>NC_068981.1:154737799-154740042 GCF_001194135.2 Octopus bimaculoides
ATATATATATATATATATATTTGAAGAAAAGCAACAAAAATTCAATAGGTTATAGCAGTACGTACGTTTCGTACAAACTTCATTTATTCATGTAGTGAGAACACTACATAAAATGTGCAATGAAAATGTACTCCTCAGCTGCATAATGGAATTTCATTTTAGAAAGTCATTTTGTAGATGTGTGCAGGCCCCTAACAGAGTCTGCCTCCTCAGGTTGGTGGGATATCTGGAAATAGGCTCTGTTAGGGACCTGCAAAAGTTGAAGTAGCATGGAATTCAAATCAAACAGTTTTGAATAATATATATATATAAAGGACAAATTAAATAACATAGACCTATATACAATTGTGTGTGTGTGTGTGTGTGTGCGTGTGTGTGTGTGCGTGTGTGTGTGCACGCGCGCGTGCGCGCATGTGTGTGTGCATGTGCATGTGTGAGGGCATGTGCATGTGTGTGTGAATGTGTGTATAATCATGGGTGTGTGTATGTGTGTATGTGGTTTCAGCTGTATATGACTATTATCCAAACAAGAGAGTCCTCAGCACTATAGTGATAGAGTGCATTAAGATTCCAAGTTGAAGAATTCAGTATTACATACTTACTATTCTGAATTTCTCAACTTTGAATGCCACATAACAATGAAACTTAAACAGAAATATAGCTTAATTTGCTGGAAAAATTCTTCTTCTGCTTCACAAACATCTGTAGCTCCACACTAACTTTCATCTCATTGATTATCTATAATAACTAACCTATAAACCTCACCATCCTTTTACTAGCAGAAATTTAAATCTTCCCAACACTAATTGCTATACAGCTCAACTTCTCTTAACAATAACCTACAGCATAATTTCAACAGAAAAATTAGTGTTTGCATCAATGTTAAATACACAATCACCTCAACAGATTTATAACTTGACACAACAAAGTATTCCAGTTACTTTAGGTGAAGGTCTTTCTCCCTAACTTCCCCAAATATTATGATTTTCCTTCACCATAACTACCAACATTGATTTAACTGTCTCAACTGTTATAGTGAGAACATTCAGTATAACTCTCCCCTCTCTGAAGATGTTGCTGTTGTTCAACCCTAGTTCAGCTATAAATGAGTAGACTTAAGATCAAAGACATTTCATTTGTAACTATCTGGTCTTTATAGAGATATATAGAACTACATCATTCATTTTATCTTTTCCTTTTTAATATAGGTATGGTGTAATTTGAGGGGCTTTTGACTGCTATTTCTAGCAAGTCGAGCAACCACATAGTGGCATCTCAGAAGTAATCAATTTTAGTGTCTTCAATGTTCCTTGACATCCTAGTTTTTCAAACTCCACTCCTTCTATCCTAAGATTCTGAATCTCTTTGCCATGTTTTAACTTTCTCCTTGGTTTTTGATTAATTTAGTGATAAATATTTATTACTATATCATGGTAAATGACATTGAGCATGCGGTAGTTATCAATTGGACAATACTGCAACATAATTTCAATCAGTGGTTATAAAATCATTTTACTTCACTTAGATAAATAATGCTCAAGAGAAAGATAAGAACATCCTTTGTAACTACTCAAAAGGAAATTAATATTTATTATTACAAACTGGAACTATCATTTTCTCTAGTATTCTTTACTAAATTCCTAAGGTAATGAGATGGTAGAATTATTAGTGAGTTGGACAAGTAGCATTTCTTTGGGCTCTTTACATTCTTGGTTCAAATTTCACCAAAGCTGACTTTGATTTCCATCATGTTGAGATCAATAAAATAATTACCAGTTGAACACTGGAGTCAGTGGGACTTACCCACTCCCTTTAATCCTTTAGTTTCTAAACTGGCCATATCCAGCTCAAAATTTTCTACCTGTTTTATGTTCAAACTGGCCAGATCTGGCCTATCACACCTACCTAACAATGTCAGTGTAAAAATATACAATTGCATCATTGAAATCTCAAAGCTACAAGATAATGCATGATTAATTTAAATCAATGTGAATAAATATCAGGTCATCCCATAAGTTCTGTCAGGATTTTGAATAAAGAAAACAAGTGATCAAAAGGTTATATTTAATTGAAATTTAATCATCAATGTACTTTACTTGATTATCTATGACTTCCTTCCATCTATTTACAATGTAAAACTCTTTTGGTTTCAAAGTGAAGAACTCTGAAATGTCAGTTTCGACCTCCTCCTGGCTTGCAAAAGTTATGTCCCCCAAATGATTTTGTAAACTAAGAAACAAATG
>NC_068981.1:154740052-154745320 GCF_001194135.2 Octopus bimaculoides
GCTTGCAAAAGTTATGTCCCCCAAATGATTTTGTAAACTAAGAAACAAATGGTAGTCTGAAGGAGCAAGGTCGGGAGAATAAGGTGGATGAGGAATTTTTCCCAACCAAGCTCTTTGATCTTCTTTGATGTGATCTTTGTAGTGTGGAGTCGTGCATTGTTTTGATGAAACATCACTCCTTTTTGATTCACTAAAGCAGGTCTTTTTTTCTTCAAAGTTTGGTTCAAATGCTCTAATTGCTGACAGTGGACTTGAGCATTGATTGTTGCATTAGGTGGTAACAATTCAAAGTGAATTACTCCTTTGCAATCCCACCAGATAGAGAGAAGAACCTTTTTTTCATGAAGTTCCCTTCTCAGTTGTGGTTGAGCTTCTTCCCTTTTACCAAGCCACTGTTTACGATGTTTAACATTTCGATAGAAGATCCATTTTTCTTTGGATATTTCCATGTTAGAAAGGGTTTTAATCAAAAAAATTTTAATTCTATTATTCTGTAAAATAATATTTAATTAGTTTAAATGTACACAAATGCATAAAAATAATTTTTTATTCCATTAGACATTCTAAAATACTATTAAATTTCATTCAATTTTAAAAAAGGCAAAATCGGACAGAACTTATGGGATGACCTGATAAATAAACATTACATTTGACAGAATAATCTGAATGCTAAAAGGTTAAATTGCTTGCGCCAAAATTTGAAATCATTCTTTCCTAAGTACTCTTGGAAAGCCTAGAATTCTTTGCAGGAAAAAAAAAAACATTAATCCATTCTCATCTCATCTCCATACTAGTTATTAATTTAGCCTTTGCTCAATTCTGATTCAGCATACCTTTGATCAAAGGTATTCCAGTTATGACCATCCCAACCCGTCCTTTTTTTATTTATTCTTTTTATTCTCATTGTACATTGGCAATTTTGTGAGTAGAGAAAGATTTAGCTGCTATTTTTAGTAGATCAAGTGAGCCTGTAGTAGCTTATTCATTAACTCACAGATATAAATTAGTTAGAATGGATGGAAGGCAGAATCTAAAATTATTTCACTGAACATAATTCTCCGTTATCTGTTCAGGAAATTCATTCTACTGATTTAAATTTGAACATATTATCTAAACTGAAATCATAGGTTTTTATTTAAAAAAAGAAACCCATTTTGTATTAGAAATTCATCTATAATGTTAGGAGTGTGATTTCAGAATGATCAAAACAGAGAAAAAGAAACAAAAAATCAATAGGAAGTAAAAATAAACACAGCTTGAAACATGTTGCTGAGAGATGTATGTATTGCTTTATCAAAATTTATTTCGATAATATATGATTATAGCAATTTAAACTGAAAAGAATTTCTACAGAATAAATCCCTATCAATACCACACACCACAATAACTATACTAACAGCAAAATGAATTATAGAAACAGTTGCCAAATTTCCATCAAATGTTATCCTAATATCTTTAAAGGAAAAAGACAAAAGGAAGGGTGAAGTGCATAACACAGAGGAAGGTGGACTTCCTGAGAAAATGATGGGATTATCACTGCTTGAATGCCTGCAACCATGCCTGCTCAATGACAGCTATCTAATCTAGGACTAAGCAACTGATACACTAACTGACATAAAAACAACCAACTCAATAATGGAGATATTAACCACAGAAACATAGATAAGTCAACAGTGAAGCTTTTATGTGGTCACTCAAAACTCCATCATATCACACTTTATCTTCTTAAATAAGAAAAGGACATATCAGATATGTAGTAGTGCATATCACTAATTAAAAAGGATGTTTACATATTGATATATCTTTGATCATAGGTCTATCTGCTGGAAGTCCATGGTATCACTTCTTTGTTGTACCTGTCAAATTGATAATAAAGTAAGGACCATTATTCTAAATGCAAGTGTTTCCATGAAGGATTATGAAGAAATGCCAGCCTTTATACATAAGAATAATTCCTCAATGCTAGACATTTACATCACTAAAATTCCTTTGACTTAGGAACCCTTACCTAGTGTAACTCACTTTCTTTACCATCATAAATGAGCAAAATGTGGTAAACTTCAAAAAAAAAAAAAAATTAAAAATGATAAAACCCCTGGAATATACAAACCAGAGAGTTGCTAATAGTTATACAAAAAGGCACAGTGCATAGTCGCTTCTCAGAAGCGAAGTATTCAGAATTCAATGCCTGAAATTTGTGTACAACAAAAGAAGGGTAAAAAATGGTTATAAATTATTAATTGTCCAATAATTAATTCTCTTTCCAATTTCTGGTCTATATAAACTATTCATTGGATTTTGTTTCCAATATTGGATCACACCCATAAAAAAAAAAGCACATTCAATCCTCATTGTACAATGCCACCAAATATGCATGCAAAACAATTGAAACTAACCATGCTAGCCTTATATGATTATGCTTCCCTATACATAAGTGCAATAATAAGAGTATTGGTTCTAGCCATCCTCAGCCTCCCTCAAACCAACACACACACTTTTCATCTTGCTATACTACAAGCCATCATACTCTCTTTCTCTCTCTCTCTCTCTCTTCTGGAACACTTTTATTACCACCCAACACCTACTCTTAATACTCTTGGAGGAGGAGTGATTGGCAATTGCAGAGGTGGGCAAAGGTAAGGGTATCACATCCTCCTCCTCCTCCTCTAATTCCACTATGCCTTTCCCCCATCACTTACTCCATTCACCCTATCACCCATTCTGGTTCTTCTGATGTCATTGCTCTCTCTCTCTCTCTCCCCTATTTACTAAGCAAATGTTCATGCCTTCACTTATTGATAACTCTCTACATGTACACACCCATCCTTACTTCTCAACAATTCCTTTCTGGCTTTTCTGCTGTCATCTTTCCTTTTCTAATTTCTTTCTTTGTTTAACATACTTCAGGTTACTTAGCACTCTCTTCATTTTACTGCATATTAAGTACTCCACTACCTGTGCTGGTGTTGCCACAGAATTTGTCATGCTATGTTCCCTGGGGAATACTGAATAAGGTGGCCTCACTAGTGTTGGTGTCACAAAAAAAAATGCACCTCACACACTATAAAGTGACTGACAAATGAGCAAAGAAAACATTGGATTGAGAAATAACTTTAATCCTATTTGTCTGAGGGTTAGGGAACCACTCAAGTGTTGGTGCCACAAGAAAAAAACCCAGTAACATCGTTGGTGCATTGGAAGAGCATCCAACCATAGAAAACGAACCAGCTGATGCATATGAGCACTAGACTTTTGGAATAGTAGCACCTAATAAGAAATTAGACTGTGATGACCTATCCAACCCATGCCAACATGGAAACATTGGAAGTAGAGATAAAATGATGATGATGAATAAATTGATATAGATATATACACACACATGCATAGACACATATATACAAACACAGGCATACATATATACATTAACCCATTAATGCATAGCATCTAGAAAAATGGATATAGGAAAAATTACTATTGTTTGTTAAGTAAACTACCTATTGAGATTATTTTAGGTATAGTCTGCCTCTAAACTAGTGCTCTATGAATGAACAAGCACTGTGCACAAACAAACCAATTATACATATGTACAAAACAAGTGATAATAATTTTTCCTGCATCCATTTTACTGGACACTATGCATTATTGGGTTAAACTTATACAAGGTAAAGGTTGACAATGACTTTGAAGTTTCAACTTGCTCATTTTTGCCAGACTGTGTTTTATTTGAGCGAGCCTTCAGTTTAATGTTAAATTGTTTTTATATATAACTTGATATAAAAACAAACATTAATATATAAGGTGGTAAGCTGGTTGAATTGTTAGCACGCCAAGCAAAACACTTGGTGGTATTTCATCCATCTTTAAGTTCTGAGCTCAAATTCTGCCATGGTCAACTGTGCCTTTCATTCAGTAGGGGTCGATAAAACAAGTAATAATCAAGCATCAGGGTCAATGTAATTGATTTATAGTTCAAATTTATAGGAAACAAAAGACAAAGACAGGTGAAGGAACAACAAGCAGGTGTATTAGTTTAACGCTTGGAAAGAATGGAAAAGTCTTTGATGTTTTGAGCCTTGCTCTTCGACAGAATGGATTCAGAGGGAAAAAAATAGAGAGAGAATGAAAAAAAACAGAGAGAGGATGAAAAAACAAAAAATGGAGAGAGAATGAAAAACCAGAGAGAGAAAAAAATGTGTAGGGATTAATAGTTCAGCATGTTACCCCACCTCCTAAAATTGTTGGCCTTGTGCCAAAATTTGAAATCAATATATATGTATATATATATATATATATATATATATATATATATATATATATATATATATATATATATATATATATATAATCCTTATGTGCATGGTAAACAATGAGAGTCAAAATGACGATGTACAAATTTGGTGGATTTGAATATGAATATGCTAATCACTGTTGTGCTTTATCATTGGAGAATACTACTTCTCTTTTCAGACAAATGTGTATTCATAACACATTCAATATGTTTTGGAACACCTGGTGTTTCGATCGATATCAGCATGTAGCAACAAATAATTTGTTTGTTGAAGTAATAAACAAGAATCATAAACTATAGTTAGATCCAATTAGTCCAGGATGCCTTTCACTTCAATGATGTGGAAGCACCTGATATTCCAAAGTTAACCTTAACAGAATCTGAACTTAAAATGTAAAGAGCTTAAAGAAATGCCATTAAGCATTTTGTCCAACATGCTAATGATTCTGCTAGCTCACTGCCTTTATATAACAACAACAACAACAACAACAACAGTAATAATAATGGTTTCAAATTTTGGCACAAGGCCAGCAATTTCAGGGAAGGGGTTAAGTTGATTATATTGACCCCACTGCTCAACTAGTACTTATTTTATCAATTCTGAAAGGATGAAAGGCAAAGTTGGCCTCGGCAGAATTCAAACTTAAAGTATAAAGATGGGTGAAATTTTGTTAAGCATTTTGTTCAGCGTACCAACAATTCTGCCAACTTGCTGCCTTAATAATGATAATCCTTCTCACTAAAGGCACAAGGCCTGAAATTTTGGGGGAGGGGAATAGTCAATTACATCGACCCAGTGTTTCACTGGTGCTTATTTTATTGACCCCAAAAGGATGAAAGGCAAAGTTGACTTTGATGGAATTTGAACTCAGAACATAAGGACGGACGAAATGCCACTAAACATTTTGCCTGGTGTGCTAATGATTCTGCCAGCTCACTGCTTTACTTAATAATAATAATAATAATAATAATAATAATAA
>NC_068981.1:154745330-154746039 GCF_001194135.2 Octopus bimaculoides
CACTGCTTTACTTAATAATAATAATAATAATAATAATAATAATAATAATAATAATAATAATAATAATAATAATAATAATAATAATTGATAACAGTATACATGGTAAAGAGGGTTGGACGAATGATATCAAATTAATGAAAGAATAAATATATCCATGTGTGTGAACCTTCCAACTGTTAGAAAGGCACAGCACAAGCATTCTTATTTCTTACAGGCACAGAAGTCAAACAAAAACCAACAAAATTACCATAAAATGTCTTCAACTTGGAAAATAAAGAGGTGGATCAAATACTGTAAGGAATTTTGCCCAATAATTCTAAAGATTCTACCAATCCACCATTTTGAATTACAATAATGGTCTGTCCACATTACTCTGTAAGGATCATAGGGCTGGTTTCTCTGGTGTGTGTATCATCACCATCATCATCATCATCATCATCATCATCATCGTTTAATGTCCGCTTTGACTGAGGACTGGCGAACCAGATGGCTGCACCAGGCTCCAATCTGATCTAGCAGAGTTTCTACAGCTGGATGCCCTTCCTAACACCAACCACTCCGAGAGTGTAGTGGGTGCTTTTACGTGCCAGCAGCACGAGGGTCAGTCAGGCAGTACTGGCAACAGCCACACTCAAATGATGTTTTTTACATGCCACCTGCACAGGAGCCAGTCCAGCGGCACTGGCAATGACCTCACTCAAATGTATAT
>NC_068981.1:154746236-154758120 GCF_001194135.2 Octopus bimaculoides
TATATATATATATATATATATATATATATATATATATATTCTCCCACTGGATGGGATGTTGGTCTACCATCACAGGATTACTCATGTTTACCAACTGAGTGGACTGGAGTAATGCAAAATGAAGTGTTTTTGCCAAAGAACATGACACATCACTCAATCTAGGAATTGAAACCACAATCTTACAACCATGAGTCTAACACCCTCACCACTAAGCCATGTGCCTTCACACAGACTAATAATAGCAATATTTAGAGTAATAATACCAATAATTATCCAGTATATGCATAAGAATAAATATCCTACTAAATAAATATTGTCCTGTAATTCTAATGCTGCTTTGCTTGTATCCATATTTGATATAATACCTCATTACATTCATCACAGCAGTGCATATCAATGCTGAATTTATATTTCTAATGAGGTAATTAACACAAATTAAGGCTATAAATATTAAAATAAAAATGATATGTGGTGAATGAAAATCAATTCACAAGCTTTATTATGCATATGAAACTAAAATAAAAATTTAATATGCCTTTAAAATACAACTAAACGCTAAATCTTGAGGATTTCAAACACTAAATGTCATTAAAATCCTGCACAATCACATTATTCTTCATCTTCAGTTCTGAATAAACCTTTATAATTGAAAGGATGAATAATGATATCATACAGATCTTCATTATCATTGTTGTCTCTTATTATAGGTTGTATGACATCTGCTGCTTCTTCATCATGACCTTATATATTTGTCTTCTGTTCCAAGCAAGGGATTAAATTCCACACTTCTTGAATGATTTGATAATAATCCTCTTTACTATAGGAACAAGGCCTGAAATTTGGATGTAGGAGGCTAGTTAATTATACTGACTTCAGTGCTTGACTGGTAGTTATTTTATTGACCCCAAAAGCATGAAAGGCAAAGATGGCTTCAGCAGAATTTGAACTCAGAACATAAAATGGGTGAAGTGCTGTTAAGCATTTTGCCCAGTGTGTTAACAATTCAGCCAGCTTGTCACCTTATGAATGATTTGGTAATAATGTCAGCTTTTATTTTCTTCATCTTTCATGTGATCTTTCTTCATGTATCCAGTTACTTGATTTTATCCTCATCATGTCCTTAAATAGCTTTATGATATAAACATTTAATGGTTGCAAAACACAAGTCTTCCAGGAATTACCGTTATGTCATTGCTTTTTGATCAGACATTATCAACAATGACTTCACTAGCCATGACCAAAACTGATCCCAGAAGAGCAAACACTTTCCCTTCTGTTGTTCAACAGGCTGTAAATACCAAAACTCCTTTTAGCCATTTTCTACATCTATCTTTATTTATCCAACCACATGGCTGTACATTACAACTCCTTGTGGAAACTCCTCTTTGGCATAGATTTTCTTTTAAAATCAATCAATGTTTTTAATTTATAGTACCATCTGCTAAACAAGAAAAAGTTTGAAACAAACATGCTTTCCTCATGAGTGGTAGCTTTTGCCAGTACCATTTTCTCTCTCTCTCTCTCTCTCTCTGTGCTATTCAGTTCACAATTTATTTCTCTGACATGTCAAGATTAAGAAGTGTTTCATCCATTTTCCAATACAAGACAGCTTGTAGTCTATTTTCTGCCAATTTCTTTTTGCAAATAAGTGAAATGTTAGTATCTTATCATTCAGGTCAGAAGGCAGTTTTTGTGAAATCTTTGTTCTCTATTAAAGTGCTTAATCATACTGACTCATGAGCCTTGTGCACCATCCAACACTTTCCTTTAAATTCAAAATTCTATCCGGATTTTATTCTATTTGCACATACATTTGGATGGCTCCATGGGCTACACAAATTGTAGCTTAACTCTTTTTAAGTACCAACATAACTTCCTTCTTCAATAGTGGCAGCTTGTAGGGGTCACCTCTATTAGAACACTATTTTATTACATTATCTGAAGTTGAATATCTTTCTCCAATCTCTTGCAAGTTTATCAAAAACATGAAAGTCTTCTTTTTTTTTTTTTTGCTGCACTGTTATATATCTTCTCTGCAATTTCAATAAGTTCTTATTTGAATACTGCTCTAAATTTATTTTTTCTGGGAGGAATTTTCTCACAAGAAAAAAAAAAACTATTCATCCCAAGCTATGCAAATGTATTCCACAAGATCTACATGGAAACTAACATCAGCTGTTCTACCAAGTGAGATTCTAATCCAACTTTTATAAAGTTCACTATTTCTATCACCTGTAGAAATAGTGAACAGTAATACAGGTAATTGTGATATTATTACATTGATAGGTATTGCCTTTCATTGCTTATCTGACAACATTGGCTATGCTGCTTCACAGATGTGTTTACATCTATGAATTGTAGACTGATGAATCAATGTATTCTGGTAAGTACCATGCATTCAGAAATACAGCATTTACAGTGAATTATATTGGTGAATGCATATGGTTTAGTTTATATAACAAATTATGCTATAATGTACTTTGTATCTGATTAATTATACAACAGTCAATGTAGTGCTTTTTTGATAATGAACTTGAGAAGTTCATTACCTAATATTTATGTAAATTATGTATCAAGGTGTGTAATAATAAAGAAAAAAATCATTTACTTCACATAAATCGCTGTACTTCAGCAGTAAATGTTGATCTATTACCTGTAAAAAGGATAGGGTTGACTCTGACAGGAGATTCATGGAAAATTTCATATTTCTATCTTCAAAATAGGGGTCAACTTCTACACAAAATCAACTTTTATTTAAGTATCTATGATACTTATTTCAAAAAGAATTCTATTTTTTCAACATTTATAATTTGCTCAGCAACATAACCACCATTTTCAATCATTATTTTTCAATTCAAGCAGGATATCTGGCAACGGTGCTATCATCCACACTTGCATTTTCCCCAACAACCCTAACATTATAGATTCAGATCATTTTCTAAACCTGTTACACCATTCTGAACTTTAAGAAAATGTTTCTCTTCCAATTTCCTTTCCTTCTTTGTTTTATCTATTTAATTATTATTTTGACAGCTGCAAACAGACTAACAGACTTCTTGATAGCCATTTGACTAAAAGGAATGCATTTTTAATTACAATCTTTGATCCAAATTGACAAAAGTCATTCCATTTCCATGATTGCAGTTTCTTGCTGTTCAGAAATTTAATGATGAAGCTTTGCTTTCTGAATAATATGACACACTGTTGATTCACTGATTGTATGGTCTTCACCTATTTTAGCCATTATAGCACCACTTTTATGCCTGTTAATTATGGCTAATCTTTCTTCCAACTCCATAACTTGCTTCTTAGCACTGTCACCACTCATGATAGTAGTACTCACTTGTTTAGAGCTTGTGTATGGCAATAAACTGAGGCTTTAGAAACAAGTAAACCTCCAATTAACCTGGCTTCGAACAACACCAAATTGAAAACACACACACACACACACACACACACACACACACAGTAGTACATAGATATAACAGAAAACAATTTGACAAAGATCATGTCTAAAACAATGAATCAGAGCAATACATTCAACAGCAGCTGAAAGAAAAGCAATAAAACAGAAGTGAAATTTGTACAGTATTATTTATCATTTCTCAGACATACTGTACGCTACAGTAAATCAATTCTTATATGCAGTATTTGAGTTTTGATGGCAAACTACCAATAACATAAACTTGACAACTGCAGTATTTGAACAGTAATTGGGGTATTTCTATTCATTTTACCATATTAGTATGGCCAGGAAGATTTTGAGTCAGAGTTGTTTTTACTTCTAACTGTAGCAAACAGGGTTATACAATGCTTGGCAAAATCTGAACTTAGACCAGTTCAGTTCTTTAACTGACACATTATAATCCCCAGCCACACACACACACTGTCTCTCTCTCTCTCTCTCTCTCTCTCTCTCTCTCTCTCACACACACACACACACACACACCTGCATTCATGCTGTCTGTTTGTTCATTTGCTCTTTTTATTTAAGATCCTTTCTCCATGCCAGCATGGCTTTGATGTAAGGTTTTGAGGCAGGGTTTTTTAATGGCCAGATGCACTCCCACTTCCTGTTGCTAACACTTACCTGCTTTTCAAATAAGGAATTTTTATTGCAACATGTAGATAGTGGACAAAGTTGATGATAGAAATTGTCAACAAACTTCACAGATTGCAACTCAAACACAAGCAATAAAGTCAATGTTTACATCTGTAACTCAGCATAATTTTGTAAACATTCATGCACACACACACACACACACACACACACACACGCACAAAACCATTCGACTATATCTTTTATCATTATCTTTTATCTTTTGTTTTAGTCATTAAATTGTGGCTATACTGGGGCACTGCTTTGAAGAACTTTAGTCAAACAAATCAATCTCAGTAATAATTTATTTTTTCAAGGCTGGTACTTATTCTACTAGTCTCTTTTGCTGAACTGTTAAGTTATAGAGATGTAAGCACACCAGTACCAGCTGTCAAGTGATGGTGGGGGACAAGCACACACACACACACATATTTACATATAGGCGCAGGAGTGGCTGTGTGGTAAGTAGCTTGCTTACCAACCACATGGTTCTGGGTTCAGTCCCACTGCATGGCACTTTGGGCAAGTGTCTTCTACTATAGCCTCAGGGCAACCAAAGCCTTGCAAGTGGATCTGGTAGACAGAAACTGAAAGAAGCCCATCATGTATGTGTGTGTGTGTGTGTGTGTGTGTGTGTGTGTGTGTGTGTGTGTGTGTGTGTGTGTGTGTGTGTGTGTGCGCATGTGTGTGAGTTTGTGTGTATGTCTGTGTTTGTCCCCCCCAACATCACTTGACAACTGATGCTGGTTCAGCAAAAGAGACCAATAGAATAAGTACAAGGCTTACAAAGAGTAAGTAGTGGGGTTGGTTTGCTCAACTAAAGGTGGTGCTCCAGCATGGCCGCAGTCAAATGACTGAAATAAGTAAAAGAGTAAAAGAATAAATAAATATATACGATGGGCTTCTTTCAGTTTCTGCTTACCAGTCCACTCAAAAGGCTTTTGTTGGTCTGAGGCTGTAGTAGTAGATACTTGTACAAGGTACTACACAGTGGAACTGAAACTAGAACCATGTGATTGGGAAGCAAACTTTTTACCACACCCACACTTGTGCCTATATATATATATATATCATCATCATCATCATTTAACGTCCGTTTTCCATGCTGGCATGGGTTGGACAGTTTCACTGAGAACTGGTATGCTGGGGAGCTGTACCAGGTTCCAATCTGATGTGGCATGGTATCTATGGCTGGATGCCCTTCCTAACACCAACCACTCCAAGATTGTAATGGGTGCTTTTTACGTGCCATCAGCCACAATCCAACCCTTACTTGGCTTGACAGGTCTTCTCAAGCACAGTATATTGCCAAAGGTCTCTATCACTTGTCACTGCATCTGTGTTCAAATGGAGTTTTTTTATGTGCCAGTTATGCAACACTAGCATCATCCACAACTACAATTTCACTTGATCATGGCTGATGCCAGTGTCATGTAACAACGTGACATATATATATGTGTGTGTGTGTGTGTGTGTATACACACACACACACAAAGGGAAAGAGAGAAAAAGAAAGAAATTGCTTTACACTTGATTTAGACCTGATGCTATACATTAACACCAAACACAGTGTCCATATCAAATGTACTTGAACTCTTTTTGCATTTTACTTAATACAGATTTCAGAAATAGACTTTCATACTTAAAAGAGAAAAGTAAAAATGAATTAAAAAAAAACGTTAAACCAAGTAAGCAACGTACAGTGTAAGAGTCTTGCCAGTTCTGCATAGTCTCCAGTTATGGCAGCTGTGTGAAGAGCATTGGGGGAACACACTAGCATAGTATTCTGGCCAGGTACCAAATTTCTTTCCATTGGTTGCTGAAAGAAGTAAAATCAATATTGAATATAATTTCATTAAGAAACTTCAATAAACATTATAAATAGCTCTATGTGTCTATCCTGTTTTACTATATTTGAGTATCAATTCTTTACTTCATACTTTAAAGATTATAGCTGATTACGTTCTATGGCTGTCAAGTAAATCTGACAATATAGGTGCTGCTCTACAATAACCATATGAGTAGCTTCAATTTCAATTACTTACCATTTTATTTGCCTCAAGCTTCAGTTCAAGTACAATAACAAAACAGTATCCCCACCACACTTCCTTGTTTACTGTTTTACATTCATTGAATCAATAAATTACTTTAGGATACAACCTTAAAACTAATATACATTTTTTTTTCACTACATAGTTCACTGATGAATAAGTAACACTATTCATCCTCATTCATGTATTTTACATAAACTTTAGAATTCCGTAAAGTTATGGCCATCTTCAAATGTGGATTTATAAACATAACAACATGGAAAAAGTAAAAAGATGGAAATAGGTTAACACAAGAGAAACTGTATAACCAATTTTTTATTGAATATATTTACATTTTAATTATGACTCTGTTGTCGAGATTAATAATGTTTATGCTATGTTCTTTCCTAAACAATAGTTTGAATAGACTAACAAATATTAAATTCAATTTTTAGCTTGGAAATAAAAGACTTTATATTATCTTTTTTAATTGAATGAATATTTCAATCTTCACAGCTGAGGGTTGGAGGTGTCCTAGACACAATCCATTCATTGTGGCTTCAGTATCTCTTCAGGATGGAGAAGAGTTGGTTGGCCTCAGGCATTTGTAGACAGTAAGGGTCTATGCTTGGAGTTGTCTTTTCCTTAGTCTGACGACCTTCCGAGGCTACTAAGCTCAGACTATCTGTTCAGTTATAACCACCAGTGTGCCTGTGGATGCAGTATTGCCTTCTTCTAGTGACATGCTTTAACAAAAGCTAAGGGGCACCTCACTCTCAGTGGTCTACAGCATGCCACAATCCAACCCAGAATTTCTAAATCATGGTTCTATTGCTAGATAGTCATTGACACTACTTTGGATTTGTCTGTCCCTTTGACAGGTATTACTTTTGTCCGGCTGGATTGCTTGCAATCCATCAATCTAATCATGCAACAGGTTTGTACTAGACTATATACTACTTGTAATACATCGTTATCGTAACTCTGTTGTTAAGGCTATTAATTACTATCATCGTCATCATCATTTTAATGTCGGCATTTTGCAAGTTTACATGGGTCAGACAGAATTTGTTGAGTCAGATTTTCTGCAGTTGGATGCTCTTTGTGTCATCAATCCTCATCTGCTTCCTAAATAAGGTAATATTTCCCCATGACCAGACAAGTTTTTCACAGAAGACTGGAGACAAAGGACACCACTATTTCATAGTGACACTCATTTACAACTATTATGTGATGTCAGGACAAGGAGATACCAACTCTCTCTTACACACATAAAAATGGAGGGCTTCTTTCAGTTACTATCTACCAAATCTACTCTCATGACCTTGGCTCACCTAGGACTATAGTTGAAGGCACTTGCCTAAGATGCCATACAGTGGAACTGAACCTGGAACAAAGTGATTGAGAAGCAAGCTTCTTAACGACATATCCATAACTGTTCCTCAATGTGTGCATGTGCAAGCATGTGTGTGCATGTGCAAGCATGTGTGTGCATGCTTATTTGTGCACACACACACACACACACACACACACACACACACACACACGCACGCACACACGCACACACACACACACACACACTCACTCACACACACACACACACACACACAACGATTATATTATATTCTTTCTCGAAACAATACTTTGAATATTCTAATAACAAATATTGAATTTAATTTATAGGTTTGAAATGATGGATTTATTTTATTTTCTTTAATTAATATCAATATTTATTATGTGCTTTTTTTTCTATTTGTTCACTTATATATATTTTCCCTATATTAACAGGTGCAGGTGTGGCTATGTGGTTAGAAGTATGCTTCCCAGCCAAATGGCTCCGGGTTCAAGATTCAGTCCCAATATATGGCACTTTGGGATAGTGTCTCCTACTATAGCCTCAGGCTGACCAAAGCCTTGTGACTGGATTTAGTAGATGGAAACTTAAAGAAGCCTGTTGAGTGTGTGTGTGTGTGTGTGTGTGTGTGTGTGTGTGTGTGTGTGTGTGTGTGTGTGTGTGTGTGTGCACGTGTGCGTGTGTGTGTGTGTGTGTGTGTGTGTGTTTATCTCCTACCACCACTTGACAACTGGAGCTAGCATGTTTACAACCCTGTAACTTAGTGGTTCAGCAAAAGACCAACAGAATAAGTATCAGGCTTAAAAAAGTTCTGGGGTTGATTTGTTTGGCTAAAATCCTTCATGGTGGTGCCCCAGCATGGTAGTAGTCTAATGACTGAAACAAATAAAAGATTAAAGAAAAAAAGATAATACACACAAGTACAAGCATAAACTTGTGATTAAAGAAGTTCATCTCAGAAGCACATGATTCCGAGCTCAATCCCGCTGCATGACACATTGAGCAAGTGTCTCCTACTGTAGAGAGTGTAGTGGGTGCCTTTTATGTGCCACGAGCACAGGAGCCAGGCAGGTGGCCCTAGCATTGATCATGTTCAGATAGTGCTTTTTACATGCCACTGGTATGGGAGCCAGTCAGGGAACACTGGCATTACCTTCCTAACCGCTCCTACTAACAGCATTACCCAGTTATATTTCTTTCAGACATTTCACTCTGCATATAATGACTGCAGACATGGCTATGTGGTTAAAAGGTTTACCAGAAAACATTATTGTCTCAGGTTCAATTTCACTATATGGCACACTAAGTAAATATCTTTGATTAAAGCCTTGGATCAACCAATGTCTCATGGGAAACATTTGGTAGAAGAAAACTGCAGAAACAATTATATGTATAACTGCATATATGTTCGCATCACAGTCAATGTGTCAGTTGATTTTCAAACTTGACACTCTGCTGAATTCCAGAATAAGTAGGAAATGGCAAACCCCCACATTAAAATCCATGTGAACTAAAAATAGATCAGTCAATAAGAATAAAGTTAGGTCATCAGTGCACAATTAGAATGATTATAAGCATCTTCTCACAGATAGTAATACATTTTAGATGCTGCTTTGAATATTTCTTACAATTTTTTTTCTAATTCAAAAATTGTTTTTCAATATGTAACTCGCCATATCCAATCACTTCCAGTGACAAAAGACAATGGCAAAGATTGTTTACAACTGATTACAAAGATTGCTTACAACTGTTTACAATAATTTTCAGCTGATAAGGTATTGCAACTTTTAGAAGATTCTAATGAAGTTCAATGAAAATTCAATCAAGTGTATTCAAAAGTTAGTTGAAGATGAAAGAGTTTAAGCTGCAAGTGTTAATAAAGCATTTCTAATGAAGGGGCATGGTTCTCAATCAACTAATAATAGTGGTGATGCAATACTGATATCAGATAGAACAGGGGTTCTCAACCATTTTTTATTGATTGACCCCTTTGATTACTATGCTATTCTGGTGAACCCCCATAGCCATTCTATGTTTAAAAACTAGTTTTATAGAAACTTCTTTCAAAATACCTATTTACCCATTAACTTGTGTAGGTTGAACTAATTAAAATGTTTGAGAAAGAAATGTAGCTGTTTCTTGCAATATATATCAATGCATACACCTAAAGCAAAATTTTTTCAGGGGCCCTTAAAAGACTATTGTGGATTCCCAATTTACTATTTTGTTGTGTGAACCCCCAAAAGTCTTATATGGACTTTCAGAGGCCATATGGACCCTGGTTGAGAATCACTGAGATAGACAGACAGCCAATTCCAGATAATATTCTGAGTAATTTTCAGTCAACCCCATTTTTTATTTCAGAGAGCTGTGTGGATTTGGGTAGCACTAGTTATCTTCCTGAGCACAACGATGATAAGTTTACTTCATACGCTGACATCCATTTTGTAATTTTCAAAACTACAAAATATATGAGACATTAGTCCTCTGTCTTGCCAGCTGTTGTCAAACCAGCCAATCCTGCCAGCATGGAAAATTTACATTAAGAGGTGATGATAATGCTAAAACATTAAAGTTAGCAAAATTTCAAATTAAATTTTCTTTTCATTCGTTTACTAGAGTTGGGGATAATTATATGGCATCCATTTGCTTTTCAGTTTAATCTTTCTCAAAAACCTAATGGCTTGAAGAAAATCACCAGCTTTGGCATCATCATCGTAATATATACTTTTTTTTTTTTTTTTTTGCATATACTTTATACAGAATAAATTGCAGGACAAGAAATGTTTCTCTCAAAATTGTATTCTTAGAAACAGAAAACTCATATATAAGGGAATTTAATACACCATTTACTCCAAATTTACCCCTGCAGTTATATGTCTGATTTAAAACTGGTTTTCTTTGAATATGCTGGACAATAAATTAAAAAAAACAAAAGGTCACATATTAAAATGTTTAGTTTTTAACTTCATAATTCTCTTTTATTAATGTTTCCACAGGTAAGACGCTTGCTTATACTTTGAATTATTGGTTGACAAATAATGATTAGAAAAAGTCTTTATCAATATTATTTTGACATCATCTAAAAACATAGAATAACTATAAGAAAAAAAGCTGATGAAATAACTTAGTAAGTGTGTACAAAATTTCTTTTTACAAAATAGGAAGGAAGCATCTTAAAAATAAAGGACAAACTATCTGAATTAATCTATTTATGTCTCATTAAATAATCATTAATATAAATGAATTATCGATAATATATTATCAAAAATAACACAGTTTAAATTACCTGAAATTGTCACATGAGATCATTATTAAGAACAACAGCTATAAAATACTCTCAAAAAAAAAGTAAATAAAAATAATTTTGCTAATTTGGTTTTCAGACAGTACTAAAAGATGCATGAGTCTAAAAGTAGATTTTCTTAAATGGCTCTGGAAAGGAAGAAAAAAAAATATTTCTTGAATTCCTAAGAGTGAAGAAACAGAAAATGGAAACTTTCAGACAGACATAAATAGACAGATTGTTTTAAAAGATTATGAATTGTAACAAAGTTTAAGACCTCAAGAGAGATTTTCTTACTTTTTATAATTCATAATTGTAGAAAAAAATGAGTCCATATCTGTTAAAACTCATAGCAAGCTAGAATGTTTGCTAATGCTCAACCAAGACAAAGGAATGTGATAAAATGTGACATACCTAAAATAGATGTGTCATCAGTATCTACTTAGAATTTCCTATTTTTAAACTCTTCTATATGGAGGGCATCTAAATACCATAATAACTTTTAAGAATCTTATAGCACACTGACATTACGGCAATTGTTATATTATTTAATGCATTTACCAGCATTGACCACTTAAGATTTAAATCATCTTCCCAAAACCTTCAATTGTATTTTGTGGAGAAGTGTTCAATACTTTTGTGGACTTGATAACAAAAATTTTCTCATAAACTTTGAGTAAGTTTTCTGAATTGTGAATATCTATTAAAGCTAAAGAAGATTACTGAAAAATTCAATTGTGAATTATTTGTAGCAAAAGAAAATATTAAGTCCCATTCTCAGATCATATGAATGGCTTCCCATTTCAAGAATCTTTACAATGATTAAAATAATGAGTTCAAGTACTATCACTTAGAAACTGCTTCCAGACAACAAAACAACAGAAATACTGTATCAATAGGATTGGTGTTAGGTGTCAAACTTTACATGTAGTTAGTATTGCTGGGTTCAAATTTTCCTATAAACTACAGATGGAAATAATTTGAATTACAGGTGAGATTTATAGGCTCTAGGTACTTGGCAAATTGAATACACAACAGAGATCCTCAGGGGTTAGATTTCATTTAGAGAGAGAGAGAGAGAGAGAGAGAGAGAGAGAGAGAGAGAGAGAGAGAGA
>NC_068981.1:154758214-154760464 GCF_001194135.2 Octopus bimaculoides
GAGAGAGAGAGAGAGAGAGAGAGAGAGAGAGAGAGAGAGAGAGAGAGAGTCTTTCAATCCTATTGCCATTTCATTGTAATTTAGGATTTGTACCTGCCCGGAGAAAGCTACAAAAAATTGTTTTATTGTACCCTCCAATTTGGAACTGGATATACTACTAGTTATACATAATGAAATAGAGAATATTGTTCTCATCTATGGATAACATCCCCTTCATCAATGTCTGATATTCTAGACAGCATCAGAAAAATGTCTGGCAAACTTTCATCTATTATTGGTCTCCAGCTTTTAGCTTATCATTATTAATTTATGTCTTAGCTTTCATATGGCAGAATTTTCATCAACACAATTCCTTTATCTTGGAGAAAGAGAGTGTTTATGTTTCATAGAAGCCAAATCTTATCATTACAATGTGAATAGCGTCAGATAAATTAATGTATTTATTATATAAAAATGATGAGAGAAACATCAGGTGATTTGGTGAATATTTTCCGGCTACCAAAAATTCTGTGTCAACAAGTACGGCCAGTTTGACCAAATAGCCTTTGTGTCATGGCCAGGTTTGGTTAGTTGAAAAGGTAAAGGATTAGACAATATGCAAGTAGTTTATGCAAAAAAAAAAAAGAATAGTTTAAATATATCTCAGTATGATATACCATATTTATTTGTATCACAATATGCTCTTATGTATAATGCACAACTATTTATGGACAATGTAATGCCAGAAGAAATTTATCTCTTCTTTAAGATGACTGGTTTTTCTTTAAGGTAATCTTCATGGAAAGTGGTATCATCAAAAATAAGACTAGTAATAGTGGAGAATGTAAAATAATTTGAGTTTCCTGAATTACTGAAGGGAATAAATAAATGCCTCAAAATATATGAATGGTACACTACATTCTTATAATTTATGCTCTTGATTTTTTTTTCAAAACAGCTTTGGATTTCTAAGTTTTGAACAGGAATCATTCCATCTTACATCTTGTAATGTATATATGGCTATTTTGAGCTAGTTTAACTCTTGTCATAGGATAGACTTACATCTCTATTCAAATATTTCTCTTTCGAAATAACAGTATTTTTGTCTACTTTTTATAAAATGTTACCTGTGAACTTTAAACCGTCGGCCATAAAAGTGCATGTGTTATACAAAGTCAATGCACAATTTTTTTTTTCTAGAAAATCAATTTGATTTTGATAATTCTACTGTATATACTCAGTTTTATGATGTTTTATTATAGAACAGGTGTTTCATCAAGGATTTTTAAAACCACTCTAAATATTTTATTGCACATTTACAAAAACAAAAATCGGTCTTCAGATTTTTATGTTTAAACATCAGCAATATATTTGAACATGCATGCTAACACCATAATGTTTGCAGAAAATATGCTGTCCCCTAGTCAATATAAATACATCAGTAAAAAGAGTAAATTTCAGTAACAACACAAATAGCTGCCTGAGCGGATACACTGCCTACTGTCTGCCTCCATCAAAAGGTAGTACAAAGATGTACTGCAAACTATGGTGGCTGAGCAGCAAGCTATTTTATGTGTGGCACAATAGATGTAGAGTTAAAGTCATGCACATCAACACACAAAGCCAATAATAAACTTAAGGTGACTAACACTGACACTTACCCAAATGCTACAAAAAAAAAACCTAATACCAAACATAGTACTTGTGGAAATACACATACCAAAATATGTTATATTCTGTACTGACAGGAAAGAAAAAATGTCATGGTGGAGTTGCTATGCTGTCTATGATGTTGTCACATCCTTAATCCTGCTGTCACACTTCAACTCAGTTTACAACACATTAATAGTACACATAAAGCAAATCAATGTAGCTCTATGTACAATATCTCACATCCATCAGCAGTCTCAAATCATGATGGTAAATTTCAAAATAGCCTTAAAAAAATAGAAAAATGAACCAATCAATGTTGATGCAAGCAAGCTGTTACTTTGATCAACTGTTTTTTTCAAACAACTGTTTTTGGTCAATTGTTCTTCAACTGTTTTTGACAAATTGACACCCAGAAACAAAGTTTTTGCTTCTTTCTACATAACTTTGAAAAAATATTGTAATGGAATAGTTGTACAATTGTATAGTATATAAGTATATATAGAGTCTCTACGATTATGTATAGAGTGCTTTTGCTGAGTTGTAGTTTCCTTGAATTTTCTTTGAGAACTATAAATAATCACACACACACACACACACACACACACACACACACACACA
>NC_068981.1:154760474-154765105 GCF_001194135.2 Octopus bimaculoides
ACACACACACACACACACACACACACACACACACACACGTACACGCACACTACATATACACACATAGATATTCTAATTTTCTGTCTTGTACGCCTCATCTCTCTCTTCCTCTCCTTTTCTCAACATAAAGATATACTGGTATAGTTTGTGCACTAAATTCTAATGTACACAATAACAATGACAGAACAATACATGAACATTTCTAATTATATCTCTGTCGTGAAGATGAAACAAAAGTGCTAAGATAAGATAAGATAGGTTAAGCTAATAATTGCTAATAATTGCTAATAATATCGTTAATGTTATTGTGGTTGATTGGAAGAATTGTTAGAACATCTGACAAAATGCCTTATGGTATTTGTTCCATTTCTTTACATTCTGTATTCAAATCCCACCAATGTCGACTTTGCCTTTCATCTCTCAAGAGTCAATAAAATAAAGTACCAGTTAAGTACTAGTGCCAATATAATTGACTAATGCCTCTTTCCCAAATTTTTGACTTTGTGCCAATTTTACAAACAATTATTATTATTAATTATCATATTCAGTTCCATACTTATAGTCGCACTTATTTATTACAAGCAGTACTCACGGGAATGCCAAGGTTATTTTTGAAAACTACAAGTTTGTTGGAAATTTATAGAGAAGCATGAACTATATAATTTCTTTAAGAAATTGAATTTTCTCAGAAGTGTTTTATTCTTGATATACCGCATAGGTAGTATTAAATATGAAGTCTTTAGAGAGAACATTTTTGAAAAATATATGCCTTGCTATACACTTGCCACTTATTCTACCTTGGGAGTTGTATCTATGATTTTTATCTTCATGTCAAGAATTAAACAACCTTAATTTAGAATAAGATCAAAAACATAATCGATCTATAATATTTTTCTGTTCTGGTACAGCTATGTGATAAAGCTTTACTAAATCTCACTATGCTGTACTATATCCTTATTTTCATAACAGAGAAAACTGTACATGGCCAGACTTGAACCCAGAGTCACAGTGGGGAAAAAAAAAAAAAGAAAAAAAAAAGAACAGCAGCTGTCCTACTGATCTGTGTATTCTGAAAAACAATTAAACTACTTATATATATAATACTTAATTTAAAACATTTATTTTTATCAGCCAGTTGTCATAGAAATAAAGTGATGAATCTGTAACAGATTATGTACTCAGTTTCCTTCCATGGCTTTTCAATCAACTGGTTCGTGAATAATATAAATGTTGTGTGTATAATAGATTACGTTCGATTTCACTTCATAGATAAAAGATAACATACGTAGACAGTAATAGAATATTATAGATTGTCAAAAGTCCCCACCTCTTTCTTGCTCTCTCTCTCTCTCTCTCTGGAGCACTCAAGTATACCGACAGAATCATCCAGGCAAGCAAGTTAAGCTAATAATTACTGGTAGCATTATCATTATTATTACTAACCATCATATTTTAAGCAGGCAAATCTCTGCCAGCAAGAAAGGGATTCTGTCTTTTGGTGAAGGGTATTCTGAAAGACTGCAACAACACACCTTGCACACAGTTGTGTAGAAGGTGTAATGTTGCTGGGGAGAAAACTTGGAAATAGAATGGCGAGAATGAGAAAAAACTGGAAAAAAATGAGGCAGGAATTTTATGTTGGATGTGCAATGTTAAGGTGCATGACTGACAGAGCATAAATAAGCTAAAAGAAAAACTGTGTATTAGAAGAAGCAGCTACAGAGGGTATGATAGAAGTGGAATTTGTACAGACATGTGATGCACATGTGGGATGACAACTGGATACAGAAGTGCCACTTGATCCAAGTAAAAAGAGCCTGCAGAAGATAAAGACATGATAAGAAGTGATGAAAGCTGATCTTAGGATACAAATGCATGATTGCCTTGGACAGTACTTCTTAAGGAGAGAGAATAGCATTGCTTCTAACTTTAAATGATAATGATCATCATCATTTATTGCCCATTGTCCATGCTGGCATGGGTTGGACAGTTTGACTGGGCTGGCATGCTGGAAGGTTGCATCAGACTCCAGTCTGATTTGGCATGGTTTTCTATGGCTGGATGCCCTTCCTAACACCAACCACTTCGAGAGTGTATTGGGTGCTTTTATGTGCCATTTGCATGACACCAGGGTAAGTTTATGTGCCACTGGCAGGAGTGCCAATTTGCGTGACACCAGTATCTGCTATGACTGTGATTTTACTCGGCTTGATGGGTCCTCTTCTCAAGAATGACATAATGCCAAGGTCTTGGTCATTGCCTCAATGGGGCCCAACACTTGAAAAGAACTCAGCCACTTTGTCTCCGTGATGCCCAATGCTCAAAAGATGTTCTTTATGTGCCACCAGCACGGGTGTTCTTGGTTTGATGGGTCCTCTCAAGCACAGCACATTACCAAAGGTCTCAGTCACCAGTCATTGCCTCTATAAGGCTCAAAGTTCGAAGATCATGCTTCACCACCTCTTCCCATGTCTTCATGGCTCTACCTCTACTACAGAGATCAGCACTTCTTTGCACAGCTGTCCTCCCTTTATATTAAAGAGTGGAGAGCATACACATAATATATTTCTATATAACTTTTTTATTTTTTTTATATTCTTTCGGGATGAAGTTCTCTCATCTTGAGATGTTAAACCTAATGAAGGTAATAATGAGTTACTGCAAGTGGCTGGACATGACGCTGGAGAAAATCCATTCAAATCCTGCAAGTATGGGAAAATGGACATAAACATGCTGATGATATGCAATATTTACACAGACTCATATGAATTCTGCGATATAAATTCCTTTATTCTTTTGCTCGTTTCAGTCATTTGACAGCAACCATGCTAGAGCACTGCCTTTAGTCAAACAAATCAACCCCAGTACTTATTCTTTGTATGCCTGGTACTTATTCTATCAGTCTCTTTTGCCAAACCGCTAAGTTATGGGGATGCAAGCACACCAACATCAGTTGTCAAACATTGGTATGGGGACAAACACAGACACACACACACATATACATGACGGGCTTCTTTCAGTTCCCATCTACCAAATCCACTCACAAGGCTTTGGTCAGCCTGAGGCTATAGTAGAAGACACTTGCCCAAGGTTCCATGCAGTGGGACTGAACCCAGGGTCATGTCGTTGGGATCAAGCTTCTTACCACACAACCATGCCTATGCCAATGTATATTCTTTACACACATCTCTACCTCAGACTGGCCAGAAAATTAAGCTGTTAAACAACAGTTACCCTTCCTAAGCTATACCCTCACAGATTAACGTACACCAACACTTAATGACATCCTGGCCTTCCAAGACTGTGAATTTGGCAAGGACATGATAAATCAGGGAAGGAAGTCTGATATATTTGTTATCTACAAACCCAGTTCCACAATTTTTTTTTTTGTAGCAGATTCTCAAAACTCTAACAAATAACTTTTATGGTCTGATGAGAATGATTGGGGATAACTGAACCATTAATTAATTAATTGATTGATTCTGCATCCACATGATGCAGAAGTAGTTCCTCAGGCCATTTGAAACATACATAAGTGAATAAAGTTATGTAAGAACATAATTCTTCAGTCTTTGTTTAAGACACACACACATACATTATCATCATTATCATCATCATTTAATGTCCATCCTCCATCTGGCATAAGCAAGATGGGTTGACAGGAGCTAGACAAGCCAAAGAAGTGTACCAGGTTCCATTGTCTGCTTTGGCATGGTTTCTATGGCTGGATGCCCATCCTAACTCCAACCATTTTACAGAGTGTACTGGCTGCTTTTTACACAGCACCAGCACCAGAAGGGGTCAACAAGTAACTTGTGAGATGAAGACCTCTCAGCTGGAAGAGGCAGTGGAATTGAAGGAGGTGGTTTTGTGCCAAACGAGAGTTTTAAAGTATAATAGAGGGATAGAGGTAGGTGTCTTACTATAGAGGAGATACTTGGCTACTCTTGTAGGAGAGGAAGGAGAGTTAGAGAGAAAGATAGAGAGAGACAGCATGAGAAAGAAAGATAGAGAGAGACAGCATGAGAGAGAAAAATAGATGATTGAACAGTGGGGAGAATATAAGTGGCACAGAGGGGATAGAGGGAGATGTTCCATAAGAGTGTGAGGGGAGATGTTTAGAGATGGGGAAGAGGTGACTGTAGCAAGTGATGGTGAGGGAAACTGGAGTGGTTGGAAGAGCTTTGGAGAGTATGTGGGCAGGCAGGTGAGGGATAGTGGATGGGCCTGCAGCAGGTGATAATCATGGGTGGTGGGACATGGGTTTTCGGGAAAATGGGTTGCAGATGAGTTTTGACAGAGGACAGAACTGTATGGATGGCCACAATTTTACTTAGCTTGATGTGTCTTCTCAAGCACAGCAAACCAGATATATATAAAACAAATAATAAATGAGTATATGCATATATACGTACAAGTATGTGCATACCTACATCTACCTGTATATATAGGTGCATATCTGGGTACAGGACGTTGCAAACAAAACGTAGACAAAAAAATAATAATAACCAGAGTACAGAAAACACACAGGCCACATAGAGAACATTTTCCTCCATCAGCTGCCACCATTCTAACACAGGCGTTTCGAAGAGTTAGGGCAGGTATATATATATATATATATATATATATAT
>NC_068981.1:154765319-154774366 GCF_001194135.2 Octopus bimaculoides
TAAAAGCACCCACTACACTCTCTGAGTGGTTGGCGTTAGGAAGGGCATCCAGCTGTAGAAACTCTGCCAAATTAGATTGGAGCCTGGTGTTGCCATCCGGTTTCACCAGTCCTCAGTCAAATCGTCCAACCCATGCTAGCATGGAAAGCGGACGGTAAACGATGATGATGATGATGATATATATATATATATACACACACATACATCCAGAGGTTAAATGATGATGATGAGGAGGATACATATATTCAGTAAGAAAGAGAGAATGTTTCAATAAAGAGGGGCTCTTCATGCATTTACCCAGAACATAAGATGTAAATAATGGAAAAAAGAAAAATACACCTACAGAGGAAAGACTCAAAAAGCATTTAATTAATTACTTATACCACAGATTAGGTTCCTATAACACTTCATGCCCAAACCAAACAAACTTTCACAAAATCAGTTGATATGACAAAACATAATATTACAAATGAAGCATAACTTGAATATTTCTTTAAAAAAAACTTATGCAAATGCTTAAAAACAACTGCATAACATACAAAATGCAGATATAACATCTAAAATTACTGTAATATCTTCAAAAACAAATACCAGCTCTGTAACATAACCCACTGGAAAAATCAAACCAAAACTTTTGTTACACACATGTACTGTATACTAGTTCTTTAATCTTTTGCAATGCTCAAAATATAGACAATAAAAAGAAATGAAAAAAGATTCCCTTCTTAAAAGGTCTATCAAGCGCACAACATACTGGTACAATTAGTAGAAACACACCTCTTACTGGAAGCGCAAGATACTGAGATACACATATCAGGATTTACAATCTATTGATCAGATCATTGATCCAGAAAAAATAACCGAGTGGTTTTGTATATCTGGGTGTCTCTAGAAAGACATGCTAGAATGCACTCTGTGTATTCCTGTATGGTATATGAGTTAATAACAATTAATGTGAGATATAAGAACATCATCTGATGTGTTACCAAACAACCTCTCCAGAAATTTCTTTTATTTATAACTGCTTTGAAAAGTTTGACAAATAAACAAAAGATACTTAGACAAGCTGACACTTGTTTGTACATCAACTTTCTCAACAACCTGAATCTACTGGGAATAAGGTAGCCTTCAGGGTATATCAAACCTTGAAGATCAATTCCACATAGAAAGAGAAAGTTGGAAGATCAATTCTACAAAGAAAGAGTAAGTTAGAATTAATTAATGCGACTCATAACAGTTTCATACACCAACAAATAATGCAACCCACATACAAACATAATACGTTAGGCTTAATATATACCAACAATACAGACTTGGTATCCATTATTTGAAATAAGCCCTTCTTTCTCCTTGAGTTTTTAATATATAATATTGAAAAGGATTTCCTGACCAGAAGCCACAAATCACACAAATTCCGATTCTCAGAAATTGATCTCAAAGCTGGCTGGAAAGTAATCAATAAGTAGATTGGCATAATAATTTCGGACAGTTCAGCCTAGCAAATAAAACTGAATTTCTGTACAAAGACAGCAAAATGATGATGATGATGATGATAATGATGATAATAATAATAATAATAATAATAATAATAATAATAATAATAAATAACACAGTTTTCCAAGAGACAAGCAAATCATCAGAAAACACTCAAATATTACTAAAGACCTCATCAACCCAGCTCTAACACAGATAAAACTAAACAAAAAGAAAGATAAATATAAAAGTAATAGAAGCCACTTTGGTAGGCTTCTATGATGAAGAAACATCAAAGAAAGATCTCTTGGCATCTAACCAGATAAAGTTAAACCCAAAGACTTTCTTCCACCAGGCACATGAGTCTTTAGGCTTATAATAAAAACAATTGGTCTGTGCACACACACACACACACACACAGAAACAATAAGATTGAATAGTAAAGAAATTTACTTTGTAACTATGAGGTGTTAGGTTCAATTCCTCTGTATTACATCTTGGGCAAATGTTATTCCTTATAGTCTCAGATTAACCAATACTTTGTGAGTGAAAACAAGATTGAAATATGACAGAAGCTCATCAGGTGGACTGTGCTTGTATTTTCAAAGGTCCAGCTTTCTTACACACTGTGCCACGGTGATTCTGGTTGAGAATTACATTAAGGGTGCACATGTTTACAGTGGAATACTCAGCCACTTAAAAAAATTCAATGAGTAGGTAAGTCAGTTGATGAAACAACTGAATCCTCATTGGCTGAAATTCATGAAGATCCATATGTGTGTTTTATATATATATATATATATATATATATATATATATATATCATCATCATCATCATCATCATCATCATCATCATCATCATCATCATCATCGTTTAACGTCCGCTTTCCATGCTAGCATGGGTTGGACGATTTGACTGAGGACTGGTGGACCAGGAGGCGACACCAGGCTCCAATCTGATTTGGTAGAGTTTCTACAGCTGGATGCCCAGAAAGTGGAAAGGATATGAAATGGACAGACATCAGCCGGTAAACATATGTTTATTTATTCCAATGTATTGGATTGATACACACACATGTATTAGTGGTACAGGTTATCAAATAGAAAGAGCTAGTAATTGGTAATTGCAAACACAAGGGTGTGGAAGTATATAAGCATATAGGAACGAGTGATCAATTGAGCAGATGAACAAATGAACACATTGTGTATAAAACCAAATGGGTGTGTAGGTGATAGTTCCTTACGGCCGTTTCTGCCAAGAGGCAACAAAATCTTCCAGGTAATCTCCATCTCTTCTGTCACACTATACCATGAAAAGGTTGGCCACATTATATATATATATATATATATATATATATATATAACTATATATAACTGTATAGTAATATATCATAATAATATTTATTCTCTGATTTGAAGTGACAATTTTAAAATATAAAATGACCCAAAAATGATGGGCTAACTCAGGCTGAGTTGAACCCACAAATCAATGCTTACATGTATATTTATGTGTGTGAATGTGTATACATTACATTTATATCTACATATATATAAAGAGAGAGATATCCAAACACAAACACACAAAAAAAGATGCATATACAAATAGATAAAGTTCATACATAAACATATATTTGTATACTGTGTCTTTCCACCAGACATATTATATACCATTAATCTTTTTTTGTTTCTAACGTGTAATTTACAAAACAAATTACAAGATTACACTATATTAATTTTGTGTGGAACATTATCCAGATATTTTTGAAATAGGAACTTAAAATTTATGAAGCCAGGAAATAATTTTATTCAAAAATAGACAATGGCACATTGACATATTTCAATTCCTATTAAATTGATTTGGATATTTACCAAGATTGTTTGGGCTAAAATTGAATATAAGTAAGAACATCTTCCACTTGATTATATTTCCTTCTGCTATTTTTCTTAGATTTTAGTATGTTCCTTTCATAGATTTTTAAGAATCTCAAATGACTTAGAAATTCCTAAATAGCTTCTGAATGGTAAATTTTATTATCCTTATTTGAATAATTTCTCCTCCTAGTACACTGTAAAATTAAATATATCACCAACCAGAAAAGTATAGCTGCACAATTAATGATAACTAATTAAGCCAATGTGTAGTTGTAATTCACCAATGTAAATAAAGTATCAATTTCTTGTATGAAAAGTTGTCAGATTCTATCCACTACTGCTACTTATGCTGTTGCTCTTGAATGTTGCACCAAATTATACTTACTACAGTTTGTAGAATGAATATAATAACTCTTTTGATACCAACTCACCAAAAGCTGCCTCTGATGTTTTGATATGAACTTTCCGTTTCAACCCTTTTGCATTCGGATTACTTTGTCAAATGCAATGCTTATTTATTTTCATTATCATCATCATCATTTAACATCTATTGTCCATGCCAGCATGGATTGGACAGTTTGACCAGGGCTGGCAAGCTGGAAGACTGTACCAGACTCTAGTCTGATTTGGCATAGTTTCTATGGCTGGATGCCCTTCCTAACACCAACCACTCTGAGAGTGTAATGGGTGCTTTTATGCACCACCAGCATGGGTGCAATTTGCATGACACCAATATCTGTCATGACTATGATTTCACTTGGCTTGATGGGTCTTGTCATTGTTTTGAACTAATCATGCATTATCTTGTAGTTTTGAGATTTTGATGATATGACTGTATATTTTTAGAATGGCATTGTAGGGTAAGTGTTAGAAGCCAAATCTGGCCAGTTTGAACATAAAACAGGTAGAATATTTTGGCCAAATGTGGCCGGTTTAAATGCTAAAAGGTTAAAATGATCTAAGTTGAAACTATCCATAAAAATTTCATGTTAATTTATGTTTCAAATACCAGCTTAATAATTCTTTCTACTATAAGCACAAGGCCTGAAATTTGGTGAAGGAAGACTAGTCAAATGCATTGACCCCAGTGCTCAGCTGGTACTTATTTTATCAACCACAAAAGGATGACTGGCAAAGTCAACCTCAACAAAATTTGAACATGAAACATAAAGAGGCAGAAGAAATGTCAATAGTTTACCACCATAAAAAATACTGATTTATCAATGGTAAAGTTATTTTACTAAATTTTTCATTATTCTCAAAGTTAACTGAAACAAATGCAGAGTATTATAATAGTAACAAAAGGATTAAACTGTATTGCAGGGAAATTTGCACTGATCAAAAATTCTAATGACAGTTACCAAGAATCCTGCTACCACGTCCACGTTTACCTTTTCCCTTTTCTTTCACAATCTGTTTTATGTAGTCTTCCTCCTATATATATTCGTTCTGTTTATTCCACTTTAGCATGGGCTAGAAGAATATATTATTGGGGTATTATTTTATATCGGATATTCATCTTGTCACTGACTGTTTCACTCATTTAGAAAAATATATTGAATGTTCGTAACTGCAAGTTACATAGCTCACTTTCGAGGGCCATGCTGTTCCTACCATCATCTTTCCACGTGTGGAGTGGTATTACCCCTTTTATGGCTGCCAGCTCATTCATCACTCATCTCATGATATACACATGGTTGCACAAGACTTTCCTTGAGAGTTCTATAAAAAGTATATCAGAATAACAAAATCAATAACCCAATGCAACTATACCTCCTCAAAATGTTTTGGTTTTTTTACATCCTGCTGCAATTCTTGCACTTCACCTCAGTTGAGGACTTGACGAAATTTTTGTGTTCAATCTTCGATGGCTAGCATTGTCAATAATAGGCTGCTCCACTTCTTCTATAACTTCAGTGTTGGTGTCACGCCTAGCCTGGGGACTTGATATGGTTGCATCATCACTATTAGACATCCTTGCAGACTCAGCATGAAACATTGTGCCAGGTGTTGTGCTCAATTCTGATTCTGGTTCTTGTGTGTTTAGCAGGGCCAGTTGCTCAACTTCCACTAACTGCAGCAGGCAACCCTCCTTAATCCATGCAGTATTCGTTGCGGCATGTATCACATATTTTGCCTTGGATGCAAACCTTGTTGAACATGGTTTTGTGCATTACATCCTCATCTATTTTGAAGAATGGGTTTACAGCAACCCTCAATGGTCTTTTCATTAACTTTTCGGCCAATGATAATTTACAACCACCCAAGGCACTCTGATGGTTGAACAGAATTTTGTTCAAGTAGTTGCTGAAATTCCTTGTCTTCAAATCAAAATGCTTCCATGCAGATTTCACAGATTGTACGGCCCTTTCAGTGGTGCCGTTAGATGCCGGACTGTAAGCAGGTGTCTCAGTTTTTCTGCAACCCATTGATGACAGCATATTCTTTAACGCAACAAATTCAGGCCAATTGTCTGATACTAAAGTTGTGGGGCACATTAAAACAAGTAAGGACCTCAAGCAGCTTGCTCTTTACTGCCTCAGTCAAGCGATTAGGACACAAGAATGCCTCAATTCATGTTGAATAGGCATCTAACAATTACAAGAATGTTACCGATGTTTGGAACATATGCCCAATCCATATGCACACGTTCCTAGGGTCCAGAAATAGAGCTAACTCTCTGGCAACTATTGCAAGATTTGACAAACTTCTCCACCAGGTAAGCCAACTCAGGCCACCAAATACAGAGTCATGCCTTCTTAATTGTTTGTTGAATGCCCATGTGTGTGTCATGTATTTTAGCTAATACTGCAGCTCTATAAGCTGCTGGAATACATGGACGATTCTTTATGATATATAAAGCCATTTTCGCATGTTAAAAAATCTTTCTCTTTAACAAATGCATGTTTCAGATTCGAAACTGATTTCCAATTTTGCTGTAAAATTCTTTCTTTCATTTTGTTACATAAAGCAACTGCATTTAGTTGTTTTCAGATGCCTTCCATCATTACAGGATCAATGTCCTGTCATGCACTGTTGCATTTGTTTAAAGAAAGTTATGTTGCCATCGTTAGTCTCATTATACCTCAATCTAGAGAGGGCATAGATGTGTGGAATACTTTTACCCAGAACATGCTTAATGAAGGGATTGTACTGCGATAGAATCAAACTCCACCAGGCTATTTTTTGTGAAGCACATTTAGATTCATCTAAATCATTCGTGAACAGGATTTTTAAAGGCTGATGATCTGTTTCCAAATGAAACTGCTTTCCCAGAAGGAAATGCCACAGTCTATCTATGCACCATAATACTGCATAAGCTTTTCCCTCTATCTTCGACCAATTTTATTGTGCCTGGCTAAAGGTGTAGTTTATGAATGCTACTGGGTGTCCTTCCTGGGATAACACCCCAGCTACTGCAATCAAGGATGCATCTACAGTGAAAGTGCTCATCTGTTCCATTGAGTACAGTTGCAAAACTGGAGCCTCCAAAAGATGAGTAATAAGCATACGGAAGGCCTTATCTTGCTCTTTACTCCACTTAAATTCTTTAGATCTAGCTGATGAGAGTGGTTTTACTTTTTCAACATATGCCGGGACAAATCTTCTGTAGTAATTTGTCAGACCCAATATTTTGCCAAAATCTTCCTTCAGTTTAGGAACTTGTATGTCCTTTAGTTTTATTACCAATTCCTGATATGGAGAAATACCTGCTTCAGATATGTTTATTCCTAAGAAAGTCAACTTTCTTCTTCTGGGGAATGACTTTTCTTTGTTAATGGAGAATTGTACCTTGGTTAGCCATGCAACTACTGCATTTTCTCTGCTCATCAATTTTACTTCACTACTAGCATAGATGAGGATATCATCTTGGTATACTCTGACTCCTTCGATCCCTTTTAGTAAAGTTTCCATGTGGTTCTGAAATATGCCACTCGATTTCTTAAGGCCCATTTGAAGTTTGTTAACCAGGTACAAACCATTGGTTGTATTAATAGTGCAAATCCACCTTCCTTCCACCACTAAAGGTATTTGCCAATATGCATGCTTTAAATTGAAAGTGGAGAAAAATTTTGCGTCTGACATACTGGAGAAGATAGTGTTATTGACTGGGAAGTGAAAACAACTCTGCTCCTGGCAAGTGACTTTTGTAAAATGTACATGTAAACAAACACAGACATACACATATATATATATATCATCATTTGCATGTATCAGTTTCCATCAATTAAATTTACTCACAAGACTTTGGCTGGTCTGGGGCAATAGAAGAAACCACTTGCCCCAAGGAGCTACACAGTGGGACTGAATCTGAGACCACATGGTTAGGAAACAAGCTTCTCAACCACACAACAGCACTTGTAGCTTATACCTGTGTGTGTGTGTGTGTGTGTGTGTGTGTGTGTGTGTGTATTTAGTGGGAGAGAACAATTGATTGTTGAGGATGTGAGATTATCTCCTCTTCTCATTGGAAGTTGATTGCAATTACCCACCAGGTGTTTTGTTTGTTTATTTCTCAAAGCAAAGATCCTTTCAATAAATTGAAAATTTACCTTGTATAATGCCATTGGGCTACTATAAGTTATGTTTTTTTAGCTACTTTATATTATATACATTCATCATACAAACATATGTATATACATGTGTGTGTGTGTATACAAATAGACACACTCGCATACAACTACACACATCAGGAAATGTGTTAATTATGAAAACACTTCTAATACACTATTATTATTAATACATGTGCTAGTACTGAGAATATTTTAAACATGATCCTGTGTTAAAAAGGTGTAGACTTGAGGTGAAAGGAAACAAATCAGATGTTAAGAGTGAAGTTAATAGTAGTGGCTTTAAGAACAGTGTTACAAAAGTTAGAACAGCTAATTGAAACAATATCAGTTAACTGTAACAACAACATTATTGATGTTTTTTTGACTAGGCAAAAGGCCAATTTTCCTTTAACAGAGTAGATACAGTCAATTGAATCAACCTAGTACATTATTGGCACTTATTTCACAAACCCTGGTGGGATTTGAAAAGTAAAATCAATCCTAACAGGATTTGAACTTGGCACAGCAAGGTACAAAACTTAAACAGATAAAATATCTGGTCAGGTGATCTAGATCTACTCTTTCAATAATTTCCATTCTCTTCTTTACTTGTTTCAGTCATCAGAGTCTGGCTATGCTGGAGCAAGTCAACCCCAGTACTTATATTTTTAATCTGGTACTTATTCCATCAATAACTTTTGCTGAACTACTAAGTTATGGTGAAATAAACAAGCAGTGGTGGATGATAAATAGAAATGCACATACATACATACATATACATATATACATATATATACATATACACATATATATGCACACACACATATATATGCACACACACATATATACATATATATATATTTATAGATACATACGAGAAGACCTGGCAAGCCAAGTGAGACCATAATCTGAGGCCTCTGCCAGGGGTGTAGCCAGCCCACTTATGCATACCTTTCCTTCATTGGACACTAAACTCTGCTTGCGAACACCTGTCGAGGCAAGTGAAATCGAAATCGAACCAAATTCGACAGCTGGCACCCATGCCAACCTCTCCTTCATTGGACACTAAACTCGGCTTGCGAAGACCTGTTGGGGCAAGTGAAATCGAAATCGTGATTGAACCAAATTTGATGACTGGCACCTGTGCCA
>NC_068981.1:154775318-154801271 GCF_001194135.2 Octopus bimaculoides
TATACTTGAGTATATATAAATTTAAAGAATGGAGTAAACGCATATTATAACTGCATACTTTTATTCCGACATATCTTTCGAAGAATTACAATTTATGTGATCCATAGGAATCGGCGATGTTAAAAATGTAAACTTCTCCTCAGGGAAAAGTATGGGAACCAGCTTAAACATAAGACATTATAATCGAATATACTTGAGTATATATATAAAAGTCCACAGTCAAATTGTCCAACCCAAGCTAGCATGGAAGGTGGACGTTAAACGATGATGATGATGATGATGATGATGATGATGATGATGATGATATATATATAAAGGTTATATTTCTAATGACTGATTTTTTGCTTGGAGAAACATCACCAGTATTTTTTGAAATGGTAAGGCATACAATGAACAGAATCAACCTTGGTATATTATTGCAATTTATTATGTTCCCTTCAAAATCATAAGCAGCTTCCTGCAGAAAAGGGGGGGAAAATCCTCCCATTTTCACTCTCAGAACCGGACTTTCTGGTACCAATGAGTAATTCTCTAACTTTGTTCCTTCTCATCCTCTCCTGTCTTTTCACTGTTGTTATAGTGATTCCTCTTTTCCATCCATTTTTAGTTTTAATTCAATTTATTTTTAGTCAGTTTTTTAATATTTTAACTTTAACATTTTTATTTTATTTCCATTGAAGCCCCAGTATTCTAGCCCTGGCTACCTATTTGATTAATTTCTTTTGTATTGCATTTTGTTAATAACAGCACTATTGGTTACAAGTTTCCAGTCACTGGTTTACTTTATATGTGATGGTGGCAAGAGTGATAAGGGATTGTCTGTACAACTCAAGCAGAACACATATTAAAATGGAATTTCATTGAAAAGAATTGGCTTATCAGTTTCCTTGCTGATGCTCATATGATGCTGCCACCAATATACATTGCCAAAAGCTATAAATACACATGTGTGTGTGTGTGTGTGTGACACAGAGAGAGAGAGAGAGAGAGAGAGAGAGAGAGAGAGAGAGAGAAAGAGAGAGAAGGAGGGAGAGAGAGAAGGAGGGAGAGAGAGAATATCTATACTTATATTTATCCTCATTTAACATCTATCTCATGCTGACATGCATTAAACAGTTCCACAACATTCAACAAGCAAAGGACTGCATTGAATTCCAATGTTTGCATTGGCAAGGCTTCTATAGCTGGATGCCCTTCCTAAAAGCAACTGTTTGACAGGAGTGTACTGGGTAGTATTTTTGTGACACCACTACAAGTAATATTACAAAGTAATTTGCATGACAAGGTCCTTCAAACCAAGTGAGAGTATAGTATTGAGGGAGGTCAAAATATGATAGAAGGATAGGAACAGGTGTCTTGCTAAAGAGGAGATACAGTTGTTCATTCAGGCATAGGTAAGAACAGACTTGTGGCACTTTTTCTACAACCAGATTTTTTCCCTGCTGTCAATCTTTAACCTGCTTTCCTCACCCATCAAAAATTGAGTGAGACATTTTGCCCACTAGACACTGTAAAAAAGACATTGTTTTTACTCAGGTAATATTGAGGACATCTGGAATGACAAATATTCACACACACACACACACACGTGCGCGATGAGCTTTTTCTCAATTTCTCTCTACCAATTCCAAGGCCCTAATAGAATACAATTGCCCAAAGTGACACACATTGAGAGTGAGACCCAGAACATGTGACTGCAAAACAAACTTTATAACCCCACAACCGTGCCTGCACCTCTGATGTTATTGTGACTACATACAACAGTATGGTTGCCAGTGGCATTTTTTTTTTTATATCTTCAGTATTTGGCAAATAGCACAATTGTGAAATCGCTTCACAAGTAATATGGAAGCTAATAAAAAACATGGGTATGAGGTCATTGTTAAGCCCAGTATTTGATTGATTCTTATTTTATTTATTCTGCAAGGATAACAGCAAAGACGACCTAAGCAGGATTTGAACAGAGAACATAGAGAAGTGTAAGTAAATACTATGTTGTTGCATGTTCTACTAATTCACTGCCTTCCTATACTGCTAAATATTACTAACTATAACAGCTTTAGTAAAGTGTAAGTTGAAATTAAGCTAATGTCTTTCATTCACAATTCAATACCCAAGAAACATTATGCTGAAATATGTAGGCAAAGTACATTGACTCCATTTGTAACATTTCAGTTTATAATCACTCAAGAAACTCCATTTCATGGTTGGATAACAGGAATTAGGAATGTCATCCAGCCATAAGAATTAGTAGTAATTCATGCAAAATGCCATAATTTCCGATGCTTATAATTGGAAAGTGCACATAATTTTTTCTCCTTTTTTTTTAACAGAAAAGAAAAACAGAAAATTGTAACAACTATTCAGAAATGAGAAAATTTGTTAATTTTTTTTCATTTTTCCTAGTGTTTGCTATTTTAATATTTTAACATTCTTTAAAACAAAATCCATATTAGTGTGTGAACCTCTAGCTAACAAAAGAACTTGTAAGTGGTTGTTTGATCTGCTAGGATTAGACGGAAAATTCCTTCAAAGTTCACTCTATCATCTTTGAAATAAATAAAGGTACTGGAGAAAGTAATCTTGAATATAATAATTCTAGAAGAGACAGGCTGGATGGTCACAGTTTGAATGCCAGTCCAATACACAGGAACAAAACCAAACAGTAACTACTTTGCACCAGACAGATTTCAAATCTTTAAAAGATTTTTCATTATGATACTGACACAAACATAATCTAACAGCACTATTTATCAAGACTTCACATAAATACATCACATTTCAGAATTCGTAACAACAACATCAATAATAAAAGTAGTGTGTAGCCCTTTTATCTCCTTTCTCAAAACTACAGCTCTCTAGAGAACACATTTTAAAAAGTTCAAGCACTTCATAGACAAAAGTAATCCGTGTAAACAACATAAAAATTCAAAAAATAGTGAAATACAATACAAGCAGCCTATAAGACAACTTTATGAAACTAAAAGATGTTATCATCACACATGACATTCATTTTGTGTCAGAACAGAAAATACTTCTGCAACTACAAATGCAGAATTCAAATTCCTAATTATTATCCAATAAGCTGTGATACAGTAAATACAGGAGGAGGCCTCATAATGAAAGACATAATATATAAACCAACACACTAGGAAAGTAAGAATGCAAAGCATATTAATGCACACACACACACACACACACACACACACACACACACACACACACACACACACACACACACACACACACACACACACACACAAACACATACACACACACACATATAGCACACACATACATGAAGGCGCATGAACTAGTGATTAGGGTGTTAAAATCACCTGATTATGGGTTCAATTCCCAGGGCGAGTGGTGCATTGTGTTCTTGAGCAAAACACTTCATTATGTATGTATGTATTATGTATGTTGACTACTCATGAGCTCTTCTGCCCTTTGACAGGTCTTATTTTTCATCCCGACCATGCAACAGGTTGTACTGGATTACATGTTACCAGTAGCACTCAAGAGTGACCTCATTCTTTCATCTACCTTGGAAGCTCTGTACAAAACGATGGAAATCTGGACACAGAAATACATCTGTGAGTTCAAAGGGCAGCACAAGCATTTGGTGGTTTAGAGTTACGCATTTGGTGCTAACAACATCTAAATAACAACACAAAATTGGCTCTTTACAAACCATTTGTCTTGCTATCCCTGTTGTATTCTTCTGAAACATGAACATGTTATGAAAGACATTTCAAATTGTTAGAACAATTCCTCCAAAAATGCCTTCATCACATTTTAAACATTAAATGGAGTTCTTTTACTCTAAATACAAATGTACTTGCATCTGCAGGCATTACTTCCAGTAAAACAATGATTCTGAAAAACCAAATGAGATAGTGTAGCCATATTGTTCGAATGGCAGATGAACACACACCCAAACAACTGTTTTATGATGAGCTTGTTTTACTGGAAGTAATGCCTGCAGATGCAAGTACATTTGTATTTAGAGTAAAAGAACTCCATTTAATGTTTAAAATGTGATGAAGGCATTTTTGGAGGAATTGTTCTAACAATTTGAAATGTCTTTCATAACAGTTGTTGTTTAGTTTCATGTCAACCGTTATTGGGCGGATTTATGATCAAAGCATTCCAGCCATGACCATCATGCCATTTTTTTTGGTTTGTTTTTCAGGAGTGGTGAACACAGGATTATATTGTATTCTTGTCTTTAATTTGGTAGGATATGATTTGAAAGAGATTTAGCTGCTAAAACTAGCAGATCAAATAACTGCATAGAAGCTCCTACAAAGGTAGACAAGTAGAGTGAATGTCTTGCTAAAGGATATAATGCAGTCTTTGAGTTCAGTATTTTAACCACTCAGTAGCATTTGTTCAGGAACATACACTGTTACATTTATTTTAAAACATGTGGAGATCATAACTGAAGTACAGCTCTGTCAAAAAACATTTGGTTGCTTATACTTTCTAGTAAAATTTAACAGATATAAATTATAAAAAAAACAAAAAAAAATTGCTATTGAAAAACAAAATGGTTCATATTTTGTCATTAAAAAAACGCTTTCAGTGCTTCTTTTAAAATATGAAGTATGTTTATTTACACAAAGAATTTCAAGAATGATTAAAAAAGAAAAGAAAATCGAGAGGTGAATTGTGTATATCCTCATTACTTGACACTAATAGCTTCCTTTTTGTTTCTGAAGTTGAAAATGAAAGTTAATTAATATTCAGAAATAGACAATTGAATAATATTGATTTCTTACATAGGCACAATGTCTCTCATTTGTAGAATGAGTACAGAGATTGTATTATGTTCCTTGTATTAACATACACAAATTAAAGTAGGTATCTATATTCAATGGACAACAACAATATGCAAACACTACAAAAGAGGGCAAACAATAAATAGTACATTCACCAAAATAACTGTCATGTGAAAGATACTGTAACAAACTCTGAAACTTTTTTTGTGAAAAATAATAGAAAAATTTGAGAAAACTATCCAGACAGGATTAGGGAAGAAAATAATGTGTCTTCATTCAGTCTCCGGATTTGAGAAGAAAATAATGTCTTTTCATCTGTCCAAATATTGCAAATATATCCAAATATTGCTATAAGACACAAAAAACATTAAGAATCTACTGATAGAGGTGAAACATGTGGAAGATACAGATAGAAACTATTCTAATATTAAAAGAAACATTAAGAATAGTCAAAGAGAAAACAGGGAAAAAAAGAGAAAGAAAACATTTACACATTACAATAAATAGCATAACAAGACAGCATCTATTCCACACAGGGCCATTAACATAGATTGAATGTATCAAGCACACTGATGCGAAACAATGTCACATGTACCTAAGATAGAAACAGATGAATGAGTTGCAGAAGAAAGCTGTACTGAAAAGTGAGATAGTAGTAGCAGTAGTAGTAACAATAATGATAATTCTTTCTAACTTTGGCACAAGGAATGCAATTTTGAGAGGTCAGGGGAAATCAATTACATTGTCTCCAGTGTTCAACTGGTACTTTATTTTATGGACCCTGAAAGGAAGAAAGCAAAGTTAACCTCAGTGGGATATGAGCTATAAGTATAACAAATCGAATGAAGTGCCATAAGCATTTTGTCTGATGTGCTCATGATTCTTCCAGCTCAGTGCCTTAATAACAATAAAAATAATGATAATAATAATACTAACCTTTTCTACTACAGGCACAAGGCCTGAAATCTGGGGCAGGGATATAGTTGATTACACTGACCCCAGTACTCAACTGGTACTTATTTTATCATCTCCAAAAGGATGAAGGGCAAAGTCAACCTCAGTGGAATTTAAACTCAGAACGTAAAGATGGACGAAATGCTGCTATGCATTTTGCCCGATATGCTAACAATTCTGCCATTTCACCACCTTAATGATAATAATACTAATCTTTTCTATTAAGGGCACAAGGCCTGAAATTTTGGGGAAGGGGACTAGTCGATTACATCGACCCCTGTGCTTAATTCACTGGTGCTTAATTTATTGAACCTGAAAGGATGAAAGGCAAAGTTGACTTCAGTGGAATTTGAACTCAAAAGATAGCAGCAGATGAAATACCACTAAGCATTTCACCTGGAGTGCTTACGATTCTGCCAGCTCGCTGCCTAAAATAATAATAATGATAAATACTAATAATAATAATAATAATAATAATGATGATGATGATAATAATCCTGTCTACTATAGGCACAAGCTTGAAATTTTGGAGGAGAGGGCTAATTGATTACATCAACCCCAGAGCTACACTGGTACTTATTTAAAGGACCCTGAAAGGATGAAAGGTAAAGTTGACTTAAGTGGCATTTGAATTCAGAATGCAAAAAGCGAAAAGAAATACCACTAAGCATTTTATCAGACATGCTAATGATTCTGCTAACTCACTACCTTTTAATGATAATGATATTAATGATTTCAAATTTTGCCACAAAGCCAGCAATTTTAGTAGTAGGAGCTAAGTCAGTTACATCAGCCTTAGTGCTCAACTGGAACTTATTTGATCAAACCCGAAAGGATGAAAGACAAATTTGACCCTGTCTGCATTTGAACCCAGAATGGATTAAATACTGCTAAGCATTTTGCCCAGTGTGCTAACAATTCTGCCATTTTGCTGCCTTAAATAATAATAATAATAATAATAATGGTTTCAAATTTTGCCACAAGGGCAGCAATTTAGGAGGAGGGGATGAGATGAATAATAATAATAATAATAATAATAATAATAATGAAGCTCCAATTATATCATCCTAACGGAGTATTGCGCTCAAACAATATTAGCATAAACTGTGGCATTTTCCAAGGTGACTCTCTTTCACCACTAATTTTCTGCATAGCACTAATACCACTCTCAAGTGAACTGAATAGAACAGGGTATGGCTACAAAATTGACAACAGGAAAATAAGCAACAATGTAACCTTCATGTAATTAAGGTATTCTCAGCCTGATGATTAGCTAAGTTGAGCACTCCTCATTGAATAATTATTACATCAGTGGATCAGCTAGCTAAGAAACATATGTAGCTTAGATTTTACCTGTTCCACTCCCTCAATTCGGATATATATATATATATATATATATATATATATATATATATATATATATATATATATATATATATATATGTTGTTGTTAGCACTCCGTCGCTTACGACGTTGAGGGTTCTAGTTGATCCGATCAACGGAACTGCCTGCTCATGAAATTAACGTGCAAGTGGCTGAGCACTCCACAGACATGTGTACCTTTAACATAGTTCTCGGGGATATTCAGCGTGACACAGTGTGACAAGGCTGGCTCTTTGAATTACATATATATAGCAAATGAAAGACAGAAGATGGAATATACAAGAATTTATTATTAATCATGACAATTGTTTCGACACATCTAGCATCGATTCCTCTTGGATGGGACACTCAACAACTGGTTCAGGAGCATCTGGTGGTGCAGATGTATCTCATCAGGTGATAAATAGATAAAACTTGTTAAAATGACTGTTCCACAATATAACTTTCCGTTTTGTAGAGAGAAAAGCAGCCAGATGGAGGAAATATCTTCATTTATGTAGAAGATCAAAAATAAAATCACAGATGAAAAAAAGAGAAATCAACACGCAACCCAGCGAGAAAAGTATATATATATTTTGTGTGTGTGTATATAACTGTAATAGTCATAAATGAATGTTACTGTCATGCAAGCAGTTTCCTTACTTTCCCATTTTCCATGGAAGCATGTCTAGTCATAGGAAATATTACCTTACTTGGAAACAGATGAGAGTTGGCAACAGGAAGGGCATCCAACTGTAGGAAATCCACCTCAATAAATTCCATCAGACCCGTGGAAATGTGGATCTTAAAAGATGATGATGATAATGATGAGTACATGGCTTAAATTATACAGCAAACAGAAAGTATGACTGTGTAATGTTTGTGACTTTCTCAGGGACATGACAACAATAAAAGTACATTTTTCTTTTTATTTCTATTTAAGAAAACCTAGAGTAAGTACTGTTCCAGGCCAAGTGAACCAATTCATAATATATGTCATCCAAGGTCGAGCATTACTTATTTACAAATGTCCTTCATTTATTCCTCAATCACCACCTCTCCAGGGAGATAATTTGGAATTAATGAAGAAAACGTGCAAGAAAGAAGAAATATAAAGCGAGAGAAAAATGTTAATAATAAAAAGGAAAAACAAAATAGAAGTATAAATGAAAAGCTGATGCAGAACAGGCTGGAAGAAGACAGGATACAGTTATTTGTAAAGTTCTTCTTGGCATGCTGCCAAAAAAAGAAGTGAACTTAAGAAAGATAATACAAATCCAAATAACAAAGAAAAAACAACTTATAAACTTCTACATAGTAGGTCAAATATATACAGATATGTCAGCAGTAAACATAATAACAAAAATGACCAACTTATAAGCTTTTAATGTTTTGGAAGTGTTCGGGGTTTTCAGTTTTCAGCTGGGTAAATAATACTGAGAATCAACACTTAGTTAATCAATTCCTTCCTTGTACTTCAAAACATGTAATATGTCTGCACTTAAAACTTACTTCAACAAAGCTAGTTTCCTCTTCACTAAAAATTAATAATAGAATCCAGTCAGCAAATAACCGAATTTTGTTAAATTATGGAAACAATAAAAGCTTACAACATATTTTGAACTCATGGGCCACTTAAAAGGTCAAATGAATGTCTTTTATTTAGGAGTTTTGCAAATATTGATATATGTATTACAAGTCTTTTGAACTTTCCGTTATTACAACAAAAAGTTATAATTTGTAAAAAAATAAGCATGTTGAGAATGATCAGTATCAAAAAATTTCATTATCCCAAGATTACTATTATTGATGTATAAACTACATCTGTGTGTGTGTGTGTGTGTGTGTGTGTGTTTGTGTGTGTGTTTCATTAAATACATGACATAGTTAAAGTTTTATTTGTTTTTTGTTTCAGACTTTATGTATTTTCTACAGCTAGTTCCTAAATTCATATTCAATGTCTCATTTTCAAGAATTGAATAGATTTTGCATTTATGTTTTTCTTTTATATTGTTTAACTTCATACAGACTTTTCTGCCAAAGGCTTTTTGACCATTAGACAACAGCAGTCTCATGTTGATGTTAATTTGTTTTGTTGTGGTCAAAGTTTTGGCTATTAGGTTTTCATGCTAGTATTCATGTGTTAATTTTGTAGGTCTGTGTGTTGTTTGCATATTTATTTCACTATTGTATTGTGATTATAAATGTTGCTTACTTCCATGATTAGTCTTCTTGGAAATGAGGCTATAAAGGTCTGGATATGTTGACTATGAATTTAGGAACTTTACTGTTCCAAACTAACTGTAAAAGCATTAAGAAATTACAATGAAAAACTAAAATAAAAAGATGAAACTTGAACTCAGTCATGTATTTAAAGAAACACATATAATAGAAAAGCAGTATCCCATACATATATATCATCATCATCATTGTTCTAATATCCACTCTTCCATGTTCATGGACAGAATTTGTTGGGGCACATTTTTTAAAGCCAGATGACCCTCCTATCACCAACCCTCACCTATTACCAAATATGTCAATATTGTCAAGGAAAGGATATACTAACACACACACACACACACACATATATATATATATATTATATATACAATGGGTTCAGTTTCTATCTAGCAAATCCACTCGTAAAATTTTGATCATCCTGGAGCTATAATAGAGGACACTTGCCCAATATGCAATGCAGTGGGACTGAACCTGGAACTGTGTAGTTGGGAAGCAAACTTACTACACAGCTATGTCTGTACCTTCTTTCCACACACATGCACACACAAAATCAATAGCCTATATATAATGTAAGTGGTGTGTGTTTCATAACACATTGTACTATTGAAAAAAACCAATGCAAAGTTTGTCTGGCAAAATTTGAACAACTCATCATTTTATTGTTTAGCTGGTACTTTAATTATTTGGTCAGCTTTGTCTCCCATACTTTATTCCACACAGCTATATATTTTACCATCATTCTGTTACTAATTTAACTCAATAATTCTATATTTTTCTGTTTCATAAGGTCAGGATCTCATTAGTTAGGCCAAACCACTTCTCAATATTAAAAAAAGGTGGAAAGTTTAAAAAAGAAGATGCACAAGTTGCTATGAATATGGCTTAAAATAAGATTTAGCATAATCAGTTTATACAGGTCATTGAAAGAAATTTGTGATTTTAGTAACAGTTAAAATATTTCATTATCAATTAACAGATCTGAAGACTTGTAATTTCTGAATTACAAAATACAAAAAACTTCACTTCCCTGACCAATGCATGCTTTGATTTAACAAGAATCTTTCAATCTTTCATGTTAATGACTATTATTTTCTTAGTTCTACAATTACACCATACACAGATGCTTATTGCGATAAATGCCATTTAGTTCAATAGCCCACCAAGATTCATCAAATGAAAGGGAAGATAGATAAAAGCTCTTAATATTTATTTCAAGATGACAAATTGGAGAAAAATATTCCAGTTCATTGTTTATTCATCAAAGATAAGTCATTTTCCAAGAGATATGCCTATTCTCTTGTATCAAGTACAGACTTAACACAGACAGCTATCATAACTATTTACATTCTGATTACCATAACTATTATGCCTTTTATCATAACTGTCTTCATTTCATCTTATCAATAACTATGATTATATGAATAATAATTTCAAAAATCAACATAATAATTGTAACTCCTAATATTAATCATAACGTGACTCTGAAGAAAGCTGTTTATGACCTGCCTCTATTGATAATTCATTTCCCTTTAGTCTCTTCAATTTTGCCAATAATCCTTATACCTCATCTGATGTGCTTAACTGTTCTAGTTTCTTTCTTCCTCTACACCTCTTTCTTTCTCCTATATGCACTCTCTTTCTCACTGACACAAACACATATACATACACACACATTTCTTCTGTAACAATGCCAATGATCAACTGATATTGTCACATACAATACTGATCATTCCCGCTAAAAATATCCAACTACTAATGTTTTGTTGGAAACGATAAACTGCTGCATGTCACGCAACCATTGTTCAAATAACATACACAGAAAGAAAAACATTTTGATAAACATTATTGAATTTATTTGATTCAAATAGTCAGAAAGTGCACGGTGAAAATATCAATAAAAACTCAGCAAGTGGAAACTGATGACTGCTGAAAGAAACTTGACTTCCGAGATTGAGTCAAAACTGACTCACAATTTGTAGGCATCACTAACAACATCTTAATGGCTTTTAATTGCACTGTTTCAAATTACACTCACAGTAATAATTTTTACAGAAATCTTTACAGATAATCATTAGAAAATTGAAAGGGGAAAGACTTAAAATGAAAAACAAAAACAAATTACTAATAAGTAGAAAAAGGAAAAAAAACAGGGATGATCAAAATAAAGATAAAAAGCATTGATTCTTTATAGGGATTAATTCTAATTACACTCTTAAGATAATTTCAATGAGTATATGAAACAGTCAATAAGGAAAACATTTATAGAAAATGTTCAAGAAATTAGGTCTGCAATTAAGTTTCCTAAATGGGAAAACAATTCCTAACAAATAAAACATAAAAACAATTACAACAGACTGACATGAAAAGTATCTAATTTATTGACCAAACAAAGCAGCTATCAAGATATTAAAATCTGACCTAGTGCAACAGCTGGACTCCAAGGACATAAATATATTCATATTAACTTATCACTGACACTTGCTTTGAATTAGCATGATGATGATGATGGTGGTAGTGGTGGTGATTTCAATTCCTGCACAAAACTACAAATCTCAGTAGGGCAAGTAAAATAAATTTTATTGACTCTGGAAAGATGAAAGGTAAAGGTGACCTTAGCAGAATCTGAATTCAGAATGAAGAGAGACAAAATTTTAGTTTAGTTCAGCTGATGTCATTCTTCACTCTGTAGTATCCAATTTAGATACCTTGTGCCAGGCTTTATACTGCTTTCAATAGCAGAGACCTTTGAAAATATTCTTCAATTGAAATAAAACAACCTAATCCCCATCAACAGCAGAAAGTAAGATACAATTGCTAAATATATTAACAACATCCTCTCTACTCATACAAAATTAAAACCCTCAAATACTTTAGAAATGCTTGATCTCATAATGTCTATATTGATCTCTTCTAGCAACTACAGGTACACAGCATTGTCAAAACTGCATTCCAAAGGCCAGGACTCTTCTTCAAAGCTAGAGAGTAATCCAGTCCTTATTAATTACTGATCTTACATGAAACTCAAATGTGACCCATATTTCAATACAACACATTTTTATGGAATAGTGCTGCTCCAATACATAAATATCCTAGACTCTAACAAAAACAAAAAAATCCATCAAACTGATTGGCAAAGATTATGATAACTATTAAGACAAAGTTATCATACAGCCAATTTGTGATATTTTAGAAGTCCCTACTGACAAAAGTAGTGCATGTCCAATGTGAGATGTTTTAAGTTGCATATAGAAGTAACCTGTGACAGAAGATTAAGGAAAAAGGGAAAAGGATATGGTATTGTCTGCATAGGAGACAGTGTATATGTGTGTGTGTGTGTGTGTGTGTGTGTGCGCGTGTATGTGTGCATGCATATGTGTGTATAGATAGAAGCAAGATCATTTAATGTACATGAGGTAGTGTCTTGAAAGCATATCTAAATACTAAAGTACACTCAAGTTAAAACAAATAGGTATTGGAGAAGGTCCTCTCTAGTATATGCTGTAAGTGCTGACTGTCAAGGAACTTCTGAGAGATAGACAGAGTCCATAGTTGGGGAACTTAGAGGTTTCTCTTATCAGATAGTCAAATGTTTATGATGTTAACATTACTTTCCCCAATGTTCCGAAGGGTGAGAGTCCTTCATTAGTGATGGTACTGGAAAGTTAGTTTCCAGTAGATTTGGTACAACAGAAACAGTCATGGTGATCACTAAAATAGGGAGAAGACTTAAGTTGAAGGGATGAAGGAAATATTTATGACTGTGTCCATCACTTTTGGGATGTTAAAAGGAATTAATATCATTGAACCCTAGATTGACTCAAACTAAGCAAATCTATGATCAAACGTATTCTAGCTAAGTCTATCCAATATTTGTTTTTCAGTCTACGGGTCACATTATCTAATGTGTTGTTTCATTTTTAAGATAGAAAGGTATAATTTTAGGAAGATTTGTCTGCTATTTCAGGGAGATCAAGTGACCAAATAGAGGCTCCTTCATTGATTCACGCGTGTGATAAGGTGGCAGTTGGTAGATTTGGAGAAACTGTTCCTCTTGGGAATGGACACACTGCAAAGTATTTCAAAAGATTGGGATAAACCCCTTTGGAGAAAGATTGAGCTGATTAGCAACCTTCAATATGCCTCCTCAGTCTCCATTCAAAATTATTTGTTTTTGTCTTCTTTAATAATCTCAAATATTTTGCTCCCAAAAGCAATCTTCAATAAATGAGCTAATCTTTCCTTCTAAATATTTGCCCTGCATTCCAATTAGCAATGATTGATGAAAATGCACACCAATCTCATATTGCAGAAAATAAAACAAACATCTTCTGGCTACATCGAAATGTACCTATAACAACTGAGACTGGCTCTCAAACTTAAAAGAAAATAACTTTGGCTAGCTCAAGAATGCCAGTCATAGAATTTATAAGTGATATTGATTGAAGATATAATTCCACTAATGTTTATATGGAGAGCAATAAAAAAAAAATGTATGTTTGTTATTAAGAAACATTTGCAAACAACAACAATAACAATTTCTTTGTTTTGCCATAAGGACAACAAATAGTATATGGACAAGAAACAATATAATATAATACAATTGCTACAATAGAATACTATCAATTAAGCAAATATACAATGAGGTATTTCATCCATCTCATTGTATATATTCTTTGTTTTATTTTCTCTCTTTTATATCTTAATCTATTCAATGTCCATGTTTTAGTTCAAAAATTTAGAAATGTGTTTTGAAGAACTCATCCCCTGCTCCCACATACACACCTCTTACATGTCATCATCCCCACCAAAACCACCACCACCACCACCACCACCATCACCATCACCCTCATCATCATCATCATCATCATCATTATTATTTTACTTCCTAACTGCATCTCATCTAAGCTAATTTTCTTTCCCATTAGCTCTGCTACAACTCTCTCTTATGTTCATAACATGGTCCATCAGCTTGAAACCTCTGTTGTTATTTCTTTCTAGAGCATCACCTCTGCCCTTGAAGCAGTTGATGATAATGCTTTTATACCAGGTACTGGGAATGAATCCTTCTTCTATTATGTAACTGACTGGTGCTGATTCATACTGATGCATACTACTTTGTAATATGGAACATCTTGCAGTTCTAATACTCCCATGGCAGAACATTGAACTCTTCTTCCATTTTTTATAGAGTGACATGTAGAATTTATGTGTCTGTCTGCCCCCCCCCTCTCTCTCTCTCTCTCTCTCTCTCTCTCTCACTCAATCACTCACTACTGCACCATTCCACCATGTCACTTTTCATGTGACTGGAACTTTGCTTCAGCCATAGATCTGTTTTATGGCTCACAACCAGTAGAAACATCGAAGTTGTTTTCTATCTTTTATGTCTTTAACTCCTCCTCCTTTTCAATAAACACATTATCTAGTACTTCTTTGAACCTACATTTAGCAGTGATATCTTTCAGCTTCTACACCTTTCTTTCCCAGACTGTCTTGTAACTCTTGTTCCTTCTAACTTTTACTTGATGTCTCTAATCAATGATAACCTTTTGTATAGTTGTGAATTCTTCACTAGATGAAGACTTAGTATTCACAACTATCTGCTTATGTCATTTCCTGATAAATCTATCGGGTTTGTGTATTAACTTGAGTGATAGATAATCAAATAACTAGCCGGTTTCCTCAAGTGAATGTAGCAAATAGTTAGCTCATTTACATTACACCTTATAACATACAATAGCTTCCATGTACACTGGAACAACTATTATAGCTAGGATAATGAGATGACTGTTGTCTGTTATTGAAAAAGGCTGCAAAGTGGGTCTGTCAGTCAGGCTCGATTGTGGTGCAAATACAGAGAGCACTGTTTCTGTTGTGTTGTCTCTATGACTAGTCTTTTCTAAATTATTCAGTCACATACATTCATTACTTTATCCATTTCTCTACCAACAATATATGTGTTATTCATTTTGAAAGAAAATAAAATGTATAAAGAAAAAGTTAGAAGGGTTCTCAAAAAATTATCACTAAAGCATTTGCTCTCTTGTGACAACACATTACCGAAAGGAATATATAAGTGATTTGAAATAGACTATAACTATAAGAGTACTGTTTTGATTTCTTAACAGCATTATTAAAAACTTTTCACTTATTAAGCTATAATTGTTGAAAATAAGATACTTCCCATTAATAAAAAAAACAACAACACTCATTTCAAGCTTAAAAGAGGAGCAGCTACTTAGAATTTGATATACACAAAAAAAAAAAAAAAAAAAAAAAAAAAAAAAAATCAAGCAATACAAAACTTCTCATTGCCAGAAACAAATGAGCTAGTACCCAGTAAAAATCTAAATAAGGGGTTGGATTTTGTGACTCATGTCTAGCAAATAAAATAGGAAAAGGCATAAATGGACACAAGTCATTATTATACTGCATACATATTTTACAGCAAGACTCTACACAAAATATGACACTATCCAAACATACACGTCAAATAAGAAGGAAGAAAATAATCCTGACATAAAATTTACAATGGATCCCGGAAGACCACCTAAAATAAGAACATATATTCTCAACACCAAAAAGATATAAAACATAGTAATGGAACTTTTAAAATAAAGAATACATTATAAAAGTATAAAAATATATAACAAAAACAAGAGGATAAAACAAACAACAAAAATAAAAATATTCAAGTTGAAAACATTAAGAACATAAACCACACAGAACTAGCTCTTGCAAATAAATAAATAAATATATGAACACAACAAAATCAAACCGAAGCATATCTGCAGAATACTGATCAAAATAAGCCAAAAGTAGAACAACACAAACAATAATATAAATATGAGAAAGATTTGAGAACAGAAAATTCCAATGATGTAAATTCTGAAAATGACAATATTCCAAAGGTGGAAATAGTTTAGTTTAAGAAATAAAATCAATAAATCTTCCTATGGACCAATAAAAGACAAGTGAAAGATAAAACTTAATGATAAAACAGCAACAGCAATAAAAAAGCTAAACTGGCCATCAGATGCGAACATTACCCTCGTTAGAATAAACTATTTATATGCATCAGCTACAATAGTAATACAGTAAAGTAAGTACTCCTTCAAATCTACTCATATAGGTGCAGACATAACTGTGTGGTTAAGAAGTTTTACTTTGCAGCTACGAGGGGGTGCTGAAAAGCTTCTGGCTTTAGGTAAAAGAAAATACAAGAGGATCAGTTCATTATGATTTTATTCAACATATTCCCCTCTCAGATTCACACACTTATTGCAGTGGTCCCTTGGGTTTTGTAAACCTTGTAAAAAGAACTCAGAAGGTTGGGCCTCCAGCCAGGCCTTTTGTGATACCCTTAAAGTCAGGAACTTTTCAGCACCTCAGTATATGTTGTTCCATGTTCAACATCACAACATAATACCTAAGATAAGTATCTTGGGTTGACCGACAACTTTGAGAGTATGGAATTTGGTAAACAGACATCTCAGCAGATTGACTCATTTGTCACTACAACCAAATGAGGTACGTCAGGGTTGTTGAAATGTAAAGAGGATATTGTTTGGGTTTTTTTCAAGTGAAGTGTGTTTTTCAAGATTCTCAATAAAGAGTTTTGCCTGGCTGTCCTAAGACATTTGAGAAAAGTAATGTGAAGAAAAATCCCCAGGGTTAAAACTTAAGAAAACATCAATGCTGCACCGTGATAATGTTGTTGTTTAATATCACCCCTTATCTGTAACTGTTTTGACAAAGTTCAAAACAGCTCTCATCTTGTTGTTCCCCTCCTCTCTGGATTTGGTCCAAAATTTATTGTGAAAGATGCTTGATTTCAGACAATAGAAGAGATAAAAAAATATTTTCTACGACCACTGTACTACCTCTGAAAATTCCTTCCAGAACAAATTCCAAAACTGGAGAAAGTGTTGGGAGTAGTGTATCAACAGTGAAGGGGACTATTTTGAGGATGGTCTGATTAAATCTTATGTAAAGCAGTAAATTTGCTTTTTAAAATGTCTGGTTTCTTTTGGACACATTATCATTGTTCTATGACCAATTTTTAATGCATATAAAGGTTGAATAGGTTGTCTCTAGCATAGCATTTTACCACCTGCTGTCATCCTTTGTAATCTCCTTCATGAAGTTCACCCAACAAATGTAAAGAAATATAAGTCAAAACAGAACTTATGATGTGTATACCATTCAATATGTCAGTTTTAACAGATAACAGTGTATTCCTAAAAGAAATGAAGAAATTATCTTAAATCTAAAAACAGAGATAACCAGAATGTGGAGATTGGAAACAAGAATAATCCACTATCATAATAATGATAAAAAATGATGACATAACCAAAATACTGGGCACGACATAGTGAAAACAACACTACAAAGCACTTTCAAACCTCTGTCTGTCATTAACAGCTATAGATGAAGGTCCTAGTTGTGTGTCACACCAGAACAGCATTGCTTGTGGCTGAACAGTCAGATGTGTGAAAGGCAATCTCAGCCACACAAGCTGCATTTGTGGGCTATCCTGGTGCTGTCAGTTCTATCTCTCGAGTATAGGGTGTTCGGTAAGATCCAAGCCTGGGCAGAATAGGGAACAGGTTGTCACCCACACAGTGTTCCCCCACTGTCCACATCATTGATGGATCCAAAGAAACAGCACAGCTATTATAATTTGACACCAACAGCATAATAGGAGTTGCCAGAATTAAGTTGTGAACAATGTCGAACTGCCTCAGGGGCTCAGGTTTCTGGTTTATCCTCAAGGTTTACTCCAAGGCAACAGAGGTTTGAAATCAGGGTTCTCCTTCCCCAAGATGGGTTACTTCCTGTCCAAGTTTATGAGGGCCATCTGCTTGACTAAGCATTGCATACATTCTAAGTAAAGTACTTTCAATGCAATAGAGATAAAAAAAAAAAAATACTGAGATATGTAAATATGAACAACATACAAAAAAACAGCACTGCTAAGCATTTTGAAGCCTCTGTCTGTCATTAATGACTATGAATGAAGGCCCTAGTTGTCTGCTACACTGGAACAGTATTGCCTGTGGCTGAACCTAAGGTTATACAAAGCTCATTTAAATGTGTTGTGAAAGCATGCAATAAAACCAAGACTAATGAAATAATAATAATAAAAGTAACAATGGTTAACATCAAGCTCAAATGAGGCAATCAATGCAAAGAAACAAGTGATCACACCATTTCTGTATGTTTAATTTTAGCATGGTCAGAATATATATATACAGATGCAATTAAGGCAGTAGCGACAACTGTTGGGTAAAGACGCTGAAGTTCTGACATTAGAAAATGAAGAAGCAGTATAAGTATGAACTAAGCATAGTATATGACAAATGATATGGCGACAATAACCCTAGGACATGACTGCTCAGACTAACAAAGAGACCAGAGTGAACTATTCAACAAACAAAAAAAAAGCATAGCAGTGCCTATAGCTTTACACAGTGTCCAAAAACTAGCTCTTCTGACAAAATCCTTGTTCTAAGCAAGACATGTTCAATTCCAGCTGTACATTTTCTGCACACTCATATATTAGCTGATTAACACCTGGCTATACTGACATATCCAACATATCAGTGTCAGGTAATAATACAATGCAACCAACACAGTATATGCTCAACACAATCACTGACCAACACTGTAATAACTCACAATATATATGAAATGATTTCAATAATCAGCAAAACATAACCCACACCATACATATTCAATATCACACATGAAACACAAAGTTACACCAGTAACAACAAAACAAGTGAAACAGGTGAAGTATACAAACATAATTCTAAACTCCTAAAAGACAATACAGCACAATCTGGACACATTGGGTGATGCAGTCCACTACCTGGAAAACAAAAATTGATGAGACAGTCATGACTAGAATGTTTCTGATCATATGTCTGTTTGATTGGAACTGATCTGGGGTTTAAGCAACACATGTTTGTTGTGGTATCGTATTTTAGCAAAACACCAAAATGTTTAGGGAAATGCTCGATACAAAACAACATACAACCTGGATAGAAATCGGAATTGCTTGTCAAGGATATAAAAGAGTGTAACAGCTGGAGGGAGATAAAATTATTTTGTTAGAAACATGAGGGCGCACCTGCATGAAACCGTTTTGAAACATAGATAATTACTGAAAACATTCCTTAAGTTAAATGCGATAAAAATGAAAATAACAAGCAGAATATGATCAAAAAACAACTCTCATTGTCTTCATAGATATTAGTAATTAAATGAACAACTAAAATGTATAGCAAATAACTTCAGGAAAACATTTCCAGACATGCCACTCTGAAAAACAATATTCAATAAAGTTGTAAATAATAATGTTTTGCTCCCCGACTTCAGAAGATTCTATTTATTTATAATTATATGTAATTATACATAATAATATTTTACATATAGATTTTATCTGAGCCAGTGAGGAGTCCTCTACATGGCTACTTAATCTGGAAGAAATAGCAGCAAATTCTTCATGTCACACCCTACCATCTTAAAAAGAGATGGCAACATTGGATAAATAAGTTCACAATATATAAAAAAAAAACTCCAAACAAGATGATCATGGCTGGAATGTCTTTGATCATATGTCTGCTTGATTTGAATTGAGCTGGGGCTAAGCAACATATATTTATTAGTATTATATTTAACCCTTTTGTTACCAACCCAGCTAAAACTGGCTCTGGCTCTGCGTACAAATGTCTTGCTTTCTTAAGTTTTGAATTAAAATCTTCCACCAAACCTTAGTCACAATTTATGTTCCTAACACTAGCTGAATGATAACTAAGTTATTTTACTAAATTCTTTGTTATATTTAAAGTAATTGAAAGAAATACAGAGCATCTCAAAATAAATACAGTAATGAAAGAGTTAAGCAAAATGCCAAAATGCTTTGGGAAATGTTTGAAACACATAATAAACCACCTGGATGGAATTAATTGCTTGCCAAGGAGGACATGAAGGACCAAAACAACTGGAAGGATGTAGTAGTACTTTCAAAAGCTAATGAAAGGTTTTCCAGTATCTTGTTCACTAATGTGAATTTAGAGACGTATGCATCCAATGGATTTAAATTGACTGGTCTTACATTGATTAAATACTCATCAGAAGAAGAAGAATCAAACAGCAGCATGTCTAAGTCCTAGATAATCACTTAAGTGGATTTCAAAGCAACATTTGATGTTCATCATGAGGCCATTAGGAAAATTTATGAAACTGTCAGCATCCCACCTGTGTAGCTGAAGACAATCAGTGAATTTTACTAAGACATTTCTGATCTAGTAATGAAGAACACTAGTAGTTCTTAGTCATTCCCCGTGGATAGATGTGTTGCTGTTTAACCCAAGGCCAGCTAGCACCAGTTGAGCAGAGCTATTCCACTACACCCTATGTAATTACAGCATTGCAATATGAATAGGTATAGTATAATAATAATACATGTGTGACATCCTAGTATATGTGAATATATGGGAATAGCAGAAAAATACTCAGAGTACACCTGCTATTTCTAGCAGTTTAATACACACAGTCATTCAAGTTTCTAGAATCAGTAACCGCATCTCCTTCAAATCACGAGAAGTGGGTGTTTTATTTATTTTATATCACATTTACTGAATAATAGCCTCATTGATTACAGGTTTCCAGTGGTTCAATCACTAGTTCACTGCTTTTCTGACAGTGATGGTGACAAGGGATTGTTAGTGTAGCTCAAGTGGAAGAAATAATATACAAGGAATTTTTGTTTGAAAACACCTGCTTTTCAGTTACTCTATTAGTGTTAAAATTTAGAAAGATATAGGATTGACCTGGATTTAAACATCAGCATCAGCATCAAAAACAACAACTGAAGTGTGCAGAAGAGCAGAAGAGGAGGCTGTTGAAGTCAGCCTGTATTATGAGAGGAAAGTCAAGATACCATTAACTTTAGTAGTTGATGGAAAAAAGAGAAATTAGGAGCCTTGAAGATATTGACTATATCTAATTAAAGCAGATTGCATTATGTCTGAATGTTTAATACTAGTGGTTGGTAGTTTTGGCAGTCAACCATGATAATTAGAGGCCTATGTGTCAGGCCCTCAAAGCATTTAGAGTATGAGTAAATGTGTAGATGAATAAATTGTAATTTATATATTCATTATTTATATTTCACAAAATAGTCATATTTCAGATATTGTTTTTGTTTTGTTTTACTTTCATTCTTAATGATGTTTTCCTTTTTCTATGTCCCTTTGATAAATAGAAAATTCATAATAATGTTCATATCTATGGAAGAATAGAATTTTGGAATTTATATAACAATAGTGGGAAAATAATGACAGACCAATAGTGAAGATAATTACAATAGTATTCAGGGAGTATAAATATGTAGCATTACATTATGTCGCAGGACTGGAGTGAACATAAAATATAATAGAACAACAAAGATAGAGAGAAAGGAAAATTACTGCATTACACATAACAATAGGTGTAGTAATAGTGCATGCGTGATAACCCATAATGTGATAACAGTGTACATGAATAGCAGCAAAATAGCAAAATGCTCAGCATACATCTGGTATTATGTATGTATGAGTGTATAAATGGATGCATGCATATATGTGTGTATGTATGAACATGTGTGTGTGTGTGACAGGTAGAGTGAAAGTTCTGCACATGATATTAGCTATCTTTACGTTCTGAGAACAAATCCACCTGCCAGTTTAACACCTACATCTGGCCCTGGGGTGCCTTTAACAGAATCCACTCTCCTGCAAGCATTCAGGCCAGACTCAGTCCTGAACAGACCTTCTTCTAAGGCTCTCAGAAAGGTCATGGGTATTGGTCTTCTTCCTTTCAGTAAATTGCAAAGTAATAATTCTTTCTACTGTGATATTAGGCCTGAAATTTTCAGGGAGGGAGCCAGTTGTTTATATTGACTCCCAATTCTCAGCTGCTACTTATTTTATCAATCCTGAAACAATGAATGGCAAAGTCAACCTTGGCAGGATTTGAACTCAGACATAAAGAGCTGGAAGAAATGCCACCAAGCATTTTGTCCAACACACTAATGATTCTACCAGTTCATCACCTTATCAAAATAATTCTTTCATATTTTGGCATAAGGCCAGCAACTTTTAGGGGGAAGGGGAAAGTTGATTACATGGTCCCCAATACAGACTGATACTTTATTTTATCAACCCCAAAAAGATGAAAGACAAAGTTGAGCTTGGTAGAACTTGAACTCAACATTTAACTTTTGTATGTCAGTGAACATGTTATTAGCTATTTTCCTCCATAATGAAGGTAAGAAATATTTATCCACGTTTTCAATTAAACAAAATTTTTATTGTCAAAATCAATTACTTTTGGTCAGTTCAATCTCACAGTAAGTTTCTCCTGAGCCCTAGTTTTTTCTGGAAGAGAAGCTCTTCAAACTGCACATTAGATTTGTTTTCACTGAACAAGAATAACATCCAAGCATTTGATTTCCATTTTATGGAATAATTTTAGTTTCCTAAATAACCATTTCAGTTAACTTTGATATAAGATATGACATATAATGACGTAGGACTAATTCAAGATTGTTTAAGCTGATAGAGTAATTCTCATGGAAATCTCAACCAAAATAGAAACCAATGAAGAAAAACAATATGAAAATTCCCTTACACCAAACATCAAGAATTGAATAGCAAACATGATAACGGATATGATTTTGATGATAAAGTAGCAATGAAGGTGGTGGAATTTATGATAACGATGAGGAGGAGGAAAATGAAGATCAAATTGATTACAATACTTTACTTTTAAAACAACAGTGCATTACACATTGTAAATCACATTACTAAAAATTAAAAATAATTACAAAAGAAAAGTCGTCAAAATCATTGAAGAATATGAAAATAATTTAAATTCTTTCTCTTCTTAAATGGTCGCTCACCTATGAAAAGACAAAGAGACTACATAAGCAGTGAAGAATTAATTGGAAATTGGCCAGCTGCCAGAAGGACAACACTGTCAGACAGTCTTTGAGAAACTATTGGAATTCAACCAAAAATAAAAAGAATAAATAAATAGAAATGATAAAAAGGAAAAAAGAAAATGTATAGTTTGTAAGCAATGTTTATAGATATTTTGCCAGCTTCTTTATTGGCCTGGTCTCTGTTCAAGAATGTATTTTTTCCTTCCAAAAATTGACTTTAAAGGTCCACAGGAGTAATCACTGCTAAGTTATGTATGAGTTTTTATCGTACCCAATTACATTTGACGAAAATGTAATTTATTTTTTATAGTTTCTATGTATATAATATATATCACCATTGTTGTTAAAATGCCTGTTTTTCTAAACTGAGTAGATGTAAGGTGCCAAAGAGATAAGGTATTGGGAATATTTACCAATGAATTAGGAGTTCAAATATACTACTGGGGTTTTGTTGTATTTCTTAACAGAGTAGAATACTTTTTATAGTTTAGTGTAGTGGTTAGTTATATATTTTTCTATGGCTGAATGTATAACACCACTGTTGTTAAAATGCCTGTTTTGCTAACCTAAGTAGATGTAAGATGCCAAAGAGACAAGGTGTTGGAAATGTTTACCTATGAAATGAGAGTTTAAATATACTACTGGGGTTTTGTTGTATTTCTCAACAGAGTAGAATACTTTTTATAGTTTAGTGTAGTGGTTAGTTATATATTCTTCTATGGCTGTTCACAATTTGTGGTAGGCTGCATGTGTAAACACTAAAGTTTAACTGAGTTTTCAAATATTTTATTAACCTTCTTTGCTATATTTACATACGTAAACCCAATAAATCAATGGAACAATGTTCAACAAACATAACAATTTACAATAAATAACTTGTATATAACTTGCTGTATATAACTGAAGAAAGTATTGCAAGGAATTTAAATCACTGCATAAATTAACATGAGTTACTTGACACTACAAGTTAAGGCTGGTGCCTTCTGTCAAGTACAACATGGGCATGCTATGTATGAAAAGTGAAAGAGGAGGAGAGAGATCAACTCACTACAAGCAACATAGAATACCCTAGGCAGCTTAGCGGCTCTCTGGCCGAAAGTTTAAAAGGTGAGAGACTTCAAAACAAGGAAACAGTAATATGATCCATGTAAACCAGGGATAGAGCTGTCTAAAGTTGAATTTGCTTGCTTTTTAGTACTGTCAGCCAAAATGTTCTAGAATCTTTGGCCAGACTGTTAGGCAGGAAAACTCACTCACTTCCTATGAAGTTTTCCGCCTCAGTCATTATAAGTTAGCCATATATAAGTCTGTATATATGTAGGTATTAACATATTTTATGGCAGTACTTTTTCTTTTATGGAAATATATTAGTTCATGGTTCTAGACAGAGAAAATCTGAACGCTATAATTCATATCTCAGCCAAGGTGGTTTTGCTGCAATGGCTTCAGATAATAGTAGTGAACCTTTTACAGGGTTCCCAAGATAATGAAGGAAGAGGAAAGAATAAACCTTAAATAATGGATTATCTTCAAACAAGAAACTTGGTCCAAATGCCTGCAATAGAATGAACTATACTAATGGCACAAATGGGTCAATTTAGTCCTACTTTGTTACAGTTCACCAAGCTCTTGGGAATAGATCATCTCCAAAAATTACTTATAATAGACTTAGAACCTATTCAAGGTTTTGCTTCTCACTTTGAAGCAAGAACTCTTAAGAGGCATAGAATGATATTAGGAGCATAAGCTATTATTTCTAAACTTATACAGGTCTGCACAAAAAAAAGTTTCTTCCTATGTGTCTTATTTATAAAGTTCAATTTTCTACAATTTAATTCACTTGCTTTCTCTGATTTCTTTAATATTCTTCTACAGCAAGCATATTTCACTAACATCATATTGTATATTTACATCATATATGTATCATCTATTTGCATTATATGACCAACCTAACTCCTTTGTTTATCCTAAATGTATAAGCTAACATTTTTCGTAAACAAAATATTTCCTCAGCTAACTCCTTTTCTAGCACATCCAAAAGATGAGAGTCGACTCAGGACACTAATATCTAAGAGGTATCTCTGCACTTACTGCTGACTGTCTCAATACTAAACATTATTATACATATATACAGACTTTATAGGATGTCTTTCAGATGAGGAGGATAAAAATAGCCAGATAATATTCAAAAACATGGGGCAGGGAAGGAGAAACATTGTTCCAACAAAGGTAATAAAATATATTATAATACCTACACAACAAAACTTACATACCTGTAATAAATTTCATATTTATATATATACTAGCAGAAATACCCGGCGTTGCCCGGGTTAAAGAGAATAATGAAATCTAAAAACGCCGTCTAGACTACGCAACCCTCAACTGTTAGTAGCTACGATACCATATTTCTACATTAATAACTCTCCAATCCATGCCAGCATGGAACATAGATATTAAGTGGAATGCTAGAAGAAAGTTTTCAACTCATATGTATATAAAGTAAATACACGTAATTCAGAAATACGTTTTGTGTATTTTATTTCGTAACCAAACAAACAAGTACAGATTATAAATAATGAAAGGCCAATTTTGGTGATTCATTTGACAGAGGTAGTAGAG
>NC_068981.1:154803062-154807543 GCF_001194135.2 Octopus bimaculoides
AAATAGTGGAGGAGATATTATGTTGCCGTGGGCTCGAATTCTGCAAGAAGTTAAAAATTTTTTTGACTAAAACACAACTGGAACCCTAATTAAGGCATCTGTAAAATTTGAATGAAATTGGTTGTGTAGTTCTCGAGTTTTAGGGATTCACACACACACACACACAGACAGACAGACAGACAGACAGACAGACACACATTCTCATTTTTATATATATAGATATATATATATAGTTCGAATTTACAGAAAAAACGCTTTTTGACAGAAAGGATTGAGAGGAAAAAAATGAAGAGAGAACGAAAAAAAACAGAAAGAGAAAAATGTGTAAGGATTAACAGTTTATATGTATATATATTATTGTTTTAACCTCTCAACTGGCACAAAGAGTGTAATGGGTGTCTTTATGTGCCACCAGCATGGGTGCCATTTGCATGACACTGGTATCTGTCGGCTTGATGGGTCTTCTTCTCAAGCACGACATAATGCCAAAGGTCTTGGTCATTGCCGCCATAAGGCCCAACACTCGAAAGGAGCTCAGCCATTTTGCCCCCATGGGGCTCAATGCTTGATAGAAACTCAGCCACCTCACCTCTGTGAGGCCCAACACTCGAAAGCAACTCAGCCACTTGCCTCTATGAGGCCCAATGCTCAAAAGGAACCCAGCAACTTTGCCTCCATGAGGCCCAACTTTCAAGGTTGATTTTCTTATGTGCAACTAGCATGGGTGCACTTGGCTTGATGAGTCCTCTTAAGCAGTGATTTTCTTATGTGCAACTAGCATGGGTGCACTTGGCTTGATGAGTCCTCTTAAGCAGAACACATCACCAAAGGTCTTGGTCACTAGTCATTGCCTCTGTGAGGATGAAGGTTCAACAATCATGCTTCACCACCTTGTCCCATGTCTTTCTGGGTCTACCGCTACCACATGTTCCATCCACAGTTAAAGATCGGAACTTCTTTACACAACTGTCCTTGTCCATAAGCATCACATGACGATACCAGCGCAGTCACCTCTCTTGCACACTAGATCTGATTCCTCTTATGCCTAACTTTTCTCTCAAGATGCTTACAATCTGTCGAAGATGCACACTGACAATGCACATCAAGCGAAGTATACTGGCTTATATATAGTTGAAAGGAAGTAGTGATTAAGGAAATCCAAGAGAATACATCAGTCAATACACTTTGTGAAAAAACTAGCAAACAGAATGTCAAGTGAGGAAAATCAGAATCTGTATGCATTAAATCCATAGGGTGTTCCATACAAACTGTAAATACTAGGGGATTCTCCAATCAGTTGATTAGTGCATTTATTACAGCGTATAATAGAAAAATTATCTTCTTGCATAACTTTATTCAGGGTTTATATATATATATATATATATACACACACATGTATATATATATATATGCACACACACACACACACATGCACTTCATCATCATCATCATTTAGTATCCATTGTCCATGCTGGCAGGGGTTGGATGGTTTGACCAGGGCTGGCAAGCTGGAAGGCTGCACCAGACTCCAGGCTGATTTGGCATGGTTTCTACAGCTGGATGCCCTTCCTAACACCAACCACTCTGAGAGTGTAATGGGTGCTTTTATTTGTCACCGACATGGGTGCCATTTATGTGACACCAGTATCTGCCACGACTGCGATTTTCCTCGGCTTGATAGGTCTTTTTTGCAAGTACGACATGATGCCAAAGGTCTAGGTCATTGCCTCCATGAGGCCCAACCCTCAAAAGGTGCTTTTTATGTGCCACTGGCAGGAGTGCCAGTTACACCAACATCAGCATCAGCCATGACTACAATTTCTCTTGGCTTGCATATATGTAAATGTGTAAATGATATATCTTCAATTATCAAATGCTATGTTATATGATTTGCATTTATTTATCCACCAGTTTATTTTATACCATATGGACATGAATTGTATATACAGGAATTAAGAAATAGTTCAATAACTTTATTTATGTAACTACATCACATACATACACACATTCATATATAGAGGATGGGCTTCTTTCAGTTTGCATTTACCAAATTCCCTCATAAGATATTAGTTGGCCAAGGGTTATAGTAGAAGACACTTACCCAAGGTGTCATGGAATAGAACTGAACCTGAAGCAATCTGGTTAGAAGCAAATTTCTTAAACATACTGTTATGTTTACGTCTACATATTTGTATGTATATATGTGCGTGGTGTGTGTGTGTGTGTGTGTGTGTGTGTGTGTGTGCATGTACATGTATACACACACACACATGCCCTTGCTTTAGATGGTACTTGGTTTGCATAGTTTTGGCTTTGATCATGTTACTTTTTTCCCTTTCATCTTACTTTCATATCACTTCTAAAATATTGAAGTAGACTACACACAATAGACGTATTTCAGTTAAATTTGCCTTTTTATATTTTGAAAAATATTTTTAAGACTGAAAACTTCAAATGTCAAACCAAAACTGAAAAATAAAGTCAGTTTCTCCAGAAATTAAAATTAAAATATTGATGATTAAATCAATTTCAAACTGAAAAGGGCTCAATACTGTAAAAAGTTAAATAAAACCAAAGTGAATGCCAGAAATATTAAAGGAAACAAAGACAAAATCATAGCCAGAATAACCTTTTCTGCAACTGCTTATCATTCGTGTTTTCTCATAGGCCAGTGCCCTGGTTTTCAAATTGGCTTAACAGTATACACTGAACATGAAGAATTGTTTGGAGACACATGGCATGTTACATAAATCTACCAAATGATTGTGTCTCTATGGTTTGTAAGTATAAGCAGCTCTTTCCTAAATACAATGTATATTAAATGATATTTATCTTTCAATGGATGGAGTACTTATTTTGTTGATCCTACCTATAACAAAAAATAGTAAACCATATATATATATATATATATATATATATATACACACATACATACACACACACATGTATATATAAGGTGCAGGCATGGCTATGTGGTTAGGAATCTTGCTTTGAAGCCACATGGTTTTGGGTTCAGTCTCACTGCATGGCACCATAGTCAAGTGTCTTCTATTATAGCTTCAGGCCAATCAATGCGTTGTGAGACAATCTGGCAGACAAAAACTGTGTGGAAGCCTATCATCATCATTTTAAAGTTCACTTTTCCATGCTTGTATGATTCATCAGGTGTTTATTGAGGCAGATTTTCTATGGACATTTGTTTAGAACATCAAATGATGTGAAGACAAGGTCACATACACATATCTCTTTTTTTTTTTTCTTTTGTTGTATCTCAGGAGGGTTATTATGCCAATAATAAACATATGCACTGGTTCTTTTCACTTCATTATATATTTGTCAATTGGTTAACTAGTTAATATTTAACTACTTCAGTAATTGACTGTTTGAGTAATCACTCAGTCAATCAGTCAAACATTAGATTTGCCAAAATCTCTTTGTTGTTATTTGCAACTTCATCAATGGTATACCCTCTATACTTCAGGTCTATCTTAGATAGTAGGAAGGATTGGATGGGATTAGTGTCAAGTCTTGAAACTATGTGTGGATTTGTATGTATGTGTGTTGGTATGTTAAGTTGGGTTTGGCAAACATTAAGTTGAAATCTCAGGATGTGGTAGTAAGAAATACTGATGGTAGAAGCTTACATATTTATAACCATGATGCAGTTCGTGGGTAACCAGTCACATATTCTCTCTCATATGGGCATGAATGGAAAATCCTGCTTTTGCAGTTCAGATAGGTGACTAGGTAAAGTGAATTCTTTAGAATAGTTCATTATAAAGAGAGTCTTTTAGTATTTTCTTTGCCAGGCATAGCCTGCGCCTCCTATTGTTATTGAAGAAGGTTTGCACCTCTCCAGCACTCCTCACTTGATGTTGTAATCCATGACACTTTCCTTCAATGGCCATATAGGCCTAACCAGGGTTGTCACATTTCATTCATCCTGGATATTAAAGGATTTATGGTTGTTAAAATTGCTCATAAAGGAATCTTCTGCCATGTAGCAGAGAGCTGTCACCATATTTTCCATACCAACCCATCTGACAAGTGCCCTACCACCCTTGAATACATATCACACAGCGCCTACACCCAAACCCCACTCTGCAGTCAATTATCCCACACTAGCTTTTTGGACAAGGAACATAACTCTTGATGAACTACCCAAGAACTTCTCCCACAGGTTTTATTCCATTTTATCACAATGCCCACACACCAGATGTGAGACTCATTGACCTCCAGTAGCAGAGCACTATCACCACACTTACCATACTAGCCCCTCTGACAAGTGCCATCTTAAGTTAGCACCTGATTCATGTGTATAATTGATTGATAAAAATGGCTATAATAGATCAATGACACTACATAGTATGAATAGTCTCTGCAGACAAATATAGAAGTGCCTATTTTTTTCTGATCAATGAATTCTTAGATGACATATATGTACATATATATATATATATATATATATATATATATATATA
>NC_068981.1:154807571-154807856 GCF_001194135.2 Octopus bimaculoides
ATCATCATCATCATCATCATCATCGTTTAACGTCCGCTTTCCATGCTAGCATGGGTTGGACGATTTGACTGAGGACTGGTGAAACCGGATGGCAACACCAGGCTCCAATCTAAATTTGGCAGAGTTTCTACAGCTGGATGCCCTTCCTAACGCCAACCACTCAACATCATCAAACATCTGGCTTCCATATTGGCATGGGTTGAACTACATATATGAGTGTGTGTGTGTGTGTGTGTGTGTGTGTGTGTGTGTGTGTGTGTGTGTACACATATGTATATATTACTT
>NC_068981.1:154808929-154810139 GCF_001194135.2 Octopus bimaculoides
ATGAAATATACGAGAATATATTATTAATCACAACAATTGTTTTGGCACATCTAACATTGACTCCTCTTGTGGGACACACAAAAACTGGTTCAGGAGTATCCAGTGGTGCAGACGTATCTCATCGGGTGACAAATAAATAAAATAAATCTCGTTAAAATGACTGTTCCATAATGCAACTTTCCATTTTGTAGAGAGAAAAACAGCCAGACGGAGAAAAATTCTTCATATACATAGAAGATCCAAAACTAAAATTGTAGAAGACAAAAAGAGAAACGAACACTTAATCCAGTGAGAAAAGTATTGAAAATAACCGTTAACCGATATGGATGTATAAATGCCCTTGGTCAAGCAGTATAGCACGAGTACACATGCTCATACAAGCATTAGCAAAAATGTGAGCATACGCACACGTGAGTTTAGGCGCACACATAATTACAAAGTGAGTTAGATATTAAGTAGGTGTTTAGGAGAACGGGGAGGTTTAAAGGAAAATTTAAGTCATCCATACCTTACAGTAAAATTAAATTACACTAAGTTAACGGTTACTCAAAATTCATTCTCATTGCATTGTGCAAAAGTACATTTATATGCATGTAGGCATCTCAATAGTCTTTCAGAAATTCTATTAAGTATCAGGGATTCCTCAGAGCAGAGACGGCATCTCCTGGAAATTGCACTGTATGGTTTTGCATGTCTAGCTATGGACCAAGTAATGTAATATTTCGTATTAGCCTCCTTCAGTCGCCATATAAAATCTGCCAAAGATGTCAAATGTCTCTTACTGATTGACCTAAAGCTGGCAACATGATTATGATAACGATTCTTAAATGAATCAGCCGTATAATATGTATACATATGTATATGTACAATATGTATAATATGTATACATATGTATATGTATATGTGTGTATATATATATATATATATATATATATATATATATATCATATTAGGGATAAAAATCCAAATTTATAGGTAAAAACTCAATTAAATTGAATTTATCAAAAATTAAAATTAAATTAAGTTTCACAGTATATAATATGTAAATATATAATTTAGAGAAAAAAACCAAAGTTCATGAACTCATCCATGAAAATCCACAGTCATATATAGAAAAAATTAATAAGAAAATACACGATAAATAAGTATAATAAAATACAAAGTAAAAATCATAAAATAATAATAATAAAACAACTACACGTGTTTCATA
>NC_068981.1:154813129-154813959 GCF_001194135.2 Octopus bimaculoides
ATATATATATATATATATATATATATATATAATATAAATAATATATAAATATATGCATATATTTATACATATATGTACATACCTACATCTATATGTATACATACATGCATATATGGGTACAGGATATCACAAAAAAAACGTTAAACACAATGAGAAACGGAAACATAAGGACGAAAACAGAAAACGAACATTTTTCGAACAACGAAAAAACAGAGAAACGAGGCATGCAACATAAAGAATATTCTCCTTCATCAGTTGTCATATATATAATATATAAATTACATTGTCAGTATTACAATTGTTTGAGAGCTTACATTTTGTCTTATCACAATATGAGCATTTATCTATGTGGATTATAACTTCGATCACAAGCAGTTATAATATAGCTAGAGCTATTATTTATTGTGCTGTTATAATAATTATTTAATTTCTTATTATTTTTTATTTATTTTTAATTTAACACTTAATTTTTATGGTGATTTAAACTAGCTGAACAATATTCTGAAATAATGGACCTGAAGATGTGTTGGTGGAATTATAAATCTGATGATTACATATATTCTGATCTTCCAATACTGAAACACATGTAGTTCCTTTCTAATTATAATTTGAACTCAAGTAAGGGTTAATGAAGGTAGTATATTATGTACCCTGCTATTGTATTAGTTTTATCTTGAAGTATTATTTCTTGATGTGCATATAAATACCACGAGATTTCTATCATAAATACTCATTATGTTCTTTTTGCATTATCTGAAATGGAATAGCCACAAATTTATTGATTGAAATCCCAATAACTGAACTATATATATATATATATATATATATAT
>NC_068981.1:154814576-154850529 GCF_001194135.2 Octopus bimaculoides
ATATATATATATATATATATATATATATATATATATATATATATATATACACACACACACACACACACACATATATATATACACATATATATGTGTGTATATATATACACACACACACACACATATTTATTTATATAGTGTAGCTGTAAGTCAGACTATTTATTTCCTGTAACTTAATAGTACACATTATCTAAATTATCTATCATAGTAAAGGTTACTTCAAGCTGAATGAAAATGCAATAGGCCAGATAAGACCCATGAGATATAGGTTCTGCAATCCTTCAATAAAGTGTATCAGCTTCTTTAAAAGGTGAACTTGAAGAAGGAAAAGAAGGAAAAGTACTAATAGTAATTAATAAAAGAATATTTCTACAAATAGGAAACAAAATTATTGTTTTACCTTAGTTACAGTGTTGGAATTACTTTCAATTTGCTTTGGAATGACTGTATCCAATAACCCATCACAAGGGATACCCTTAGTATAGCAAAAGAAAAACACAGATAGATTCATAATGATAGTAATAACAAGCAAAACTTCTAAAATCATAGTAATAATTGATGCTGTCATTTGCTTTGGTATAAAGCTAACTTTTATGGGATTTGGTTTATATCCTATTGAATTTTCTTCAGCTTATTTCTATTGCTTATTTTATTGATACTAGAAGAATGAAAAGAAAAAGAGGTAGCTGAAACTAATTACTCTCCATCTATGTTATTATATTTATACAGCAGTTATCATATTATGGATTGCAATCAGAGCTCAACAACAGTCACTGCTGAACTTCCAAAGTAATTAAATAACTAGTAAAAAGTATTACACTAGAAAGTGTATAATATTGACAATATTCACAGAATTCACTATTAAATTATCTTAATTAACTACATGTAGATGTAAAGAGATTTTGGTTACAGACTAAGTAGTAGACATATAAGTGAAAAGAATTCAACTAAAGAGATAAAGTCAAATGAATTGCTAGGTATCAAGACAGAGTGACGCTGGTAATGTATAGTAAAGTTCCAGTAATTATATAACAGATATCTGTATTTTGATGCAAGCAACAATTATCACAAATGTCTTTTTTATTTCTGTAGAAACAAGACTTAACATCATCAGTCATTACTTAAATGTACCTCTTATGATGGGATACACACCAATATACTTTTGATTTTCTGCTCATTGCTTACTTTATATTCAATTCTCCTCTTCACAGATAGCAAATGTTCTCCAAATCTTCCTTCCTTTTGCCCACTCTCCATATTCTCCTGTACTTACATCCAGCAGTTAACAGGACTTCTTGAACTGAACACACTGGAGGTATATACTATATTTAGTCATTAAAAATCCAACAAGACTACTAAGTCATACATTGAAACAATGATTTTCTAAATTGGTTTCTGTCCTCACTGAACCCTTCCATTACTTCCATTCTCTATGGATACATACCCAAGATACTGAACCATGCATTTGTTCAAGCAAGTGTTTACAACCCAGTTATCACCTAATAAGCATGTGTCTATGATCCAGTCAAATGCTACTCAGGATTTCTTGTCCACCTCAATTATCACTGATATGAATTTTGCTAAGCCAGATGCATTGGAAATCTAATCTCCTATGTCACAATATCTTTGATCTTTTTGCCTTTAAGAACTTTGACAGAAGCTAAACTGTTGCTCTTGGAGTATAATAGGGCTCAACCAACTTTTTAGTTTGCTTTCTTCCTCTATTAAAAATATCATCAACAATATAAAATTCTATTTATCAGTATTTCCCATCAGACACCCATGTTCTCCAAAACATCTTGCAATAGAGACTTGACATTAATCTCATTCATACAAATAAATGCTGCTGGAATTAAGACCAAAACCACTGGACAAGTTAACATTAAATCAGCTGGACAATTCTTTCAACTTTCATCTAATATTCATGGAACTCAGTCCCATCTGGACCTCCTCCATCATCTCTCACTTACCCTGAGACACAAATCCCTCATCAATAGTTCATTTTTGCTCTATAAGCAACACTTTATACTTAAACTTCCCTTCGAAAAGTGATGTCTAAGGCATATTTAGATTTCATTCACCCATAACTCAATTTTCTCATTGAATATCAGCAACAATGATTTCCAAATACCATAATTCTAAGTCTCCTTCCTTTGCTCCTCAAAATGCATCTACTGCCTCTACTACTTTCTGATCTCCTTCAACCACCAACAACTCTTCTTTTACTCTTCTGTTGTATCAGAGACATACATCTCCTTTCAGTCTGCTCTCTGAGATCATAATCCTCAGTAACTTCAATGATCACCATTCTACTTGACTCTCACAACAGCTAAATTTTTTGCCAAACTGAACTGTCTACAACAATTAATATCATACTCTACATGCATTCGTGACTGACACACAGAAACTCAAGATGTACTTGATCTCTTTTTCATCTCCACATTCAACCCCTCCCCGATTATTGCCATCTCTGTAATTATCAGATCATTTCACCTTTACCTAATCACAGCTACCCACCACATCTCCATCCCTGATCTCCCAGACCTTATGGTAATTCAAGAAACCAACTGGTTAAACCTCTGCCAGTTTTATGTATATTTTCCAGAAAATGTGCTACTCTTGGTCCATCTGAGACAAGTAAATGAATGACAGCACTCTTTGTTCTTCCCTAACAGTCCACATGCAGGTGTAGTTCACCCACAACCTAGATACCTAATGCCAAACCTGTGCTTCCTGCATGAACAGAAACCTCCAATAGAGACATGATATTCTTATTTCTTTCTACAGCATAGACACAAGCATCTTCTCTGGTTATATGAGTGCTATCATAGATGATAGTGTAGATTATTACAAATGCTAAACCTCGTAATCACTAATGAACTTATTTTATGATCTTTCATCCATTGAAAACTGTATCCTAACGACTAACCTTCATCTTCAGGGTCATAAAATGCTTCTATTCCAAACAGTAACTAATTCACCATAAAGCCCAAGTGAAACTCCACATCTCAGGTAGTACTGTTATTATGCGCACAAACAACCTTAACCACATCAAGAAAAAATTCAACTGAAAAGCAAAAGATTCACTAATCATGACTTTATAATTTCTAGCCTACACAAGCACTGATTTTTTACTATACCTCTTCTGCTATTGCTACAATGATCTTTGTTCATCAGAGCTCACTAATTATATACAATCTCCGCTATATCCTCCCTAGTTCACTTCTCATCGTATCTACACTAACCACTTCCTATTCCAAATATTAACCCTTTGGAATTTTCTTCCTGACCACAGGCATTAATGTACAGCTGTTTAAGTTGTATATCATCTGTATCTAACTAGTTTGGAGAGTTTGCAAACTCTTATGCATAATCACTTCCTCTAAGTTGAAACTGTAAGGTAAAAAATAAACTATAATTCTGAATTGCTGAACTCTTCACCAAATAGACTTAAAAATCTATAACAATCCCTCATGAAGACTCTGTATTCTTTATCCAGAATATAGAAAACTGTATCACAAAAATAAGGTTTCCTTATTAAGATCAGAAAATGCTCAAATCTTGAATAGCTACTTAAAATGCATAAATACAGATTACACTTACTGATCACTTGTCTATGATAGCACACTCATACATTCATTCTTGACTGTATCATATTTACAATATTCCAGAAACACTAATTTACTTTGTGGTTGTGGCCTCTCTTTTCTGCTTCTTCTATAACCATAATGGACTCTGATCCTTTGAATTTGCTAATATTATATAACACCCACCTATCACATTTCTAAAAATGTACCTTAATTTCCAGATCACTCATTAGACATTTTGTCCAATGTTTTGTCCACTACTTTGGATTTGCATGATCTGAATTTCCATCTTCAACTATTCAGTGATGGTACCAACATGGGAGCCTCTACACAGTTGATTAAATATGCTGAAATAATAGCAACCAAATCTCCCTCAAATAACATCTGTCCTTGATATGTAACAAGATGGGATACTTGGATCTAGAATGCCTTTAACCATAGGTTTCCTTGTTCAAGAATGGCCCGGGGCTAAACAACAACAGCAAAAACAAATAAATTACGACAGAATTTGACTTTAATTACACCAATCTCCAGTTCTAGAGCGTCTTCTAAAAAGCTAATAGGAACAAATCCTTGTTTACAAACTGAGAAATACTAATAACGCATTTTTACTCAGATCTGAGAAGAATCCTGATATTTAATAAAAGAGTTTCAACTTGTGTTTGATCAGAGAATTTTGGAACAATTGACAGCAGTTTTCAATATTTAACAATCTTAGATTCTTTATGAAATTCAACACAAGACTTCATTTGTTTGTTTGTGTGTGTACATAAGCATGCATGTGTGCGTGTGTGTGTGTGTGTGTGTTTTAACCTAGAAACGTAACACTTTCAATACTTACATAGGATATGTTTTATTAGATTTCATCTAATGTATCATTTCTGAAAATTGATCTGGTTAAAATTACAAAAAAAGTTAGAACTTAATTTTTGCAAATATATTGCCATGTAATTCTTTTTTTCCCAATGCTAATATATTATTATTTGTATGTTGTTATTACATGTATATTTTATTAATTTTTGTAACTTATTGTAACATTGTAAATACAATGTCCTGAAGCAATAAAAATCCATTTAAGTGCTTCAAATTAGAAACTCACAACACTTTGCATATAGAAAGGAGGAGATAAATGTTTTAGAACTATTATGAAATATATTGATTTATCAAAATACTTCCTCTACATGACTTGCCAAAGGAAACAATGTCTGTAACAACAGCTATATAAATGCGAATTAAAGAAATTAAAGTATAAGGTACTTTAATGATTTCAATTGTTATAATTACATGAAGTAAGTACATATTACATTTTCTTTTTTTACTCTTGATTATTCTAACCATTGTTTTTTTTTAACATTTAAAAACTGAAATGATTTATAAAAATATTAATACCGGTAATTTGGCTACATTATCTCCAAGGCTAAAATGCTTGAATAATCACCAGTTAGTTTCTATGTGTCCATAAGCATGTGAGGATGGGGGGAGGGGGTTAACTAATAAATACATCAGTTACCAAGACATGTGTGATTGGAATTTGCATACACTTAGAGCAATTGTTTTTACAGTCAAATACCTTTTCTACCATTGCTTATCATTCAATTATAAAATAATGTTTGTCAGTGAAGCAAACAAGCAATTCTAGTTTCATTCCTTATTCAGGAACTCAATACAATTACCAAAGTAATGTTTTAATTTATGACCATGTGGTCAGTAGTCCACCAGCCTAACTTTGCAGCTATGACAGTACTCAAACTATTTCCATTAACCAGAAGCAAAAAAATAACCTTGAATTGTACATTATGAAGAAGTTTTTCTAGATATGAAGACAGTATATTACAGACAATATTGATTTCAAATTTTCACACAAGGTTAGTAATATCAGGACAAAAGTGAGTTGATTACACCAACCCCAGTGCTCAACTGGAACTTGTTTTATTGACTCTGAAAAGATAACAGGCAAAGCTGGCCTGTGCAGAATTTGAACTCAAAACCTGAAGATGGATGAAATGCCACAAAGCATTTCACCCAGCATGCTAATGACTTTTCCAGTTTGCCATCTTACACTGCAGATAATATTACTAGAACATAAGGCAGCAAGCTGGCAGAATTGTTAGCATGCCAAGCAAAATGCTTAGTGGTATTTTGTCAGTTTGTATGTTCTGAGTTCAAATTCCACCAAGGTTGACTTTCTTTTCATCCCCTTTTGGGTTCAATAAAATAAGTACCAGTTGAGTAATGGGGTTGATGTAAATGACTTAGCCTCTTCTCCGAAACTGCTGGCCTTGTGCCAAAATTTGAAACCAATATTACCAGAACATTTATGGGAACTAAGAATGATGAAACTTGGTAATCCTGCCAACTTACAATCATCTGAGAACCATCTCAGAAGAGCTGTGGCTTCTGCAGCTGTAGTGAAAGCAACTCATGCAGGAACCTTAGTCACATCAAGATAAAAACAATCAACAAAGGCATTTAGGAGTCCAATAAGACAACCTTTCTATTGCTGATACAGCAAAACAATTTTTTTGTTACCAAGTTTTACACCACCATCTTAGGTATAATCAGAGGGTACATTCAAGGATAATATAGTATTATGACATGCAGCTTTGAGAACAATCTCACCAGTCTGGGAAGAGTTGCAAAGATCATTCACACTTCCTCTCTTCTCCTGACTCTGATTTAACAAAAAAAACAAAATTAAATGTTCTACTCAGATATATAATGAAATAACTGCAATGCGAGCTAACTTATAACATTTGAGCTGGCAGTCTATAGCCAGTTTGCTTTTGTATGATTTCAATTAAAACAAATGGGGATTTTGAGAGAAGGTGAACTTGTTACAAAGGATCAAAGCAAGGCTTGAGCAAGATTAAAATCTGACAAGTCTCAGTAGTTGTACATTCACTATAAATGTTAAATAGGTGGAAATAAGCCACAAAATAAATTAACTGCATGAACCATTAGAATTAATGAAGTATTAATGAATATTATATAGTCCTCATGCACAATCAACAAAATTCAGTTTCTGAATATTCATTCTTGATTACATTTATATTTATTCTTGAATATAAAACAGAGTGGTCAATGAGGATCTGATCAAAGACCTAATTCTTAATGTAAAATTGAAAACTGAAAAGAGAAACTTTGGCTTGAAATTAAATAATATAATGATAAGTAAGGTTAAATTTAAAGGTCTATAGACCATATCATTCAAAGTACAATAACACAAAGGAATGTTAATTCCACCCTTAGTGTACTAAATGGAGATGTCTGCCAGTACATGCACCTATCTTATTTCATAACTAATAGAAATTATATTCAATAATATTTTGGAAAAGGTAACAGGATTGCACATATCATAAATAGCAATCAAAGAACACTGATATAGTTTGCAGGAGTGGTATAGTTCTTGATACACCTACCTTCAAAAACATTTTCCATAATTTTCCCTAACAATGCATCTTCAAAATATCATTCCTTCCTGCTCATATTTTCCATCTAGTAATTATAGCATTCAACATCATTATAAATTAATATTAACCACACTAGCATCACTCAATTATTGTAGTCTCCTATGGTAAGAGGTCCAAAGATTGTGATATAAATTAAGGAAGGAACACCAAAATATAGTAAACTGTGTATATACATGCCAACATGGGAACCTCTGTGTGCACATTCAACTTCACAGAAATAGCAGACAAATTTACTTCACTTTCCACCAGCTTAATCAATGGAAAGCTTTAGTCCTTGATATCAAAACATTAGAGTATGATGAAACTATTAGTGGCTGACATCAGCAAACAGAAATACAAAATGTTTAATAAAATAAATATATATGGCATGAGGAAGAAGACGAGTCTAACATTTTGGGTTGAACTCTTCATCAGAGAGAGAGAAGAGTTGTTTAATAATCCTACATACAACCGAGTCCAAATTTAAGACAGGAGGGACAATTATAGCTTGAATGCCTTTGATCATGGATGTGCACAACCAGAGATGATGAGGGCCAAAAACAAAAACAAAATAACAGTATGTACTGGATACATACATGAAACAAATAGCTAATACAACTTTGAACCATTTAAACACAGGGTTTACTTTAGTTAAGAGTTTAAATTCTTGTAAGGATATATGTCAGAACTAAGTGGATCATCATAGAAGAATGAATATAAAGGAAGATAACAGGCTTCGAGATGGAAGTAGAAGATTATCAGAAGATTATCATGATGCTTATAATGTTGTTGAAGGCTGACCATCATATTTAACTAATATATAATTGTTATTTCTACCAAGTTAAGTAACCACAAAGAAGTTTCCACAATGATTTGTAATAATACAACTTATTTTGGGAGACTTTCTTTATTTTGTTTTTATTAGTCTTAGATAAGATAATGCCTATCCCCATCTTAAGCCCTCTTAATCTATAGATTAGGATAAATAGGTGATGTTAGTGTGGTTAATGTATATTAATAATAATGTTGAAAGCTGACCACCAAATTTAACTAATGTAACATAATTATGTGTTTAAAAAAGAAATGAAGCTTGCTGACCTTTCAAAATTTTCAAATGGATTTGTAAAATGTACATATGATTATTAGTGACCTTTAAAAAGGTACTTATTGTACAAAATACATTAGTTTTGATGGGGGACATTAAATATGACTGTCTCTTGAGGCCTATGCTGGCATTTCCCAAACAAACGCTTGTTTTATCAGTTGGGTTTTACTTTACAATTCAAAAAGTCATCATGTATTAGACTAATGGAAAAACTAATCAATACCTTTTATTTATCAATGCAACATTTATTGCTAATGGTAGTCATTGTCAATAAAAACCAGAACATGTTTGCATTTGGATTTAATGAGGAATTCATAATCAACAAAGAAACTGAGAGATACAAGTATTTTATCAATAAAACAAGTTTCAATGTTTGGATTATAACATACAAACTACATTGTAGTGAATTCTTTTCTCCTAATAACTTTATTTCCAATAGAAAAAAACAAAACAAAAACATAACTTTCTCAGAATTATCTGATTCACCTCCTCTCCTAGCCTGTGCCATTATATAATTATCATTTATTGCTTTCAGCATCAAAAATAAACATATGAATTACAGCTGGCTGTTTACAACATATGATTATTACCATTGTAATTATATATACAGCACTGTAAAGTAGAGTAGGGCCTCACTAAACAATGCAATCAATCCTAACTTAATGACAATAATGGCAATCTTTGAAGACATTTAAATTTTTGGTTTCCAATATCCAATTCCAATCTGGTTTTTAGGCAAGAAAGTGATCTAGTCAAAAATTTATGACTTTCCTTTTTTTTTAGAAGAGTGCTATTTGAAGCCCTAGAATGGATTTTAATTCCCGTGAGGCATTGCATTAAAAAAATAAATGTAAATTGAATTCTAATTCTAGAGCAGCAATAATTTGAAGTACTAGTAACAGGCTATAGACTTACAAAAATAGAGGTTACTGCAATTTAACCTTCAAATGAAACCTTATTTCAGTTTGTCCATCACCTTGTGAAAAGTCAATAAATGGTATTATTGCAATGCTATTAATGGTAAGAGAGAAACAAACTGCTGACTGTCACTTTATCTTGTTGAAGTAAACAGAGACAAAACATATAAGTGAAACCTGTTACAGACAGAGTATGCATGATAGACAAAATAGTGATTGTTGGCTTGGGAGCATACTAGTACATCACAGGAAGCTAGGAATCCTGAAAAGTTTTTTTGTTTTTTTAAGATTGTGTTACCTGAATTACATAAACTTAGAAATGTCATTGTGGAAAATGCATTCAAATCATATACTACAGTGGATCAGCACAGATACTAAATTTACAATTCAACTAATTCTCTAGAAGACTTTTTGGCTAAAAGAAGTCTTGTGAAGTGAAAATTTAATGACAGACAAGCTGCTGGCAACTAATGATTTCAGATAGAGGTTAAGGTAATTTTTCATTGATTTTTCTTCCAGGAAAATTTAGCTAGCCATCACAACAAATTATATCTTTTCCCAGTGGAAAATAAAACAGTGTTATTTTATATTTCTTTCCTTTTACAATAATGATGGTGGTAGTAGCCCATTTGCCATAGTTTCACACCTTTCTATCCTCAGGCTTACCATTACCCAGGTGAGAATTAATGGCAGTTCTCATCAAAAACTCCAAGCTTCATTTTTACAACATGTATAAGCTACTGGTAAAGTATTACTGCTAAGAGTGCAAAAGTGTAGAGGAACCACCATACATGTCATCCATATGAAGTAGAAGAGGAAGAGGCTGATATTGGATGTTATGACAGTGGTGGATGTGGTGGGTAAGTGGTGATGACATCTATCTAACTATTCAATGGAGAAATTTGCATTAAAAAATCCATATATAAAAACAACAATCAATCATGAAAAACCTCATGTCAAATGATAACCTTAAAATCAATGGTTTAAAGTTGGAAGTTTTTAAATTGATAGTTTAAAACTGCTACATTTTAATCCTAGATATGTAATCAATAAATAAGTATGAAGGATTCTGATTTTATTGATGCACCAAACTAACATAGTGAAAATGCAATAATGATAAAATATTCTCTAAAGGAAAAATATCAGTTTTGAGCAAAGCATTCAAAATATCAGAATATGCAAAATAGAAAGAACATGTATGATGATAATAATCTTTCTACTAAAGGCACAAGGCCTGAAATTTGTGGGGAGGGGACTAGTCGATTACATCAACCCCAGTGCTCGACCGGGACTTCTTTTATTAACCCTGAAAGAATAAAAGGCAAAGTTGACCTTGACAGATTTGAACTCAGAATGTAATGATGGCCGAAATGCCACTAAGCATTTTGTCCAGCACAGTAACAATTCTGAAGGCTCACTATTATTATTATTGTTGTTGTTGTTGTTATGATTATTATTATAATTAAGGTGGTGAGCTGGCAGAATCGTTAGTGCACCAGGCAAAATGCTCAGCAACATTTCATCTGTCTTTATGTTCTGAGTTCAAGTTTACTTTTCATCCTTTCAAGGTTCAATAAAATAAGTACCAGTTGAGCATTAGTGTCAACATAATCAACTTACCCACTTACCCAAAACTATTGAGCCTTATGCCAAAAAAAAAATTTGAAACAATTATTATTATCATTAAGGTGGTGAACAGGCAGAATTATTAGTCTGTCAGACAAGATACTTTGCAGCATTTCTTCTGAAGCTTTACTTTCCCCTGCCCAAATCCCCTACAAGACCACCTTTGCTTTTTATTCTTTATGGGTCAATAAAATTAAGTACCTGTCAAGTACTGGGGGTCAATATAATTGACTTTCCACCTCCTATCAAAATTGCTGGCCTAGTGCCAAAATTTGAAACTATAAATCAAAAACTACTACTACTACTACTACTACTACTACTACTACTACTACTACTACTACTATTACTACTACTAGAACAAAGATGACAAGCTGGCAGAATGGTTAGCATGTGGGACAAAATGGTTAGCATTTATGTTCTGAGTCCAAACTCCACCAGAGCTGACTTGCTTTTATCCTTTAGGGGTTGATAATATAAGTAGCAGTTGAACAGAGGGATCAATGTAACCAACATAACCCTTCCCCTGAAATAGTTGGCCTTGCACCAAAATTTGAAACCATTATTATTATTGTCATTATTATTTTTGTTTTACTTCTCAGAGTGCTCAGTCTTGTTTGCTCTGGTAGATTCTGTGAGAGCGGACAGCAGCCTGATGTCAGAGGTCTCACAGGGTCGCTTTACACACATTATAGGCTTTGATATTTGATTGTTAATAATCGTGGGTGACACTCAACATCCAAATACCAATCTCAAAATCCTAGCTGTCCCCAGCAGAGCAGTTTTTGGGGCTTGCTTACAACTACTGGAATGACAGATACTCTCCTCATAGTTCACGTACTTGCAATTTCACATTTTTTAGTAGTCTGCCTTTTTCAATTATTATTATTAGTATTATTGTTATTATTATATAAGGCAGCAAGCTGGCAGAATCATTAGCATGCCAGACAAAATGCCAAGCAGTATTTCATCTGTCCTTACATTCTGAGTTCAAATTCCTCCGAGGTCGACTTTGCCTTTCATCTTTTCAAGGTCGATAAATTTAGTACCAGTTGCGTACTGGAGTCGATCTAATCAACTGGTCCCCTCCCACCAAATTTCAGGCCTTGTGCCTATAGTAGAAAGGATTATTATTATTATTATCATCATCATCATCATCATCATTGTTAGGAGGAGGAGGAGGACGACGATGACAAAGAGGAGGAGGAGGAAAAATGTTATTCCCTATTAGGAAAATGAATTTACTAGTCTTTGTAATCATAATCATGGAAAACTATAAGCTTTGTCTTTTTTTCATTTTCTATTTTTTATAAAGGGAAAACAAAATAAATTTTAAAACTATAAAGGAAGCAAGAATACCATTATCCTTTAACTGGTTTTGGATTGGATTGTGGCCTGGTTGTGGCATTTGCTTTCTAATCTGTGTTTATATCAATATAAGGCTTGCTGAATATTTCTTTCCTTCTTATATATATATATAGTATTTTCTCATATAAGTGGAATACAAGAGGTGAAAATATGAAACAAGGGAAATGCTGAAAATGTTGATCTTTACACTGTGCATGTTTAAGTGATATTTTGTAAGCTGGGCAGAAGTACAGCTCAAAGGAAAATGAAAATGTCAGTGCAAAGAAGCATAAAGTTTGAACTGTTTTACAGGTGGGAGAATAATAGAGCATTCATGCATTTCCCAACTAAAGGCATGAATAATCAATTTCCTGTCTTTTAAAAATGAAAGGGATTCCAACAGAGTTGAACACTTTCATTAGCATATTTCTAATGAAACATACAGCCTATGTTTTTCAATAAATTTTGAAAATAATTAAGAATTTGGAGGGATTTAGTAAAACAGCTAATTTTTCCATTAAATGGTGCTTGAAACACAAATGTTTCTTGAATAAAATTATGATGGAATGTTTTAATTTCAAATAAACATTTTAAAAGATGAGTGGTTTTGTATTACAGAGTCAGAGATAATTTTAAGCAGGTTGGTATCAAAATACTTAAACCAGACTTTGTTTAGCAATAACTCACCTTACAGGTGGCTATATCATGGCAACCACCAATAAGGGCAAATAATATTTCAGATTGGGAAAAGTTAGACATCAGTAGGGAAGAAGTGTAGTCAATTGGATCGGTTTATTGTACATGCTTGGTATTTATTACAATCAAAGTAAGAGATGAACAGACAGGTTATTGGTTCATGTGCTGGCGGTTTATCTCCAAACACAAATTCTGCACTATGATAATCAACATACCTATCATCTGTTGACTCAAACTCCTTAGCTATAAATAGTAAGTTCATGAGTCTGGATGCATTTGTGTGCCAAAAGGAAGAACAGAAGTCTGGTATTTTGGGACTCTTATTTTGAGAATGAATTTGTGAGAAAAAGAAATTTCTCAAAATTTTCTGAGATTAAGAAACATTAAATTTTTCTCCTTGTGACAAATAAAGTTATCCAGATGCATGAACTTTCTTCTATAATGTTTATTGATACACACCAGTACCAGTTTCCTTGAATTCTGATTCTTTTACACAAACAGAAAAGTGTAAGCAGAGTTTACTGCTTGCAATGAGCTAATAGCACTGATTAATGAATGTTTCATTAGTTTATCATTTTTTTTCTGTCTATTTTTCACTATATAACTTCTTTCATCAAGTCTTTTGGTTACATTAACAGGTACCTAATCATTTTACACTATTTCCTCAGTCTGAAGATAGATTTTTCATTGATCTGTCATAACACATTTTAGCATTTACCCTTTCAACTATTAGATAAGATTGTGAGCACTTAGATGTACCAGAGATGGATATTAGTGATCAGCAGTTGAGTTCATGTTCTTTTACCTAATAGGCAAATTATTCACTCTGACCTAGATATATTCTTGTAGTCTTAAAGGGTAGCTTATGAATCATAAGTGGCCTTAGCAGTGATTTCAGGATTCCAGTGTCTCTTTGACATGCTGTCAAATTATGGATATGAAGGGCTGGAAGTTCTGTGCTCAACTTGAGTTGGAGAATTGCTTGTCACAGGTTTCAGTAGAACACCATGCCTTGCAAATGGAGATTTGCAGTGGCCTATGGTTGTTTGGCCTATAGTACCTGGCACTCTACTAGTCCCAAGTAACAAGAAACTGAAAGTTCTTGTACTGATACAAATCTGCCCGAACAGTTGACCATAACAATCCTGTCACTGATATTGATTTGTCTCCATTTGCTAGTTTCCTTGGGGCTGTATACAGTTATATTTTTAACCAATTCAATGATGTCAATTGATATTTCAAGCTAATATACTTCTTTACATACAATGAAAGACCTAAATATGAGTTGTGTACATAGTTAAATTTTTGGCTTCTCTTTGCTTGAAGAACAACAGCATTATAGCCTTTAAATTCTATGCTCCAGATATGTATAAACTCAATTTTGCCATTCCAGAAACTCCCAGTAGCATCTGTTAGCAGACAACACTTTTCAGGTTAGCCATGTACTACAACTTATCACTAATTTAACAAGTTAACTCTCATCAGCAGTCTCAGCTTGCAGGTCAACAATATTTGTATCACTCAAGTGTTGGCAACAAATCAATTTCATATATTAGACTATTTATCTCAAGAGTGAAAAACTTGTCAAATACTACACAACTATCTGTATCAACAATTTCCAAATCTTTCCTTTTTCCATATTTTGGAGTGCAATGATAAGTTTCAGAGTAACTTTGGAAAGGAATTTGCTCAGAATTTTATCAAGGCTTTATGATCTATCTCTTCCAAGAATAATGTACCATACACATACTCGTAAAAGTGATCAGCACCAAAAGTTATTGCTCTTGACTCTTTTTATATCTGACTCCATTTCTCTTCAGTTAGAATTCATAATGTGGATGCATAAGCATTTGAATGAACCGTTTTTTTTCCTTTTAAGAAAAGAATCATTTGATAATTTGATTGCTCTGAATGCTATAAGTACAAGTTTTATTACATCAAAGTAGCTCAATGCTAGCAAAGTACTGAGAGCATGTTTGATACTGTCAAAATTTTTTTCTTTAACCTTATTCCATTGTAATGCACTTAAATTTTCTATATGTTCAAGTTGTTGAGTTTTGAGAATTAAATGTAAGCTGATGGTCTTGTGGGTTTAGATGGGTGTTAACTTTGAGTATTTGATTCAAAAAGAAAAACTTTTGCAACTTGACTGAGAAGAAATACTGAACAGTATGTTACTGCCTCAATTTTAACCTAGCCAAGCTTCAGAAGAAAGAACATAGTTTGTTTAGCAGATTATTAGGAGTTGATCATTTTTTAAACTTTTTAATAGCTGTCAAGTATAAGATACCAAACTTGCTAAACTTTTTCAGATCAAATAGTCAAACTGTCTGAATTCTCCACTTACGAGTTTTACAGTATGTTACTATCAATTCTACCTCTTCTTCCTTCAACTTAATGCTGTCATTTTATTATTTTTCTTAATCTTACAATGCTGAATTGCTTAATAAATTTGTTCACCAGTTCTTATGGATTAGGAACGGACTCGTTGAATTTGATGATAATATTCAGTGACTGCTTATTTCAGTTGTTGAATGGTTTCATTGTTTACTACAATTCCTGATTTTGTGCAAAAACCAAAAGCCTGGATATGTTTAAGCCATTGTTTCAACTTATATGCTATTGTTATTTGGAAGATTTGCTAATTTATTCTTCTAATTTATGGAAAATTAGAACACCTATGTTTCAACTGATCATATTCTTTGAGAAGAGTCTTAGCTTCCTCAGTGATGGATGGTCTGACTTGCAGCTTGTGATCTGTGGAAATACTCTTCTGTTTTGCTTTTTAAAGAATTTTTTAGGGTTGATGTGCATGCATGTGAGTGAATATATCATCATCACATCATTTAATGTCTGTTTTCCATGCTGGCATGGGTTGGACAGCTTAGAGCTGCACCAGGTTCGTCTGATTGGCTTGGTTTCTACAGCTAGATCCCTTCCTGATGCCAACCACATATCACCCAATATATACACACACACACACACACATATATATATATATATACATACATTTTAGGACCTGATGCTCTTAATATAAAATTCTTTAAATTTGTGAGGCAACCCAAGATTTACAGTCATCACCTCCAATAATTGTTTTCTTGAATATGGTAATCACTACAAAGAACAAGGAAATAGTCCCTTACAGTAACTAATTTTAATACCCTTATTAGCAAAACTTCTATGCAGTCACTCAGCCTATTAGAACTTGTCAAATTCCATCAAATGTTAATTTATTATCTTAATAATGGGGAAGAACACATTGATCAGTATTCTTTTATTTGTCTCAGTCATTTGACTGCAGCCATGCTGGAGCACCACCTTTTAGTTGAACAAATAAACCCCAGGATCTATTCTTTGTAAGCCAAGTACTTATTCTATTGGTCTCTTATGCCGAACTGCTAAGTTATGGGGACGTAAACACACCAACATCAGTTGTCAAGTGATGGTGGGGGGACAAACACAGACACACAAACATATACACATATATATATATGACGGGCTTCTTTCAGTTTCCGTCTACCAAATCTACTCACAAGGCTTTAGTCAGCCCGAGGCTATCTTAGAAGACACTTGCCCAAGGTGCCATGCAGTGGGACTGAACCCGGAACCATGTGGTTGGTAAGCAGGCTATTTACCACACAGCCATGTACAAAAAAAATGAGATGGTCATGGCTTGAAGGTCTTTGATAATGTCCACTCATAGCTAATGTGGAACTAAACAACAATTAATCAAGCTAACAAGGGAGTTTTAGTGTGGTCACTCAATATGCTAGAAATAGCAGCCAAACTCTCTTCAAACTATACTTTATCTTAAGGAAGAACACAGTACATTACATAGTCTTGAAAGTGAGGTGTGATGGTCAGGGATGAAATGCTTTGGTCAAAGGTCTGCTTGATCAGAGTTTAGCTGTTGCTAAACAACAACATATAATTTGGAGGTGTATGAATGAATTCTTGAAGATAGAGAACAATAAGCACTAAGGTACATCATCATCATCATCGTCATTTAACGTCCGCTTTCCATGCTAGCATGGGTTGGACGATTTGAGTGAGGACTGGCAAGCCAGAAGGCTGCACCAGGCTCCAATCTGATCTGGCAGAGTTTCTACAGCTGGATGCCCTTCCTAATGTCAACCACTCCGAGAGTGTAGTGGGTGCTTTTACGTGCCACCGGCACGAGGGCCAGTCACACAGTACTGGCAACAGCCTCGCTCAAAAGATGTTTTTTACATGCCAACTGCACGGGAGCCAATCCAGCGGCACTGGCAACTACTTTGCTCGAATGATTTTCTAACGTACCACCAGTACAAGTGCTAGAAGGCGACGCTGGTAACGATTACGCTCAAATAGTGCTATTTACGGGCCACTAGCACGGAAGCCAGACAGCTGCTCTGGCAAGAGAACAGACTTCCTCAAATGCTCAGGGGGATCCTTAAAAGTAGTAGATAGCTTCTGTTACCTAGGCGACCAAGTTAGCAGTGGAGGAGGAAGTTCTGAAAGCATATCTGCTAGAATAAGAATGGGCTAGGCAAAGTTCAGAAAGCTACTATCTTTCTTAACTAACTCAGAGTGAAAGGCACACTGTATGATGCCTGTGTACATACAGCTATGCTACATGGCAATGAAACATGGGCTATAACTATAGAGGACTTGCAAAGGCTTAAAAGAAATGAAGCCAGTATACTCTGCTAGATGGGTAATGTCAGTGTACACATATGACAGAATGTAAACAATTTAAGAGGAAAACTGGGTATAAAAGGCATTAGATGTTGTGTGCAAGAGAGAAGACTGCTGGTATGGTCATGTGATGCAAATGGAGGAGGACAGTTGCTTAAAGATGTGCTGATCTCTAATTGTGGAGAAAACCTGTAGGAGGGGTAGATCCAAGAAGATATGGGACAAGGTGGTGAAAAAGGATTTTCAGATGCTGGTCTTCACTGAAGAGATGACAAGGGACTGGGACTTGTGATGATTTGCTGTACATGAGAAGACACATCAGGCTAAGTAAAATTGTTGCCATCCGTACATACAGGCATGTTCTTTATGGCCATCCCCCCACTCCCTCTTCCAGCTAAGATGTCTGTGTTTTGCAGGTACCAGTGCCACTTAAAACGCACTTGTGCTGGTGCCATGTAGAAGCACCCATGCCAGTGGCACATAAAAAGCACCCAGCACACTCTGTGAAGTGGTTGGCATTAGGAAGGGCATCCAGCTGTAGAAACTATGCCAAAACAAACAATTGGAGTCTGTACAGCTTTCTGGCTGACCAGCCCCTGTCAAACAGTCTAACCCATGCCAGCATGGAAAATGAACATTAAACGATGATGATGATGAGAGTATTTTTACCAGAGACCCTGTTCAATGTAGGTAATAAAATATGTACAAGGATGGAAAGTTCTGTAGATTCCACTTAACTGCATAGCTTCAGCCATGAAATTCTTATATTAGAAACTAATTTACCTAAGTGATGTATTACAAGATTTCAATACATTGTATTTGTGGTTATGTATTCTGACAGTTTGTATAAAATATACACTTGAAAATTGATTAATGGAGACAAGAAAAGGCACTGTCAGAACTACCTTGTACAATGAATGAAGAATTTCTTTCTTGGAGCCATGTGCTTTCTTACTGTTTCCCAGTTGTCTCGATAAGTTTCAAGCCAAAGCGAGATGAAAATGAAGATTCTGTTAAAGGGCTGCAAACATCAGTTGTTTCAAAAGCAATTGTTTGGAAAATATAGTTAAAAAATAACATTGAATGTTTATAAATCTTTATATGTTCTATTGATAAATTGCCAGATCCCACAAGAACAGCATAATCAAGGATATGACTTACAGCAAAAGAATCTACCACAATGGTATCTCAAAGTGAATACCATCCTCCATGAAATCATACTGTCTAATCTTTTGCCATGAGGATAAAAAAAAATAACAACTGTTCCAGAACAGAATATTGATTAAGCAAATGTTTGTTTACTATCCTGTTGATCTCCTAGTGTCTTGTAAACTTACCAGCATTTAAGTGGCAGAAAAGTCTATGTAATCCCAAGTAATTCATGGATTTTCTGCATCATTTGCATAGAGCACAAATATAAACATTCTGACTCTCAATGACATCATAATTCATCACTACTCAGTAAATTGTTATTGTTAGCAATTGGTGGGGCATTGATCCACAAAGCTGAATGTTTACTTTGTGTAACTAATATATAGGCACAAGTCCAGTGATTACAATTCATTAACAAAAAGTTAAATTTAGATCTTATCAAAGTAGTATCTCACCCTCATTATTATGTTCTAGCTGAAGGTACCTCCCTGTTCAAACTTGTCTGCTCTACTAAAGACACATCTACTTCCCTAAAGGAACAAGAATTTTTGTTAATACAAGAAGAGAATGTGATTTTCTAGGGGCAAAAAAGCAAAGCATTGAAAGAGTTTTGTAGCAGAAGAAACTCAGCCCACCATTACTTGGTGGTAAAGGGGTTTTGCCAAGTTAAGTTCCTGACATTTTGCATGACAAGTGGGCCAAGATTACTTAAAAGATTAACAAATTGAAAAGTTGGACTGTTTCTTAAACAACAAATCAGTTTTGGTAGCAACAGACATTGATAGATTTCAATATAATCAATATTATTAAGAGTATGCAAATTTTGTAACATTGTTGAGATAGCTGTTGACATAGAAGAGTTGGTTAATGGTGCTCCAAAGAGCAACCAGTGTAGCAGTTGAGACTCAATAATTGATGGAATATATCACCTGAACTTGTCTACTACACTTTTGTGCTCATCTAAAATAAGTTCACATTAAGCATTATTCATATTTAGTCCAAGATCATGTAGTTCTTTCCTAAGTCATTCAGCAAAGTTCAGCACTTAGACTAGATTACCATAATTACAAGCATCATCAAACTAACAAAACATTCAACTCAGCCAACACACTTATAGTAGCATTATTGATTGTCAAACAGATCTATCCGTTGAATCACTGACTGAGGAAATAACTGATTTAGTTCAAATGACAAATGAGATTACAATGGATAACAACACCAGATGAACTGTTACACATTTGGGAGAGTCTTCATTAGTGATGAGCAATTTGTCATGATTGATCAAAGAGCCTTCGAGATGTTGAACTTGAGAACAACTTTAGAGTTATTGTGTTCACAGTTCAGATAAGTACTGACAGTATGCAGAGATGTCTCACATCCAGGAAGCATAATGACACCCAACTGAATAGGCAACAATTAATGAGAAAGATCCCTCACAGGTGGTTTCAAAATAGTCTTTGATGAAAGTTGGTGATAAAAACAACTAGATGCAATGGTTGTAAGCTACCATTTGGTATAACAAAATCAATCAAATTAGCTCCAAATGAAATAGATCTGGGACTCGTCAGGAATTTGATGAATAATATGAGGACAAGAGATCAATGCCAACTTTCTCTGTTAGGATATCTGATAAAAACATGGGGTCCAAAAATTGAGTTTTCAGTTCAGTGGACGCACATAGTTTACACCAGTGTTTCTCAACCGGGGGCGAATCGCCCCCTTGGGTGTGAAAATCAAATTTTGTGGGGCGATGAGTGCAGTCTTCGACTGTACTCACAATAGGCAATTACGCATCCAGTGCATCATGACAAGGGCTCTTCTCAATAATTGCGGTCAAGCCGTAAAACCAACACTTTTTCTTAATTCAAATACAGCAACTATGTGCCTCAGTAAGTGCATTATTTTCCAGGATTTAGTTCATCGGTTTATAATGACTCATTCATCACTGAATTTCTTACTCTTGTTACTATAACACTGGCCACCAGGCTGTGTGATTCATTGAATACATGGTGCTCGCCTGAATTTGACGTTCTCTCTCTTAACTGTCGGACACAGATATAATAGTCAGTTTAGTGTTTACTAATTTGCATTCGTTCTCACCCACTTTTTATGGCAGGCCCAGTGAAAAAGAAGTGTCGACAGTATATCGATGAATACTTATAATATGGTTTTATCAAGAACTCGATAGACCCAATGCAGCCTTTTTGTCTCGTGTGTCATCAATCTTTGTCCAATGAAACCATGAAGCCCTCTTGACTCTCTGACAACATGAGAAGAAAACACCCTGGAAAAGTCGGTAAGCCTATCAAATATTTTGAGGGACTGAAAACTGATTTTGAAAATCGGAGTACTGTTAAATCATTATTTAAGAAACAGACAAAAATTAATGACGGTGGAGTGATTGCTTCCAACAAAATTGCAGAAATTATTGCAAAATTAGGTAGTGCACATACGGTAGCTGAAAAGATTATTGTGCCTGCAGTAGAAGCAGTAATATCAGAAGTTATGACTCAAAATCCTTCATTTATCAATAAAGCTCTACCTTTGAGTAATGATTCTATCCATAGGAGAATTGATGAAATGTCAGGCCATATCAAAGACATACCAATTCAAAGATTGAAGACAACAAATTCTTCTGTTCAAATCGACGAAAGTACAGTTATTGACAATAAGGCCCTTTTAATGGGATATGTATGATACTTTGATACAACTTGTGTATTACAAGATTTATTATTTGTAAAACTGTTGGAGACTGACACAACGGATGCTTCTATATTTTCTGCAGTGAAAATGGTTTTTGAAGAAAATGAAATTCCATATTATGAAAATTTAGTTTCATGTGCTACTGACGGTGCAATGTCTATGGTTGGGAGACACAAAGGATTTATCTCTCATTTAAAAACGTAGTGCCCCACAATTCTAGTTATACACTGTGTGCTACAGAGGCATAACCACATGGCCAAAAATATAAGCCCTATTCTGAATCAGTCATTGAACACTGTTACAAAAACAATAAGCAAAATCAAATCTAACAGTAAATGTGACCATCTTTTTAGAAAATTTTGTGTCAATGCTGACGAACAATGTATAAGACTTCTTTTGCATACTGATATCCGTTGGCTATCCAAAGGCAACTGCTTGGAAAGATTAGTAAACTTATTTAATATAATGGTTGTGTTCTTACAAACAGAAGGACACTCAGACTTAGCAGCAGAAATTCAAGCTCAAAAGAAGAACATACACTATCTTAGTTGGATTTTCCATTAGCTGAACGAGGTCTCTCTTCTGCTGCAGGGAAAAATGATAACACTGATAGACTGTAAACAGGTGATGAGAGTTTTTGTTGAAAAACTCAATCTTTTTCAAGTTAATTTAAAACTAAGACAGTTTCATAATATCCCCGAACTAGTGGAAATCAACTTATCTGAAAATGGCATTGGTATTTATTGTGACCATCTGTCTGCCTTGGAAATGATTTAGAAACCAGATTTTCTGATTTATTTAACTTCACTATTCAGCCATGGATGATTAGCCCGTTCAAATGTGATCCTCACAGCGCACACGTAAATATCTATGAGGAAGTCATTGAGATGAAATGTAATGATGAATTTTAAATTAAGTTCAAAAAAAAAGATTGTCTGAATTTTGGAAATCAGACACTGTAAAATCACTATCCAAATTTGTGGTCACAATTGTCGAAAATCCTTTTGTTTCTTGACATCAAATCTTGTTGAAACTGGATTTAGTACTGTCAATCACATTTTGCAGAAGGAAAGAAACAGATTAGACATTATTTCACATGGAGATATTCATATCTGTTTGAGTAGCATTAAGCCTGACATTGGATTTTTAGCGGAACATCACCAATCTCAGGACTCACACTAGTTAGTCCTTTTCTACATTTAAATTTAGAATAAAGTTTTATTTTAATTCCTTTTTCTTTTGCCTTTACATGTACAAAAGTTTTTTAGTGTTGATTAGTTGTAATTACATTATATTTAATATTTGTTATCATTATTTAGTGGGCGATTATCAATTAGCTTACATCAAAAATAGCTCTTAGGGGGAGGGGGCAATGGCTGGGAAAAGGTTGAGAACCACTGGTTTAAAAAGATTTAAAAAGCAAACACCATTCAACAGTTTGATAAGTGATTGAGTGAAGTACTTTTTGGAATTCAAAATAATAAGGTATTTTGTTTGCTTCAAATGTTGCAGGAATTGAAAAACACTCCTCCAATGACAAAGCAGTCATTAACTTGAGATGATTGGTAAGTGTTTTCTGATCAAGACAGGGCATGCAAATCCAATTCATTAAACCTCAGTTTGTCGTCAAGTCATTCCCAAACACTTACAATGATAAGATTGACAGCACTCATGACAGTCAACTATCACCGTGAGCTGATTAACTTTGAGTCGTACTCTGATGACATTACTTTGTATTATTGGTTGTAAGGCATATTTGGATTGATTACATTTCTTTCTTGGAGCCATGAGCTTTCTTACTGTTTCCCATTAGTCTTCATGAGTTTCAAACCAACGCAAGATGAAAATGAAGATTCTGTTAAAGGGATGTAAACATCAATTGTTTCAAAAGCAATCGGTTGAAAAATATAGTTAGAAAATAACATTGAATATTTATAAATCTTTATATGCTCTATTGATAAATTGCCAGATCCCACAAGAACAGCACAATCAAGGATATAACTTACAACAAAAGAATTCTCTCTTTATAGCACCATTGCAATTACTCTCACATGCACTTATATAATGTAGGATAGCCATGTTTCTCCTCAACAGTAAGAAAATCCTTCCTGTCCTTCATTCATTCTTTTCCATCTCAATATGGTTAATATGTAGTTTAACTCCTGGTCAACAAAACCAAAAGAAAAAAAACGAAAGAAACAGTCTAATAGGTGTTTAAAAAATGTGTAAAAAACGAATATGAAAACAAAAGTTTGCGCAAACGAATGGTGGGGTGGGGAGAGGACTTTGGAAAATTCGCAAGATCCAATTTTTCCCTCGTAACTTTCAGGAAAATGGATATATATTAATGAAATTTTATAGAAATACCATTCAAATGGCATAGTTTACGATTATAAAGAAATTTGTGGGGAAAATATTTTCCAAAGTGGTAGGGAGAGGATTTCGGAAAATTCACATGATCCAATTTTTTGCCTCATAACTTTCAGGAAAATGGATATTTTTTAGTGAAATTTTACAGAAACACCTTTCAAATAGCATAGATTACAATTATAAAGAAATTTGTGGAGAAAATGTTTTCTGAAGTGGTGGGTAGAGGACTTTCAGAAAATTCACATGATCTGATTTTTTTCCTTCATAACTTTCAGGATCTAGTTTAGCACCTGGTCACCAAAACATTAAAAGAAAATAAAACCAGTCTACTAGGTGTAAAAAAGTATGTAGAAAACGAATATGGAAACGGAAATTTGCATAAACATACATACCTTCACCTTGGTTGGTAATTATTTGACAGAAACAATTCAAGAGAGGAAGGTATAATTTGGCTGCCTCTATGAAGAACTTCTTCATGTTGAAAAGTTATAAATAAATATCTTGTAAGATTTTGATCGAATTCCTGGCTTTTGGATTGATTCTTTTATGTCTTTCCAAAGACTTTCAATGTTTTGTGTGTATATGTTTCTATGTGTGCTATCTTCAAAATTGTTAGAGTGAGGCATTTTCGCATCATTGTTTCAATGTTGGCATATCACTATTTGGTAATACTCCGTGTGAATGAAGGAACTCAGGTGACTTTTGATCGTTACAATGAAAAGTGCTGATGCATTCATAGTAATCAAAATTAGAATTTTCACAAATATTGAAATTCTCCATTCCTGAGCACTAGTTTGCAAACGTGACGATATCGAAATTGAAATGAAGAGTAGTTTTGAAGTAAACCTCACCATGGAATTTCGAACAGCATAGATTACGATGATAAAGAAAAAACAGATTGTGTGAATTTTCCCACAGTTCTCTCCCCACCTCTTCAAAAAACATTTTCCCCACAAATTTCTTTATAATTGTAATCTATGCTGTTTGAAATGTGCTTCTGTAAAATTTCAATGAAAGATATCCATTTTCCTGGAAATTATGAGGGAAAAAATCAGATTGTGTGAATTTTCTGAAAGTCCTCTCCACACTTATTTTTCATTTTCGTTTTCTACACATTTTTTTAACACCTAGTAGACTGGGTTGTTTTCATTTTGGTGACCAGGTGCTAAACTAAATCCTGAAAGTTATGAGGGAAGAAAATGGTCCATGTGAATTTTCCGAAATCCTTTCACAACCCCTTTGGAAAAACATTTTCTCCACAAATTTCTTTATAATCGTAATCTATACCTTTTAAACAGTATTTTTTTAATAAAATTTCAATAATATATATCCATTTTCCTGAAAGTTATGAGAGAAAAATCAGATCTTGTGAATTTTCTGAAAATCCCCTCCCCTGTTAGTGCAAACTTTTGTTTCATATTCGTTTTCTATGCATTTTCTTTACACCTATTAGACTGTTTTCTTTTTTCTTTTTGTGAGCGGGAATTAAACTATATATTAACCCTCAATAAAGTATAAAGCCTTAAGGAAGTGAGCACACAGGACAAAAATGTTTAGTGACATTTCAGCCAGGTTGACTTTGCCTTTCATCCTTTTGAGGTCAATAAAATAAGTACCAGTTAAGCACTGGGGTCGACTTAATCGACTTACTCCCTCCTCTAAACTTGCTGGCCTTGTGCCAAAATTTGAAACCAATATTATAGTATAAAGCCTCTTCCTTTCTATCCTTCCACTCAGTCAGTCAAGGTTAATTACAAAGTCTTGCAAGTCAGATGGTGACCTCACTAGTGCTGGTGCCAGGGAAAAGAACAACTATTACACTCTGCAAAGTGGTTGGCATTAGGAAGGGCATCCAGCAGTAGAAACAGTGCCAAAGCAGATACTGAAACTTAACCAACTCAGATCCTGTCAAATTGTTCAATTCATGCCAACATGGATGCGAAATATTAAACGATGATGATGATGAAAACATTTTGTGTACACATAATATACTTGTCCTATGCAGTTCAAGCTAATTTTAATTAATCTGTATCAGTATGACAATCGTTTAACTTATTATCCCTTATGATGTTTTCCAATTCCCTTTGATATTCTTCAATCACACAAACTTAACCAAATACATGCATTCTAACAATGATGTTCACACACTGAATGAGAACAATAGTCACAAAACTAAATAGGGCCACTCACATGTTTATATAGTTGATAATGAAAACAAAACCGCGTCTATTCACCTCTTCTTTTGAAACTCTCTCTATCTGTAAATTTTATTTAGAGTGAAGATATATTCATTGCAAAATGTCTGCATAATTAAAAATACAATAAAATTATTCAGAATATGAAGTTCGGGTTTATTGTAGAATACATTGACAAAATTAATGAAAACAATAATTGTTTTTAACAAAGGCCGAGAATTTGGAGGAAAAGAGTGGTCGAATATAATCGACATTGGCGAGATGAAAGGTAAAACTGACCTCGGCTGGATTTGAACCCAAAGCATTTTATCAGACGCTCTAACGATCCAGTCAATCTACCGCCCATAAATAATTTCTAACTTAGGCACTAGAAATTAGAAAATTAGTGTCAGTCGATTAAATCGACTACAGTTGTTGACTGGTACTCTATTTTTCGACCCCGGCATGATAAAAGGCAAAGCTGATCTCAACAAATTTGAATTCACAAGCGTATTTAATAACGAAAACATAAGTATATTATTCTTTCACTTTGTATAATGAAAGTAATGTGCGTAGTGATATCTTTTCATATTTTCAATTCAAATGACGGCGTGGCACATAATTTTATTTTATTTGTACTTGTAACAACATTTTCATCCTTAAAAATTTAAACAACAACATTTAAAAATTCTAAAGAAAAAACGTAAAGCAAATGTTTTTATTCGTGGATACACATTACTTTCGTTATTTTCATAGTCTGCAATACAACCGATAATTCGATAATTTTAAATTACAAGAATTACTTGACATTAGTTGTTTGTAAACACGAAGTACTGACTACTGTCATTTTAACTCAGCATGAAAACGGAAATTTCCAGAATCGGTTAATTCATATCAAATGAAATGTTCAATTTTATGCTACGTTTCATCAGTTATTTCACTCTAAATAATAAAAAAATATATATTAAGCGATTTACCGAAATAGACAGTATTTGCATATGCAATTAACCGATCAATTTTACTCTCAGTAGTTGAAGAATTATACAATTAACCGAATTATGCAATTATCCGACATACAGTTAAGCGGAAACGTTTGTAAGTAAAAACCCATCCTAATCCCTTATTGACTGTCGTAGTCGAGCTGACTTACGATCAAAAGCGTCCCAATCGTGACCACCCATTCTTACTTTTCAGAAATGATATATGTAGGATTACTATTATCTAATGTGTCCCTGCGTTGTTTAAAAAAGTAGAACGTGATTTGAGGGAGAGTTTCTGCTATTTCTAGCAGGTTCAATGAAAAACCTCCTACTAAGGCTTGAATTATTGACAGTTCTTAAACATGTACATACAATAGTGAAGCGAATCAGGAGTCATATTTCAACACTGACTCTCGCCTGTTTTCCCGGATGAATGCGCTTTTATTTCGTTTGCTCTAATCAAACTAGAAGGAAATATATGAATAGCTTCAAAAGTGCTTCCTTATGGGAGGGGATAGCGGTTGTCAAATAACTTCAGTGTATTAAGAGAGAAAATATGAACATAAACTTGTAAACTAAATTTCTCGAAATGGAAAATGAATAAAATCTCAAACGATAACATATGTGTTGCTTCATATCTTAAATAAAAAGATTTTAATCAATAACATCTTTCAACAATCTTGTAGTAGTCAGAAAACAGTGGGTTAAATCTAGGATTTATGTTAACATGGAGAGTTGCCTGTAAGGAGCCAGTCTGACATTCATTAACCGAGAAAAGAAAACAGCAAGCGTTCGGCTTTTGGTGTCGTAAGAAATCAAAATTCAATAAGCTCCTCACTTAATCCTGATTATGTTTATTAGAATAATATACTGGTGCAAACCAGCTTAGTTAAATGAAGAACTATCTTGTCAGAACTGATGTACAGAGATTCAATGATTGGTAGAGGTGGGGAAGGTGGTTATACGATATCTCTCTTGATAATAACTTTTGATAACTTAGAAGAAAATAAAATAAACAGGAAATAACCGCGCTGTCAATATCTATTGTTAAATAAGATCGACAACTTATTCGAGGAATGGTTGTGGGTGAGAAACGAAAGTGAAATAAATACATTAAGTAAACCAAACGAAATGTTTGATATGTTATTTGAAAGCCTGTGAGGTCGATATCTGCATTGATAACGAGAATATCTGCTGTTTGCCGATTTACCCAACAGAAACAGTTTTAGAAAACTCACAACAGAACAATTATTGATCGTTAGAGACAGACCGATATGATTTTTACTAATAATTTGCTGTTTCTGATGACGGGGACCAGAAGAAATAACGATTTCTAAAATTGGCAGAAGGCCCATAATAAAAATATAACAACCACAACAATTATAATAAACCGTTAACTTATTTTAAATATCTACCCACACTGAATAAGTAAAGAGTAAAATACAATATCATAACACTTTAGGGAGGATTAACTTCATATTAATGTTTCATCGAGCCGATATATCGATCGGAGATACGCTTTAGTGAATGATAATAACGAAATTACACACACACCCTCACAATCTCTTTGATGTGTTTTGGACACACATATGCACACATACAATCTAACACACAGATACATGAGACACTTTTAATTATTTTTTTTTTCTTTTCTTTGTTCTTATTGATAGCTTTGAACTAATCGAATAACTACATGTCCAGACACGTCATCATGCACACACTGTCATCGGAAGATCGAGATCATGAATCTGTTTTGAGATCTATGAAGAATTTCTGCTCTGAAACACAGCAAGAATATTCTTTCATTTAGAATTCAGGCATTATACATTGAAATAACTGTAAGATAAACGTCTGTAATACAAAACAACACTATATAGGAATTGTCTCGTTATAAGATTATATCCAACAAGTTGGTTCCTGTTCTTTGAAAAATAAAACTTCCTGTATTTTAAATTGGTATTTCGTTTTTATTAACCAAGGGGGATTTTGAAATGAGTTATTTAATGAATCATAAACTTACTATAATGGTCTGAAATTAACTTTATAAAACAATTATGATTGTTATTGTTAAACATAATGTAATGTAATAAATGAAAACATAATTACTTCTCTTATTATCATCGTTATTTAATCATTTACTTGCTAGAAGTTATAATTTTTCTATAAGAAGTGTAAATAACTCACTGGTTTTGTTTCTTCTGCAGACTGGAAAGTTGAAAATGTTGCAGGAACGAATCTTGGAGATATACAACAAAAACACATTTGATTGACCAAACTTTCATCCGTTTTATCCCAATTATACATTTTTTTTTTTCCTTCTTAGGTTGATAGAAATTTTTGTAGAATTTGAGATAACATTGACTGAAATATTCTTCGATAAATGTTAAGCGAGAAACTAATTAAGAAAAACGGAGAAAAAGTCAAGTAAACATATCTTTCTTCACAGCTCCAAAGTCAAAATAAATGGAATATAAATGTCAGCAAGGAATCTCCGCCATATCATAGATGTGTCGAGAACTTTCTAAGTTTCAAAAAGTTTGGAAGCTATCACGAAATTCCTTGCTTTAAGAAGGTTTGGTAATTCACTATAGTTACTTTGGTAAAAATGACATTAGTACCCATTTCTTTATTTATTATTATTCATGTGTGTAGAATCTGTGCAATATTATGTTTAAAAATAATTTTGTAATTAAAAAGCAAGTTATAAAAAGTACAAGTGTAATAAACAGGGAAGACAACACGTACTTCAAGAACCTGTAGAATCGAGTTACTTCCCTTCGAAAACCCATATTTAAGGCACCATGAAGGGCATAAAAACTGATTTTGGGGCCATTTCATTTTCTGACATGATTAAGGTTTTCAGTATTTTTTCTGTATTAACGAAACTCTCATTATTCGTGAATCCCTCTAATCCGTTTCAAACACGGATTTATTTCTCTATAGTTTCATTTTAAAAAATGCTATAAAGTACAGTAATCCCTCGACTATCGCGGGTGTTATGTTCCAAAAACCCCTACAATAGGTGAAAATCCGCGAAGTAGAAACAGTACTGTACTGCATATTTTTTCTTATTATTGTTATAATTTGTATATATTTATTTTATTATCAATGCAAAACAACACCACGGAGGAACGGACGTAAGCTTAAATAATAAACCGCGATATGGCGAGGGATTACTGTATTGTGATACATCATCATCATTTTACGTCTAGTTTTCCATGCTTGCATGGGTCAGGCAGAATTTGTTGAAACAAATGTTTGACAGCCAGGTGCCCTTCTTGTCACCGGCCCTCATCTATTTCCAAGTAAGTTGATATTTCCCATGGCCAGACATGCTTTCCATAGAAGACTGGAAACGAACATCACATATATGTTGATGATGATGATGATGACGATTGCTTACAACCATCAAATGATGTCCAGACGAGGGCTCACACTCACGCACACGCGCGCACACACATCATACATACATACATATAAAAAGATACGATATACCAAATCTACTCACAAAGATTTGGTCGGCTTGGAGCTATAGTGGAAGATATTTGCCCATAGTGTAGTGTAGTAGGAGTGAACTCAAGGCCACATGATTGAAAAGCAAGGTTTTTGGCCACACAGCTACACATACACACACACACACGTACACACATACACACACACACATATGCGTCACACACATGCACACACACAGCAGTTTGGAGAAATAGGACTTAATATGCAAAACAGAGCATATATATTTATTATTTAGTTCTAAAGCACACCTAAGTTACTCTAAAGGTCTAGAGTTTCATCTATACCTTTAGTGATTCATTTCACTTTACGACAGGATAATTAAAACAATGTATATACTTTATTTTGAGTTTTAAGTTGTTTTTCTCTTGTGTATCAAAAGTGAGAAAACCAGTCTCTTGATGCTGAACTCACAAAAGAGATGAAGAAGGAATATGACAAATGGCAACATACTGGAGCAATTTTAGTTACTTTTTCTAATGTTGTAGTGCACCTGAGCATTGTATACAATAATTGCATAATAATTTTTTTTATCCTGTGCAAGCAAGGTAGAAAAGGAATACTAAAAATGGGTAGTGATTGCATTCATTCTCTGTTCCAACCCTCTCTATAATACACTTCAACTTCTTTTTACTGCTCTCATTCTATTCATTTTCTGTCCCTAGAAACTCCATCTCTTGCTGACTCACCATATCATCTCTTTCTTGCTCAGCTCCCTCTTAGGCACCCTGTACTCTCTGTGAAATGATTGGTGTTGGGAAGGGCTGCTAGCCATAGAAACCATGCCAAAATTGAGACACTGAAGCAAGATGTGATCCTCTGACCCATTTGATCCATATCAGCATGGAAAGTGAACATAAAAATGATTATAACGTTACTGACAATGATGACAGCAACACTGGTGGTGATAATGACAATGATGACAACAATGATGATGATGATGTTAATATGTATACATACTCATACACACTATAAAAACCACTTAGGTCAATGTTTAAACCCTCTTAAATTATGTATGATTAAGGTTACAGGTTGATAATTGATTGTGGTGAATAGTTGACATATGGGTCTAGAAGAATGTGGTTCTGAAGCAGAATGATTGCTGAAGAATTTAGAATGATACAATAGGAGTCGGGTAAAATCCAGATCCAAGGAGACTGGTAATGGTCTGCAGCAGCAACAACTAAATTATAGTTCAATTGCTGCGAAAAGGGAAGAATGTAACATTTTGGGTCCTTGTTCTTCATGTGAGTATAGAAGAGAATGAGAGAATGGGGTACTGTTGCTTTGGTGGTAAAGCTAGTAAAAAAAGAAGTAATTTTAATAAGCTTCCCTGTGGGCTTGTTATAGGCTTTATGGTTTATAGAGGTATTAAATTTACTCCATATATGTTTTTGGAGAATAATAAATAAGAAAAATTATTGGTGTACTTAATGTGTTTCTTAATGTTATATTTCAATAAGAATTATCTTAGCCGTCATCAGGATTAAGTTTTTTAATATATGGAGATAATATAGTTGAAACAGTCCTTCAAGTTACAATAAAATATTTACACAATATTTATTGTTGAATGGTTTGTTTTATTATGATTAAAATGTATTCCTCTGAGAGAGAAACCTATAGTCACAGTTAGTTGGTTTAAAATTTTTTTTTAGAATTTGACCAATATGATTGCAACTTTGTACTTGTAACTAGTGTAACTGTGGTCTAATGGCTCTAGCTAGTATCAGAAATGAAGTTTATGAGATCAATTTGAACCAAGAGAAGTATGTGCATATGAAGGAATAAGGTGCATGCAATCAATAAATAGAAAGATGAAAATATAGTGCAGCAAAGAGAAATACCAGATTGCATTAGCAATAACTCATCACAGATATTCAGATATAGTTGGTAGTTCATATGCTATTACTAATGCTGTATTGTGTCCAAAACACTCAACCATCAAAGGCCCAGTCTACCTAACTATAAATAATAAATATTATCAAATGGTAGAGTTTATCACTATGCAGTGAAAGCATTGTATAATTGATAAATGTTTTTCTCTTTTTAGCTTGAAATGCTGAGCTTATACACTGCTATAAGTCTGAAGAAGGTTTAGGGAATGCACCTCTGTATATCCTCCTTTGAACGACTATATGAACGAGAAGACTTAACTGTAAACTATAGTCATGGTTATGCAATGGTAATCAGACCACGTGAATGTGCACACTCACACACAATCATATATTGACATATTTAATGCAGAATAATACAAACATTTTACTTTTTGCTGTTCCAAAGAACAAAAAGACATTCATTCAGAGAAAAATTCTACTCTTTATTGGTTTCATTTCTTTCATGAATGCATACATTTTTAATACCTAATAGCCTACCAATTACTATTGATTTCCTTTGATTAGGCACACTGCCAGATTTTACTGAGGTTGGTACAACTGATTCAATTGGCTTACTGAGTTACTGGTACAACTCTTGAAAAATGAAAGGCAATGTTAGCTCATAAAGGGAATTGGATTGAGGCCATGGAAAAATACAACTAAATTTAGTAATTTCAGTCATTAGTACAAGGCCACAGATTTGGAGAGAGGGAATAGTTCTGTAAGCAGACCCCAGTACTTGACTGGTATTTTATTTTATCAACCATAGAGAATGTAAAGCAAAATGGACTTTAACAGAATTTTAACTCAATGCATTAAGAACTATAAATAAAAACCACAAAGTATTTTGTCTGGCACTTAAGTCAGCCAATCTAGCAACCATTCTTAACTATTAATATTGATTTCTCTTATCAGTATAATGCCACTAATCTAAAGAGGAGGAGTATAGCCAGTTAAACTGATCCTACCACATGTCCAGTATATATTTTATTGAATCCTGATAGATAAATAAGAAAGTTGAGCTTGGTACAATTTTTAATTAAAACACTAAGAGGAGAAAAAAATATGAAGCATTTTAATAATGTATTGTTTCTACTGACACTACTGCTCAACTTGTAACTAATAAATTTCATTTTATTTTTATAATTTATTGTTATAGCTTATTCAAAAGAGGACAAGCAATACTGTTTCCAGAACATCTAAAGACTGATTGAGAGAAAGGATGAAAGAAATCACGAACCAAGGTTGCTCCAGCAGGAAACAGAACATCATGATATCAAGTTGTCCTTGCAGCATTAAGAACTATAAATAAAAGCCAAAAGACTTAAATCTACCATTCTACCACCCATTCTTAACTATTAATATTGATTTCTCATATCAATATAATGCCACTAATCAAAATAAGGAGGGGGAGTATAGCCAGTTAAACTGATTCCACTACATGTCTAGTATATATTTTATTGAATCTTTATAGATAAATAAGATAGTTGCACTTGGCACAATTTTAAAATAAGGAGAAAACATGAATACGGGCAACAGTATGGCACTCAATAACCAAGCAGTAGTGTTTAAACTGAGGGTGGAATAAGCCTGTCATATAGCTGGTTGGATAGATAGATAGCTAGATAGGTAGGTAGGTAGGCTTATAATTGTGTCATAGGATTCACTGTTTGGCTTGATAAATAATAATTAATACAACAAAAATAAAATTTGGAGTAAAGTTTAATTTTGACTTGTATTTTCTGTTTTAGATGTGAAAACACTCTAAATACAGTGTTTCACTATCATCATCATCATCATCATCGTTTAACGTCCGCTTTCCATGCTAGCATGGGTTGGACAATTTGACTGAGGACTGGTGAACCAGATAGCTGCACCAGGCTCCAATCTTATCTGGCAGAGTTTCTACAGCTGGATGCCCTTCCTAACGCCAACCATTCTGAGAGTGTAGTGGGTGCTTTTACTAGCAACAGCCACGCTCAAAATGGTGTTTTTTACATGCCACCTGCACAGGAGCCAGTCCAGCGGCACTGGCAATGACCTCGCTCGAATGTTTTCTAACGTGCCACCGGCACAAGTGCCAGTAAGGCGACGCTGGTAACGATCATGCTCAAATGGTGCTATTTACGTGCCACTGGCACATCTTTGTATATTGAGATTGTATATAAAAGAATATTCAAGGGTTGGGTACCATGAAAAAATTCAATATATACGAGAAGCAGGCACACACAACACTAGTAATTTCTCCAATTAAAATACAGATTGAACACCATCAAAACATCATGGTTTGAGAACTCACTCAGATAGAGAATTCAGGCCTGGAAGAATTGGTCATGTCAATGGATTACTAACGAAAACTCGTAGACACACGCGACATAACAATCCAATTGCTTGTAACACTATAAATTGTTCCAATCCTGTACAACACACTTGATCAAATAAATCAAACAACAGACATAGGAATCAGGATGTCCTCTGGTTTTCAGTTCGCATGTTTCAACTGAAATCACTGGAAAATTTTTTTGCTGCTTTGGACAAATGTTTTCTTGAATCTAATCAGTGTCATGCTATTTTTAATCAGCACACCATGAAGGTATCCTATGCTAACTCTGCTAATTTAGAGCAGCTTATGCAACAAAGGTTCAATAACCCACCTACTGGATCTAGCAAACATATGCATTTAAATACATACAAAGGAGATGTAAACTGCAATGAAAATCTCTAATTATGGCCAATTGTAAAAGTAGAAATACTTATGATACAGCTAACACGGTAACACCGTCAGTAAATGAAGTTGGGACTGCTTATATACAAATAAATACGATAAATGCTCATGCAGAGAAAAATCAAAATGTCCATTGATGAATTTCTGTATGCATACAAATCTTGCACATAAATATACTGTGCACACAAGGGGAGGGCTGTTTACATTGGGAAGACGGCTGATTCATTTAAAAATTGTTATCATAATCATGTCGCCAGCTTTAAGACAATAAGAAACATTCAGCATCTTTGGCCAATTTTGTATGGCGACTGAAGGAGGATAAAATGAGGTACAGTGAAACCATACAACATAATCTCCAATCTCTCTGCTTTGAGGAATCCCTGTCTATTTTGTGGACTAATGAGAAGATCATTAATAGAATTTCTGAAAGACTCACAAGATGTCTACATGCATACAAATGTACTTTCACACAATGCAGTGAGAATGAATTTTGAGTAACTGTTATCATAATTTATTTTAAGGTATGGATGAGTTAAGTTTACTTTTAACCTCCCCATTCTTACAAGCACCAAATAAATAACTAACTTGCTTTGTGATCATGAGTGCACCAAACCTCAAGTGTGCATATGCTCACATTTTTGTGGATGCTTGTATGAGCGAGTGTACTCACGCCGTGCAACTTGCTTGAGGGCATTTATACATTCATATTTATTAACGGTTATTTTTAATACTTTTCTCACTGTATTGTGTGTTTGTTTCTCTTTTATCCATCTGTGATTTTATTTTTGATCCTCTATGTAAATGAAGGTATTTCCTTTGTCTGGCTGCTTTTCTTTCAACAAAATGTGAAGTTACACTGCAGAACTGTTATTTTAATGAGTTGTGTCTATTTATCACTCGATGAGATGCATCTGCACCACCAAATACTCTTGAACCAGTTGTCGAGTGTCCCACCCGTGAGGGATCAATGTTAGATGTGTCGAAACAATTGTCGTGATTAATAATAAATTCTCATATATTCCATCTTTCATATGCCGTATATTTATATATATATATATATATAA
>NC_068981.1:154850643-154851612 GCF_001194135.2 Octopus bimaculoides
TATATATATATATATATATATATATTATAAGATAGACAGATAGATAAACAGACACATGCATACATACATACATGGACGAATGAACAGATGGCTGGATGGGTGGATGGAGATGGAGGAATGGATAGATAGGGAGAGAGACTGACAGACAGACAGACAGACAGATAGATAGATAGATAGATAGATAGATAGATAGATAGATAGGTGAGTGGGCAGGCAGATAAACAGACAGATAATGACAAGTAGATAGATAATAACAGTTTGACACTAAGATAGATAATGTGTGTGTGTGTGTGTGTGTGTGTGTGTGCACATCCAAGGCTGACAGAGTAAAATCTAATTTTAGCAAAACCATTAGCACCTAGCTTTTTAAATGCAATACATAATTTAGTAAAACCCATTAATGCAAAACCACTCACAGGTTTATATTTATATATATATTCCCTTCACTCATCGAAATCCATTTCTTCCAAGCCTTTCAAAGAAACCACTGAAGTATTCAGCAAGACCCACTCTGTCTTTTGAATATAATGAATAGAACCTTTTTGGATAGAATACCACTGAAAGGTCAAAACCTCTCAGACCAATTTACTTTGCATTGCACAACACACCTGGAAGCTAACATTTTTACATGTAAAAATGGCAAGCAAAGTACTCGGAACAGTCAGCAGGCAAGTTCCAATCAGCTAGTTTGTTAGTAAAGCTCTCAACACAACAACCAGTCAACACCCTGAGTTCAACCAATAATTACTATTCACCTGTAGTTAAATTAAGTATTTTATTCATTCAACTTCAAAAATTCTACTGTCTCCACCAAACATTATTACTTCCTTATGACTTTAATTCCAACATAATAAAGTTGCATTTCTATTCAATAAACTTTCGTTTTCCTGTGATATCAATTTTCACATTAGTAAATTCTATTACAAACACCTGCTCCTCCTCCTCGTTATCATCATCATCATTAGTTTT
>NC_068981.1:154851654-154853139 GCF_001194135.2 Octopus bimaculoides
TATATATATATATATATATATATATATATATATATATATATGTATGCCAGAGAAAGCACATAAATGTGAAACAAGGTGGAAAAAATAGTACTCAAATAACAGAGGTAGAGTAATATGCTTTATTAAAGGCAGCAAAAATTTCGCAAAAACTGTTACTCAGAGTTTCACATTCCCAGTTGTCAGGCAGTTTTGTTTAGAAAACAAAAGTGTATATATGTATTATATATTGTATAAGCATGTATATAATATAAATAATATATATATATATGGATATATATATATATTATATAAACATGTATATAGTATAAATAATATATATATATATATATATATATATATATATATATATATGCAATGCATATATGGGTACAGGAAGTCACCAACAATAAACAATATGAAATACAAAAACAAATGAGTTAAATACGCAAATAACGAGAGAAAAAAAGTACAAAACAAAGAATGACCCTTCATCAGTTGTTGTCTGTCTCTCTACTCCCCATTTCGAACAATCAATTGCAATATGAGTCTTTGAAGACAGTTGCTCCCATAAATACCAAAATAAAATTTTGGATTTATGGAGAGTTAAAGTTAGGAACAAAAACAGGACAGTGGAGACATACAGGGAAACCGAACGAAAACAAACATGGAGGGCTGTTAGACCTGAACGGGGGGAAAATAGTGAATGCTGAAAGAAATATTTTCTTTGGAAAGAGAAAAGATAGAAGAGAGAGAGATAGGAGACGTCCTGTCCTTAGAATGTCCATGCAAGAAAGAAAAATGGTCACATGAGGAAAAGAAAGATGGACGATGGTCACATGTGACCAACAAGAGAGAGAAAATGTGAAAGAGCAGGAGAGAGAGAGAGAGAAAACAGAGAAAGGGAGAAAAGGGAATTAGAGACGATAGAGGAGAAAACAGTATAGAGTAAAACAGCATCAAAAAGGTTAAGATAAACTTACTTGGAAATGGATGCATGGTGTTCAATTAAATAACAATATAAATAATATATATATATATATATATATATATACGGGTACAGGACATCACCAACAGTAAACAACATGAAATACGAAAACAAATGAGTTAAATACGCAAATAACAAGAGAAAAAAAAGGACAAGTAATAGATAGATAGATAGATAGAGAAGGAGAGAGAGAGAGAACTAGATGGACAGATAAGTGGACTGATGGATAAATAGACAGACAGATAGACAGACAGACAGACAAATAGATAGATAGACAGACAGACAGACAAATAGATAGACAGATAGACAGACAGACAGACAAATAGATAGATAGACAGACAGAAAGACAAATAGATAGATAGATAGACAGACAGACAGACAGACAGGCAGGCAGATAGATAGATAGATAGATAGATAGACAGGCAGACAGACAGGCAGACAGACATATAGATAGATAGATAGATATCTTTTTATTATAGCCACACAGGGCTAAATACAGAAAATGGACAAATTACAAAGTA
>NC_068981.1:154854032-154858349 GCF_001194135.2 Octopus bimaculoides
CACATTGGTCGTTTGGAAGTTGCACAAGTTTGATCCCGGACGGCAGAGCTGTTGTAGAGCTTGGTGACACTCGCGGTGCCAATCGCCCAGTTTCGGTCTCTTCCTGATCCATGTTTGCAGTTCGGTGAGTGAGACGAGCTGCGGGAAGGCGTGCCTCACAAATGGCGCCCACACCTGTTCACCGTCGTCAATGAAGTTCCAGAGATGCCGCAGTCTCAGCGCATGTCTGCGCATCATTAACCATGGCATCCCCAGTCCTCCATGTAACGGTTGTTGATAGATAGATAGATAGATAGATAGATAGATAGATAGATAGACAGACAGACAGACAGAAAGACAGACAGACAGACAGATAGATAGACAGGCAGGTAGACAGACAGACAAATAGATAGAGAGATAGATAAATAGATAGATAAACAAAGAGAAAGAAAGAAAGAAAGAAAGACAGACAGACAGACAGATAGATAGACAGGCAGACAGGCAAGCAGATAGAATGACAGATGGATATGGTGGGTAAGTGAGTTTCAGAAGGTTGGATGGATGGTTAGATGGATGTATGGATGGATGGATAGACAAACAGATGGACAGGTGGAAGGTTGATAATTAAATTGAGAGCTAAAGTGGGTACACATTGCGCTCAGGAATGGTTTATTTATGTGTGGGAAATGGACGATGTGAAATAATATTGTATTGGCAGTTTATCATGGCAGAAACAGAAATGAGTGCATGCAATACTTAGGGAGAGAAGGAGAGAGTTCTTCAAAGGAACTAGCAGGAAAGAAGCTACTTTGTAAACCAATGTAGCATGGTTAAAGTAGATGTTAAAACCATTTTTGAAGAAGACGATTTGTCTAGAGTTAACAATGATGATGATGATGATGATGATGATGAAGATGATGATGATGATGATGATGATGATGATGATGATGGAGAAGTAGAGGTGATAGTGATGCTGGTAGTGGTGGTGGTGGAGGCAGTGGAAGTGGTGGTAGCAGCAGAAGTGGTGGTAAAGATGACAATGATGATGGTGGTGGTGGTGGTGATAGTGATGGTGATGGTGGTAATGTTGATGGTGGCAGTGGTAGTGGCAATGGTGAGATGATGATGATGATAATGATGATGATGGTGATGGTGGTGGTGGGGTATGGGTGAGTTGGTGGCGGTGGTGGTGGTGATGATGACGGCAACAACGATAATGATAGGATGCTGACATTTTCGATGGCAGTAACAGGAAAGCTTAATGATAGACTTTGTCGACTATATTACATTTCACCTGTTGTTTTCCGCCAACAGTCTAAGTGGGAGAGTAGAGATAAAATGGTTGACTGCAGAAGGTTTTATGGCTCATGTGTTCATGATATACGGCAGGCATTTCATTGTGTCTCTGAGTAGCAGATCTTATTCTGCATGGTTGTGTGATTTAGCTATTCACTTCACTTCACAAGCACGTGGAGTTCTGGGTTCAATCCCACTGCACAGCACTTTGATCAAATGCTTTCCACTATGGCCTTGACTAATAAAAACTGTATGAAATCCATATCATCATCATCGTTTAACGTCTGCTTTCCATGCTAGCATGGGTTGGACAATTTGACTGAGGACTGGTGAACCAGATGGCTACACCAGGCTCCAATCTGATTTGGCAGAGTTTCTACAGCTGGATGCTCTTCCTAATGCCAATGGATTTCACACAGTGTTTGTGTGTTATTTTGGAGCCCAGAAGTAGACTCTAAAATATAAAGATATGAAATAAGCACAGGCATGGCTGTTTGCTTCAGTTCAATCCTAGGGAGTGGTATTTTGGGTAAGTATCTTCTACTATGTGGAGGTACGTGGCTTAGTGGTTAGCATGTCAGCACCATGATTGTAAGATTGTGATTTCGATTCCTGGACCGGGCGACGCATTGTGTTCTTGAGCAAAACACTTCATTTCACGTTGCTCCAGTCTACTCAGCTGGCAAAAATGAGTAACGCTGCGATGGACTGGCGTCCCGTCCAGCTGGGGAACACATACGCCATTGAAACTGGGAAACCGGGCCCATGAACCTGGCTAGGCTTTAAAAGGGTGCATTTTTTTTTTTTTTATCTTCTACTATAGCATAAAGCCAACCAAAGCCTTGTGAGTGGATTTGGTAGATGGAAACTAAAAACAAGCCAATTGTGTGTGTGTGTTAATGTGTACAATGGTTGTAAATGAGCATCAACATCCTACAAGCAATGTTGTTCTTTTCCAGTTCCCATCAAAAATATGTTTGGCCATGGGAACTATCACCATGTCTGGAAAAAGAGTAGAGTTGATAACTAGTCAGGTATCCAGCCATAAAAAGTCTGCCTCAAGAAATTCCATCTGATCCAGGCAAGCATTGAAAAGTGGACATTAAATGGGGGATGATAACTGATGAGGATAACACTATATTTACAGAGAGTTTTACATTATTTGATAATTAATATCATATCTAAAATATGATATTTAACTCTTTAGCATTTAAACCAGCCATATCCAGCTCTAATATTCTATCCATTTCATGTGCAAACCTACCAGATCTGACCTCTCATACCTACTTTACCATGTCATGCTAAAAATAACAAACACTTCATCAAAATTTCAAAGCTACAAGATAATGCATGATTAGTTCAAAACCATGTGAATAAGCAAGCATTACATTTGACAGAATAAGCTGAATGTTAAAGGGTTAATATGTATTAAGTGTTAAGTTTCAAAGAAATCCACTTCCTTTGAACCCTATCAAATATATATATATATATATATATATAAATCCACTTCCTTTGAACCCTATCAAATATATATATATGTGTGTGTGTGTGTGTGTGTGTGTGCCAGTGGCACGTGAAAAGACATTTGAGCGAAATTGTTGCCAGTGCCGCTGGACTGGCTCTTGTGCGGGTGACACATAAAATACACCATTTTGAGCGTGGCCATTGCCAGTACCGCCTGACTGGCCTTCATGCCCGTGGCACGTAAAAGCACCCACTACACTCTCAGAGTGGTTGGCGTTAGGAAGGGCATCCAGCTGTAGAAACTCTGCCAAATCAGATTGGAGCCTGGTGCAGCCATCTGGTTTCACCAGTCCTCAGTCAAATCGTCCAAACCATGCTAGCATGGAAAGCGGACGTTAAACGATGATGATGATGATGATGATATATATATATATATATATATATATATATATCCATTTTCCACTATCCCTGTGGAGGCAACTATCTCATATTAGTGTGCAGCGCACCAGCATGAGTTGGTTGCCTTCATAGTATTCAATCTTTGTCAAGAGCATTCAGAAAAACCATGTCAAGACCTGTCCATACTGTGTTATCTCTCCATCTCTTAAGTTGCCAACCTCTGCCTCCCTTTCCATTAATCATACCTTGCAAGCAGATCTTGCTAATGTCACAAACCATTCTCTTAATGTAGCCTAGCAACTTGAATACTTTATTTTTGCACTTACTTCAAAATGAATCCCACACCACATAAAATCAAGCATCTACAACACCTATACTCTTCCAATAGTTTTATACGGACCAGAATGTGTCAACTGGGCTTCTTGCATTATAGAAACTGGAAAATCTTTCAGAATCATGTAATGCAACTTATTACTGACACCAAACTCTCAAACCATGTCAGAATTTAAGATCTAAAACAAATAACCAAATTACCAGCAGTCACTACTGTCATCAAATATATATACACATACATACATATATGCCAAAATGTTTTTGGTATTATTATTCACCATTACACATGTTTCATTTGTTAATAGGAATTACAAAATAGTACATGTTGGATACATTATTTGATTCTTTGTCTGAAAAATTTCTCATAGGGAATTTCTTATATGTTTATCCGACATGTACAATTTAGTAATTCCTATGAGCAAATGAAACATGCTTAATGGTGAATAAATGATAGCAAACAATTTCCCCAACTTCCTGCTTTGATATATAATTAATTACTCTGCAAGCTACATTTCCAAAATTTTCAACTCTAATGCATATCTCTCATAAATATAACAACTCCATACTAGATTGTAATACTGGAATAAGCAGATGAGCTTCAAGAGGGCAGAGCTTGAATTTTAACCCTACCTGCATAATAGAGAGATAAATAGATAGATGGATAGATAGATAGATAGATAGATAGATAGATAGATAGATAGATAGATAGATAGATAGATAGATAGATAGATACATACATACATACATACATACATACATACATATATATATACTTTATTAAAAAGCAGCAGAAATATCACAAAAACTGTTACTCAGAGTTTATACGCTTACTTTGGTATATATATA
>NC_068981.1:154858727-154859149 GCF_001194135.2 Octopus bimaculoides
ATATAAAGAGTAAAGATCCTTTTTGGTCATGAATGACCATGGGATTGCACCTAGAAAGTTACCCTCAGAAGTTTGGGTAAGGTCCAAATGTGTCACTCAGCCAGTGGCACGTAAAAAGCACCCACTACGCTTTCGGAGTGGTTGGCATTAGGAAGGGTATCCAGCCATAGAAACCTTGTCAAATCAGATTAGAACCTGGTGTGCCCCACCCCCCAAGCTAACCAGTTTCAGTCAAACTGTCCAACTCATGCCAGCATGGATAGTGGACGTTAAATGTGTCACATTTGGATTTTTTATGTATTCTCTCTCCCACTTGGATTTGAAATGTTGCCACATTTATAATATGTCTTTTCTACAGTAATTTTTTCTGCATTTTTCGTGCAGCTGAAGATTGCTCTTCATATTGCATTTAAGGTAATGCT
>NC_068981.1:154859526-154861570 GCF_001194135.2 Octopus bimaculoides
TATATATATATATATATATATATATATATATATATATTGACGCATAACTGGCCTATTAAAAGCACCTTTCAATCATTGGGTGATATGCTGTGCTTGTGAAAAGCTGTTAGCCAAGTGAAATCATAGTTGTGACCAATGCCAGTACTGTCTGACTGACACCCATGCTGGTGGCACATAAAAAGCACCATCTCAGCATTGGCCCTCATGGAGGCAGTGATAGGTGACCAAGACCCTTGGCGATATACCATGTCTGTGTTGACCTGTCAAGCCAAGTGAAACCATAGTTGTGGCTGATGCCGGTGACAGGTCAATGGCACTCAGCCAGTGGCACGTAAAAAGCACCCACTACGCTTTCGGAGTGGTTGGCATTAGGAAGGGTATCCAGCCGTAGAAACATTGTCAAATCAGATTAGAACCTGGTGTGCCCCACCCCCCAAGCTAACCAGTTTCAGTCAAACCGTCCAACTCAAGCCAGCATGGATAGTGGACGTTAAATGATGATGATGATGATGATGATGATGATGATGATGATGATGATGATGATGATGATATATGTTGTCAATTAGCTGTCCATAAGTCAGAAGCAAAAGCACACTCAATATTTGAATATAAATAACAGAGTAGGTACACTTTAATATCGTCGAGCAACATATTACTGGTTATGGCACATAACAGGTCAGTATACATTTGTCGGTTCACATTGAATATTGTGACTAGGAAAAATATTGATGTCTCTTCAGACATAAAGGCTGTAAGCGCATAGCATCAATACTATTGAGTGTCAACAAACCAACAATAACTTTCTGACTAGTTGTATGTCATAGCTAGTAATGTATTGTTTGATGATACATGTACACGTACAGAAATATATAGATATATGTGTGTGTGTATGTGTGTGTGTGTATGTGTGTGTGTGTATGTGTGTGTGTGTATATGTGAGAGAGTGTGTGTATGCCTGTGTATCTGTATGCGTGTATTTATATTCCGGCGTATGTATTTTTGCGTCTATATGTAATTGCATATACACGTGTATGAGTGTGTATGTGTATCTGTCTGTGCTTATGTATAAGTGTATTTATGTACATATTTATGTATGTGTATGTATTATGAGTATATACATACACACATACATACATATATATATATATATACACATATATATATATATATATATATATATATATATATATATATATATATATATATATTCATACAGGTTTTTTCCCTCAGTGTTTATTTATTTCTCCATCTCATTTATATTTAAATAAGTAATGGCTTCTTGTAGCACAGCATTTTAAAATTAACTAATCAGTTATGTATTCAATTAAGTAATTAGTAGTAGCCGAATGAATAATGAACTATATGTGAAATTTATGCTTTTATACTTCTAATTCTGTATATGTATATGTATTAGGGGGTGTGAAAAGTTCCTGGCTTTGAGAGTATTGCAAAAGGCCTTGCTGGAGGCCCAACCTTCTGAGTACTTTTAAAGGACTTAAAAAAACTGAAGGACCACTACAATAAGTGTGTGAATCTAGGAGGGGAATATGTTGAATAAAACCATAATTAACTGAACCTCCTGTATTTTCTTTTACTTTATATATGTAGATATATGTGCATATGTGTGTGTGTGTGTATGCGTGTGTGTGTGTGTGTGTGTGTGTGTGTGTTAATGTGCATAGCTTAGTGGTTAGGGCATTCGGCTCACAATCATAAGGTCATGAGTTCGATTCCCGGCGACGCATTGTGTCCTTGAGCAAGACACCTTATTTCACATTGCTCCAGTCCACTCAACTGGCAAAAATGAGGAGTACCTATATTTCAAAGGGCTGGCCTTGTCACGCTATGTGTCACACTGATTCTCCCTGAAAACTACGTTGGGGGTACACGTGTCTGTAGATTGTTCAATCACTTGCACATAAATTTCATGAGCAGGCTGGGACCCTCATTATCGTAACCGATGGAGTGCTCCTATATAGATATGTGTATACATACATACATACATACATACATACATACATACATACATACATACATACATATG
>NC_068981.1:154861580-154866783 GCF_001194135.2 Octopus bimaculoides
ATATATATATATATATATATATATATATATATATATATATACACACACACATACACACAGACACACGTATATGTATTTATAGCTATATATAATCATGCTTCTAGCATTCAGTTTTAATACCTTGTGTGAAACTGATTGGTAAAATCAGATCAACCATAATAGATCTATAATACTCTACACTCTGATTAATATACCTACTCTATCAACAAATGTACAAGACCATATTTTTTGTCTTAAGGATTCTTACACACACACACACGCACATCACTGTATCACGGTATCGACCAAAGCATCAGATGCTGTTATACACTGCTGGCCACAATGCGCTTCCAATTCTATCATGACTGTGCCATTCTTTTCCATCTTGACCCAAATTACTTAACTAAGCCATCTTCCCATTATCATGGAGGCCTTCCAAGTAGCCTTTTCTGATCTCTTGGATATCACTTGGGAACTGCATGGGTCCACCTGTTGTCTGTGAACTTTGTGACATGTCTAGCCTAGTGGAACTTGTGCTTTCAGTATTCTGCAGTCGCAACATTCATTCCGTCCCATTCTCTCTATATATACACACACACGCGTGTGTGTGTGTGTATATATATGTAAAGCCCTTCAAAGCAATGCTCCAGCATGGCTGCAGTCAAATGACAGAAACAAGTAAAAGAATAGCAATCTGTATACAAGTATATATATTGTTGAAATCCTTCTCAACTACAGTATTTATCTTGAGTAAGCATGTCTAATAGGCTTATAATGTGAGAAAACAGAAAAATATCAGTAGCAGATGAAGATTTTGTATGAGGGAACTGTAATGCAGCTGTACTAAGTCGAAAACACATGCCCTACCTGTCGTACCTAATGTTAGCAGCTGCTACTACCAATCCTGCTAGCTCGCTCCGCTGATGTCTGTTCATGGTGAGTGCACCAAGCCGAAAGAGGATGGCACTGGTCTTGCTTCCCACACTTTCTCTCTTCCACTTCCTGTTCCAGTCAAGCCCCTTGACCATTGACGTCACAGCCCTTTCCTTCCTCTCATCTCCACAGGCCCCTCTGATTTTAAAGATCACCTCTTCACTTTACCCCAAGTCAAAATCTGCCATCCATCTTGGTGGACGCCTCACAGGTTGTGATCTCCGTAGAAAGGGAGCCTCATTCTCTTCCTCTCCTCCACCTTCGTTGTCCGACGAAGCGACAATTCTGCAAAATCCAAGATGTGACACGGCATTCCATCCACAGAAATGTTATTTTTGGAATTAACAGCCATCACTGTTCCTTTGTTCCACTGTGATGTGCAGCATGTCTTCAGGGCTTTGACCCAGATTTCATCTCCCACCTCCACAAAGACAAGTCCTCTCTCTTCTGCAGAGCATTCTGATGGTTTACTTAGATGCTGCCATTCATATCTGAATATCACTCTGTGTGGTTTGTCTTGATCAGGGCGACATATTGTACCAGAATACTGCTTCTATCGATGAGATGAGCTCTCTCCCCTCTCCACCATGGCCTTGATTGTTCAATGATGTCTTTCCATGATCCTGTTTCCACTCAGCTCTGAAGAAGCAGCACATGTTTCACTTATCAAAAATCTCCTTCAGTACCTCTGAATGAAATGCAGTGCCACTGTCCATCAGCAATTTGTCCACAGGGCCCCACTCGAGGAATATCTCGTTCAGGATACATACAATCTCATCTGCAGTGGCTGTCTTCATTTCCTTCCAAATGACCATCCAACCCAACCCACAGTCAACCATCAAGAGACATGTCTCTTGCCAGTAGTGTGTCACATCCACCGCCAATCATCTCCAGTTGTGCTCTACTAAGATGTTTCCCTGCTCACGTACACCTGGAGCAGGGTCAATGGATTGACACCTATCACAGATCCCAACCACCTTTTGGATGTTCTGTCTAGTAACATTGGCATCAATCCTCCTGGCAAGATACAGGGTTCTATCCACACCCATATAATGCATAACATGCAGTCTCCTTAGTTCCGAGTCGCTTAACCAACACACTGCAGCTATCCCCGGCTTCAAATCTTCCGGCTCTGCCAACCAAGTCTTTTACACCCTGGTTAGAATGTCTGCCTCGTCCCTTTCTGAAGGCACAAAGACCATGCTCAGCTTCAAACCAAATTTGGCAGCTAGCTCTCCTAGAGCCCCTAAGCAGCACTTTACTAACATCTCTGCAGCCCCTTTGGTTTAAACTCCCTTTTCATCGGTGATTGCTGATCCTACCCAGTCAAGCACAGTGGCTGAATCGATTTAGATTTTGATGGAGTGCAGCTCCCATTTAAGGGCCAGGTTCACCCTCTTCAGCACTGTGTCCAACTCAGCCATGTTGATGCGGTTGTAATCATTTGTTTTTTCAAAGCCAGGCCGTGCCCTCCACTTCAACACCTCCGATTTCCAGTGCAACCCCTATTTCCTGTTCCAGTCAGGCCCCTAGACCATTGATGTCACAGCCCTTTCCTCTGACTCATCTCATCCCCACAGAAGACCAACCAACATTAGAGGTGGCTTTGCTAGATTTGAATTACTGCTTGTATTTAGCTTCATCAGTAACAAATATCCACTGTCCATTGTACTGTGACTTTCTCACTGACTCGTGACTCAAGTCTTTCACTTTCCCTTCTATTACTCCTTCCCCGACCATTTCTATGTTAGTCTCTCTACTGACGGAAAATCATACACAGATATGACAGTTGTCATAAATCTATATGGTCACCACATCTTTATTGTAGCTGTTTATTATTTATTAATCCAAAGTTGGTTCTGATCAAGCAGACCTATGATCAAAACAAGTCAACCCATAAGCACCCAACTAATTTTTTTTTCTGGCAGGAAGTGTGTTTTAAGGGATGTAAAACTGTTATTTCTAACAAATTGATAAATCTTGTTGGTTTATGCGCATCATTGTAATTGGATATGCCATCATAAATTTTAGGATTTAAAACATGCTTCCCCTACATTAAATACATTAACAAGATGATGGAGACATTTGGCTGCTACACAGAACAGAATAATGAGCTTGTAATAATTTACTTTTATTTTTCATTAATCACACTGAAATATTATTTGGTAATTTTTAATAAGTTAATCAGTGAGGTTAATTACTCAAATGCAATAGTTAACAATCATTAAGTTAGTGTTAACATATTTAATGTAGTGAGAACATTAAAAAAGAAATGTCTAGAAATAATTATATAGTGAGGAAAATATAATATTAGCCTAATGTCTAATATTATTTTATTATTTTTGTAACTGTGGAAAATATGGGTGGCAACTCCAAACTTGTTTTGGTCTTATTTGACTTCCTTGCCAAATTATTAACAAGTAAACCTCAAAGTGTTTGTAGAATATAACACATGAATAGATACAAGAAATTAACACATTTAGGCACACCACAACTCCTTTACATAATTATAAGAGAATGACTGTGTGGACATACAATATTGTAAATGTGTAGGTGTAGATAATTAGCATATTTAGAAGCAGCACAGTTCCTTTACATAATGGTATAAATTGATGGTCTGATGCTAATTACAAGAATACCAATATAGCGTGGCTTATAAATAATTAAATATTTGATCATATCTATATGTATTTCACTGTAAAAGTAAGCCACCATGTGGGCCATTTTCATTAGTTTGGGATGGAATTAATTGTACTTCGACATATACTTGTTTATGTTTTAATATGTCACCTTCAGCTTCTCATGCACAGGACTTAGTTTTACAGAAAAACTAAATATAGAGATATATGACTCTTCATTTATTCATAGCCAAATACTGTATTGGCACTCTAGTAATTTTTTGGTATTATTGGCAGTCATATTCTCCATTATAAAACAATAAATGATTATATTGTATTTGATAAAAAGAGTTTGTTAGCTTATAATATGATGGTTGGAGAAGTCAAGAATAGAAGAATAATAGAATCAGCCGAGAACTGTTTGAACAAAAAGAAATAAAAATGTTAGTTGCTGCAAAAGTGAGTTACACCAATGCCATTCAGAATAGATAAAAAAAAATCTAGAACAATGCTTTGCAAATGGTGTACCACATGGGTATCAAGGTGAGCTGCATATATTTAAAAATATAATTTAAGGCTTTAGAAAATCTATATTAATTCTTGAGCACTTTGCAAAACATGTTATAAATAAGTTTTGTCATACACAAGTAAGATTAATAAAATGAAGTAAACAATAGTTTTCTATATTTTTTCTCAATTGCTTATGTTAAAACAGTTTTTTTCAACTTTCCATGCAAAGTGCATCAGATAGTCAATAAGATTGAAAAATATTAATCTGAATAACAAAATGTAAGTCCATCATCATCATCATCATCATCATCATCATCATCATCATCATCATCATCATCATCATCATCATTTAACGTCTGCCTTCCATGATAGCATGGGTTGGACGATTTGACTGGGGACTGGTGAGCCAGAAGGCTGCACCAGGCTCTAATCTGATCTGGCAGAGTTTCTACAGCTAGATGCCCTTCCTAATGCCAACCACTCCAAGAGTGTAGTGGGTGCTTTTTACATGCCAGTCCTTATATATTGCAATAGTCTTGAGCTGTGGTTCATAAACTTGGTTGTAGCAACTTCTGTTTGCTTAAAGCCATCTACTTTTATTTATTTATTTATTTTTCATAAAAGCTATTCAGTGAAAGGAAGTACTGAGTTCCTACTGATCTGAAGAGTAACAATAAGTGAATGTGTCATCTCATAGAAGTACAGAACATTACAAGTAGCCATCCCTATATATTTGTAATCATCCTTTGTACACTTTAAAATGTGGTATTAGCATTTCCAAACTATAATAACAATTCCCTACATAGACTCAAGTTCATGTATTCAACAGGGGCCCCAATTTTGGTATATGGCTGGTACTTTATTCCTTCTGACAAATAAACTTATCAAACTCTCTCGTTAACTAATTGTTATCAGAACAGGCCATTACTAGTTTTCTCAGACAACATACTCTTTTACTCTTTTACTTGGTTCAGTCATTTGACTGCGGCCATGCTGGAGCACCGCCTTTAGTCGAGAAAATCGACCCCAGGACTTATTCTTTTGTAAGCCTAGTACTTATTCTATCGGTCTCTTTTTGCCGAACCGCTAAGTTACGGGGACATAAACACACCAGCATCGGTTGTCAAGCAATGGAGGGACAAACACAGACACACAAACACACA
>NC_068981.1:154867048-154870827 GCF_001194135.2 Octopus bimaculoides
ATATATATATATATATATATATATATATACATATATACAACTGACTTCTTTCAGTTTCCGTCTACCAAATCCACTCACAAGGCTTTGGTCGGCCCGAGGCTATAGTAGAAGACACTTGCCCAAGATGCCACGCAGTGGGACTGAACCCGGAACCATGTGATTGGTAAGCAAGCTACTTTCCACACAGCCACTCCTGCGCCTAGTTTACCTTCCTCTTACATATGTCTGAAAAGGAGGGATAACCATGAATGGAACACCTTTAACCTTTCAGATTATTCTGTCAAATACTTGTGCATTCACATTATTTTAAATTAATCATGTATTATTTCATAGCTTTAAATTTCATTGATGTTATTGTTTATTTGTAAAATAACACTGTAGGGTAGGTGTGAAAGACCAGATCTGGCCAGCTTGAGTATAAAACAGATTGAATATTTGGGCTGCATACGGCCAGTTTAAATAATAAGAGGTTAATCATAGACCTACTTGATCAGGATTGACTTGCAGCCAAACTAAACAACAGTCGTTATTAAATAAATGCATCTGCACTATTTTTCTTTTGTTTTATACTTAATCCACATACCATGTGACAACAAAGGGTCCACTCAAAGGTATATGCAAAATGTTTGGTTTAATTACTTTTTTATGTTTTGTGGTTTTGGCTTAATCCAAAAAGGAAAGAAGGATAAAAGTTGTATTTAGACTGGCGACTAGGTTCAAAGACTCTTGACAGATCAGACTTCTACTAAAGGCACCTAAAAGTGAGGTTGTGGTGTTAAGCCCAGTGAAAGATCAAGCCAACAACTGAAGAACTTGAACAACCCTTTTCAAATGGGTTTCCACAAGGTTTCTGCATATCAAATTTTGCTCACAAGGCTTTAGCTGCTTTGAGCAAATGTCAGAAGACACTTGCTCAGGGTGCAACATACTCCAACACAAACCTGAACCCACATTGTTACAAAGCAAACATCTTAACCCAACTGACAGACCTGCATCCATATTATGCAACAAATTAAGTTTATAAATATCAATCTAGCTGAATGTTATAAAAATAAAAGCAAAATGATATAAAAATAAGTTATATTCAAACCATATAATTTAATTTCGCAACTTTCAGGCAATTTTCAAAGGTAAGTAAATTCAACATCCTGATTGTTTTCTGTATTCATTGTAAAATTTATAGCATTAATTTGTTTATAGCAACCTCATTATTTAACAACTTCTTATTAAATTACTGGGAAATATTTAGTTATCGAGATGAATTTAATTAACATCTAATGAGTAAATTATACAGTTTTTACAATGCAGGTAAACTTTAATGTTCAAAACTATAGAAAATTAACATGAGAACATGTTATCCATGAATGTGATGGAGATGAAACCATCTGTGTATATACATATATATTATTTATCCCTGTTGTTTTAAACCTTTCTTATATACCCTGCACCCCCAGAAGGTGTTCGATTAATTTTCACACACCTTCAAAAGTAATATCATATTTGAAGATGAAAAAATTCAATTTTCTAATAACTAATTTATTCTTTTAAATTGGACTACATGCAGAATTGTAAGAGAACAAAGTGAACTACAAAAAAATAATAGCTTTTGACTCAGTGCAAATGTAAATTGAGCAATTAGAAAAAGGATAACTGATAAGGCTGAAATCAGTCATAATTGTGAGCATAAAATTCAAGACTTCTCTCTTCCTGCTTTTTATTCCTAACTTTTATCAAATGGTGGAACTTTATTTTGCTGATTGTTTTCTGTAGGCATGTCTGTGCATTGAAGCAGTTACTAGGTTTTGTTTTGATTGGCAAAAAAGAACTAAATTCAAATTTGCACAAATGGAATGAGAACACAGTTCTTCAGGGTTAAATCTATATATGTAGGATAATAAAGTTTTAAGTGTGCTCAAAACAATAAAATCATTTTTAAGAGTTAGATAATAATTTTTAATAATTTTTAGTAGATTAATATATTTATCTTTGCTGCATCCCTTGAAATACTGTTTGTACCCATCATCATACTTTGCAGGCACCCCATGTTATGAACCCCTGATCTAATTAAATCTGCACCACTGAGCTCTCTGAGTTGTTTTGCCTTAACTCCTTTTTATTTTAATTACACACATTTCTTTTGACTAAGAATATCAAGTCTCACTTGTATGTGTCAAATCTGGTTTGGACTCAAGATGGATAGTGCTGTGCTGATGGTGTCCATTTAGGCAGAAACATATGTCCAGAGCTGACTCCTTGTCACTGAAACAAAAATTACATTATCTTTTTCTCCTAGCAAGTTAATTCAATGAGAAGTATCTTTCAAAAAATTATCTACCCTTCTCACAAAGCTGCTAACAATCCTCACTAGGTTTATGTTTACTGTCAGCATAAGAAAATTCTATAAATTAGAATTCATCCTGCACACTGTTTTGTTTTGTGTTTTTTTTTTATGAGTAGTGCTTGATTTATTATTTTTTTTTTTTTGCTGTTGAAAGAGACAACAAAGCTGGCCTCTCAACATCACTGTTTATGGAGTCAATACAAGTTTGGCACATGTATCTAGATTATGAGTGGATTATACATGTTTCGGGAAGGTTAGAAAGGAAGGAGGGAAGGAAATATTGTGTTATCTGTGTAAGAGTGAATGTTGTTGGATATGGTGGTAAGTTGGTCGCTGATGTAGAGAAGGAAAAGAGGGAGAGAGAGAACTGAACTCTGGGGAACATCAGAGTTGATTGAAAATGGAAGCAGAGAGAGAGAGAGAGAGAGAGAGAGAGAGAGAGAGAGATTCAAAACGATGGAGCCCATCATTGTTAATGGCTGTCTATTACCTTGGAGATTTAGAACAGCAATAGAGCAATTGTATGCTGGAGTTGGGTATCCTTTCTTTAGAATAGGACACATTGAAGTATACTTCTAAATGTCAGGCTATATTTCCATACAGAGTGAGAGATTAAAGAATTTGGTGGGTAAAGGGGCAAATTCTGGAGCACATTTTGGAATGAAATGGAAAGGACATTGTCAGGGCTAGTGACCTTGCAGGTAATTTTGCACTATATACATAAGTGCATGTGTGTGCGTGCGCACACATAAAGGGTGTGTGTGTGTGTGTGTGTGTGTAAGTGTGTGTGTAAGTGTGTGCATGTGTGTGTGTGTTTGCATGTGTGTGTGTGTGTGTGTGTGTGTGTGGAGGCACATGGCTTAGTGCTCAGAGTGTTGCACTCAAGGTCATAAGATTGTAGTTTCAATTCCTGGATTTTGCAGTGCATTGTGTTCTTGAGCAAAACACTTCATTTCATGTTGCTCCAGTTCACTCAGCACTAGAGGACTATTATACCAAAGAATCCAGAAAACCAGCTTTATGAGTCTATGGCCCTGGAAAGGACCTTTGATTCTTTTACATATATGTGTGCATATATGTGTGTATGTATATATATATATATAAGCAAATATTTGCTGATCCCTAAATTATGTTTATAAATATATATGAACTTTTAAATAAGTTCTCCACCGATAATGGTGCTTACATACCGAAGGGCTTGGTAAAAATTATTAATTGTTGATTTATTAATAAATTAATAAATTGATAATCCTTTACCCTTTTAATTTGTAATAATTATTCACTTCCTGTTAGTAAACGCAGATTCTCTGCGGTATTGCTTGTCACGCACATGGTAATTTCTTGAAGGAAGGATAGTAGACTGGCTGGCCGAGGTGGATTCGGTTATGCTTTCAGATTTGTGTCAATGTAGAATGTTACTCGTTCATGCATGCACAGT
>NC_068981.1:154871505-154872123 GCF_001194135.2 Octopus bimaculoides
ATATATATATATATATATATATATATATATATATATACAGAGAGGGTGGGGCAATTATGCAGATAAACAAATTAGACACATCAAATATATTAGGTTTTACATATTTAGTATATTTGATGTGTCTAATTTGTTTATCTGCATATTTGCCTCTATAACCACTCAACTCGATCCCTCTTATAGCCTTCTTTACCTTGTGGCCTTGTGGAATGATCCTCTGTAAAGACATCAGAGTCTAAATCAGAATTGTTTGAGCACTACTAAGTGTCTTCTATACAGAGAATCTCTAGATCTCATCTGTGAGCTATATATAGCTATATATCATCATCATCATCATCATCGTTTAACGTCTGCTTTCCATGCTAGCATGGGTTGGACGATTTGACTGAGGACTGGTGAAACCGGATGGCAACACCAGGCTCCAATCTAATTTGGCAGAGTTTCTACAGCTGGATGCCCTTCCTAACACCGACCACTCAGAGAGTGTAGTGGGTGCTTTTATGTGTCACCCGCAAGAAAACGGCCACGCTCGAAATGGTGTCTTTTACGTGCCACCCACACAAGAGCCAGTCCAGGGGCACTGGCAACGATCTCGCTCGAAAACCCTACAAAGGCCAGTCA
>NC_068981.1:154874472-154875765 GCF_001194135.2 Octopus bimaculoides
TTGGTCTTGTGCAGCAATTAAAAATCCTTCAGTCTCTGCTTTGAGTCCTGAGCTTCTCAGCCATTGCTGGGATTTTTCTCTGTCTATATATATACATATATATATATATATATGTATGTATGTATGTATGTATAGCTTTTGTTGGCACTCCGTCGCTTATGATGTCGAGGGTTCCAGTTGATCCGATCAATGGAACAGCCTGCTCATGAAATTAACGTGCAAGTGGCTGAGCACTCCACAAACATGTGTACCTTTAACGTAGTTCTCGGGGATATTCAGCGTGACACAGTGTGACAAAGCTGACCCTTTGAATTACAGGCATAACAGAAACAGGAAGTAAGAGTGAGAGAAAGTTGTGGTGAAAGAGTACAGCAGGGTTCGCCACCATCCCCTTGCTAGAGCCTCATAGAGCTTTTAGATGTTTTCGCTCGATAAACACTCACAACGCCCACTCTGGGAATCGAAACCGCGATCCTAAGACCGCGAGTCCACTGCCCTAACCACTGGGCCATTGCGCCTCCACATATGTATACATACATACATACATACATACATACATACATACATACATGCATATACAAGTATGAATCACTAGTTATCCATTATGCATTTTCAGTTTACATCAGTGACAATTTTTTCCAAGAAGGCATCATCTTTATTTTAGCAATTCAAAAATGGCTGACAAATTTTCCATAATATTTTCTTTGAGGAATTGTATGAGTCTTTTGGGACCCATCTTGCATGGCTTTAAGCCAATCTGTTATGGATGATTTTGTAAGCAGAACCATAACTAATTTGCATATTATTTGCCAGTTCATCAATAGCATACCTCTATTAAAAGAAAATCATGTCACAAATGCATATATGGGCAGGTTTTTTAATGCATGACATTCATGCAGCAATTTTTGAAATTTCCTATCCATTCATAGACAGTATGTAGCAGCAAAACAATGTTTTCACACTGTGCTGAAAGCCTTCAGGCCCGGAAATACTTTTAGCCCACCAGAAAACAGATCACTGAACATTGCTCTTCTCTTAAGCAGACAGAAAGTGAAGCAGCCATGGTTAATGCAAATACAATGGCAACTTAATTGATGTTTAAAGTTTTAACCTGCTTAGCAGAGACTAGAAGGAGACCCCATCTAGTGATACATATGCAACAAATTTCTGCGTCGATATATGTAATGTATGTATGTATGTATGTATGTATGTATGTATGCATGTATGTATGTATGCATGCATGTGTGTATGTGAATATGTATGCATCTAGGTATGACGTGTGTGTGTGTGTGT
>NC_068981.1:154876050-154882268 GCF_001194135.2 Octopus bimaculoides
ATATATATATATATATATACATGTATATATGAATAAATATATGAATAAATATGTATAAGGAAACCATATACAATATGTTTAATAAACATATATTTATCCACAGGTTATTTAAGAGATTTTCTTTTTCCACATTTGTTCCTAACTGTGCTACAGTGATACTTTTGTTATTGTATGTCTGTTTGTGTGTATACATGTAACTGTGTGTATCTGTATATGTGTATGCATGTGTGTATGTGTGTATGTGTTTGAGTACATTTGTGTGTGTGTGTGTGTGTGTGTGTGTGTGTGTGTGTGTGTGTGTGTGAGTGTGTGTGTGTGTGTAGGGGGAGTCATTGTGTGCATGGTGTGTAAATATATATATACAAAGACAGTTACGCATAGATATATATTATTAATTTGCAGATATTTAATGTAGCTTTTGAAAAAAAAAAAGAAATCAATAACTAGGATCTCTTGTTATTGTTAGAAACTCTATATTATTCATGTTTCTTCTTGCCAATGAAAGAAAAACATGTTTCGTCTTGCACTCAGAAGTTAGGTTATTTTTTACATATGTTCATTTCTGTACTAAAATAAGTCAATATGACACACACACACGCACACACACACACACACGCACACACACACACACACACACACACACACACACACACACACACACACACACACACAAACAAACAAGCAAACATACATATTTACATTATTTACATTATTTACATTTGACGGATATTCGTCCTCATCTTGTTTGTTGTTAACACAACGTTTCGGCTGATATACCCTCCAGCCTTCGTCAGGTATGTATGTATGTATGTATGTATGTATGGTGTCTTGGGGAAATTTCGAACCTGGGTTCTCATTCCTATCGATGTTACTATTATTATTATTATTATATTATTATTATTACTATTATTAATATTATTAATCAGGTCGCTGCCGTGAATCGAACTCGGAACCTTGGGGTTAGTAGCCCGCGCTCTTAACCACTACGCTCTTAACCACGGGCATATGGCGTAGTGGTTAAGAGCGCGGGCTACTAACCCCAAGGTTCCGAGTTCGATTCACGGCAGCGACCTGATTAATAATATTAATAATAGTAATAATAATAATATAATAATAATAATAATAATAATAGTAACATCGATAGGAATGAGAACCCAGGTTCGAAATTTCCCCAAGACACCTGACGAAGGCTGGAGGGTTTATCAGCCGAAACGTTGTGTTAACAACAAACAAGATGAGGACGAATATCCGTCAAATGTAAATAATGTAAATAATGTAAATAATTTCTCATCTCTTAAATATAGAACTGAAACATACATATATATGCATAAATATACATGCACACATACATATGTGTGTGTGTGCGTGTATGTATATAGATGCATGCATATATATGTATGTGTATCTATATTTGTGTGGATAATGCAGATCTGTGTGGTTTTTATTTCTTTTGTAACATATGACAGGATTATAACATAAATTCTTATCAAATTCCTTTTGACAAACAAACTTGAGTTGAATTGCAATCATTATCTTATGAACTCATTGTCAGCAATCTATCAAAATAACAAGGCCCATTGACAGCAATTAAAATTATTTAATGACTTCTGCTTTTCATGTGGATGATTTTTGTGAATTCTTTATGATAAATGCCATGTTACATCTTTTTATATTCAAGCTAATTGACTGGTTAGATCCTATAATGCTAAGGATAATCATTAGGGTACTGTTTTGTAGGATGTCTTCAGTACTAAAACCACTGGTAGTATATGAAATGTTAATGAATTGTATACTAATGGATATGCTAATGTTAATGTTAATGATTTGTGTGGACTTTTAGTCTTGTACTAGTTTCAGTTACTGGACCAAGGCCAGCGAGAGTACTGACAACTTGGGTTTCAGTCAATTATGTGGAGAGAAAAAGAAGAGATATACAAGAGATATGTATGTTGTAAATTATTTGGAGAAAGTGAGTTGTGAGAGACAGTCTTAAATAATGTGGACTCACATGATCTCCAATCACAATTAAGTTTATCTCTGGCAAGAGATAGAACTGTAGCCTTATATAACAGAACATCGAATGTTCTCAAACTTCCTACTCATATTTTGGCATGGTCATTTAAGTGATTCCTTTGATGTCTACCTCCTCATCATCATCATTATCATCATCATCATCGGCTAACATTTGTTTTCCATGCTGGCATGGGGTGGATAGTTTGACTGAGTTCAGCCAGCAGCTGCACAAGGCTGTTATCTGATCCAGTAATGTTTTTACAGCTGGATGTCCTTCCTAACGCCAACCACTCTGACAGTGTAGTGGGTGCTTTTTACATGTCACTGGCACAGGAACCAGTCAGGTGGGCCTGGCACTGATCACATTCGGATAATGCTTTTTACATGTCACTGGCACGGGAGCCAGTCAGTGGGTACTGGCATCAGCCACATTTGGATGGTGCTTTTCACGTGTCACCAGCACAGGAGCCAGTCAGGCAGCCCTGGATTCCATCATGTTTTGATGGTGCTTTTTACGTGCCACCAGCATGGGAGCCAGTCAGTGGGGTACTAGCATCGGCCACATTCTAATGGTGCTTTTTACGTGCCACCGGCATGGTAGCCGGTCATGGGACACTGGCATCGTCAACATTCGGATGATACATTTTACATGCCACTGGAATGGGATTCAGTCAGGGGACACTGGCCACAGCTGCGATTTTGGTTTTACTTGACTCAACAGGTCTTCTCAAGCATATCATATTGCCTGATGCATCAAAGGTACTCTTCAATGGGCTGGACATGCAACACTGGCATCGGCCATGGTTGTGATCTCACTTTAGATGCCAGGTCTTTTCAATCACAGCATAACCCCAAAGGTCTTGGCCTCCTGTCATTGCATCTGTCCAGGCCCAATGTTCGGAAGTCATGCTTCACCACCTCATCTCATGTCTTCCTGGGTCTACCTCTTCCACAGGTTCCTTCCAAAGTTAGGGTGTGGCACTTCCTCACACAGCTGTCCTCATCCATACGTAACACATGACCATACTAGTGCAGTTGTCCCTCTTGTACTCCACATTTGATGATTCTTATGTCCAACTTTTCTCTCAGGGCACTCACACTCTGTCGTGTTTGCACAGTGACATTACACATCCAGCGGATCATACTAGCTTCATTTCTTTCAAGCCTATGCATGTCCTCAGCAGTCATTGCCCATGTTTCACTGCCATGTAGCATGGTAGTTCACACACATGCATCATACAGTCTACCTTTCATCCTGAGGCCCTTTGTTGCCAGCAGAGGTAGGAGCTCCCTGAACTTTGCCCAGGCTCTTCTTATTCTAGCCACTACACTCTCAGAGCAACCACCCCAACTACAGACTTGGTCACCTATCAACAACTTCTAGTTTCTTCCCCTGGCATATAATGGAATCTGTTTTCTGTACATCTTCAATATTTATTGCCCCTGTGCATCTGCCACACACAAAAATTATTTTCCCGGTTAACCTTCCTTTGATATTGCTGCACCTTTTATGTATCCATAGCTTACACCAGGTACATTGTATGGAGTTTCTACCCACACCTTTTCTACAGATCGAGCAGGGCAATCTACCTGAAGAGGTATGTGATTTGTCAGCCTTCCTACTTACTAAGACCTGTGTTTTATTATAGACACCACAAAATGTGATTAGCTGTAATATATTCCAGTAGATGTGTTGCTTATTTACATGGGTAGTCTATTCCTTGCTATGTTAAAATGACCAAATATGGTAATACTAGCCAACTCATTGATCCAGATTTAAACAAAGATACCATAAGCTCAATCTCAAGGGGGATCTGCTATATAAAGAAATATGTTGTCTTGTTGGTGTGATTTGGAGGAAGAGGAAGTGACTAGAGTTTTCGCAGGCTCTCAGACACTAATGAAAAATATTTATCATTGAGCTAGCATATTTCTTATTTACAACTAAGGGATGTGAGCCAGTGGGAGTTAATTGTCTTTTCTACAGAGAGAACAGCTCTGATGATGGCCCATAAATCACTGAAGCAAATGTTTATGAGAAAGAAATTCTGAAATAACATCTGCCTCATTGTGAAGCCAGAGATCTTACTCTTGCTTGTTTCTGAACTACTTGACTTTGTAAGTGAGAATTTTAGCAGTGGTGTACAAGCTATCATTGACTTTAAATTGCTGCTCAAGAATTGCTGACAGCCATTGTCTTTAACATCAAGGATAAGAAAATTTGTCTGTGGTGACCGTACTTATTTACAAGTCAACAGCCACTTTGTATGTATGTATGTATATATGTATATATATGTGCATGTGTGTATGTGCATGCATGTATATGCATGTGTGTGTGTGCAAGCAAGCATGTGTGTGTGTGTGTGCATGTGTGCGTGTATGCACACATGTGCATGACTGTGTTTGTTTACATATGGGCTCTGCAAAAATTGCTCGCTGCAAGTAGTGTTGTTGTAGTCACTTGCAGAAGGACATCTGGCTATAGAATACTGCTTCATAAGATTTGCCCAACATATGCCAACATGGAAAAAGTAGACATAAAAGCAATAATGACGAACAAAATGCTGTATTTCTATTTCTTATTTACAGTACCTTGCTTTATTTACTTAATAAATACAATACATTAAAAAACATTTTTTGTGAACAAGAGAATATTCAACAATAACAGCCTCTTGAATCCCCAATGTTGCTACTACTTGGAAAGTTTACTGTATTAATAAATAAGTTTATCATCTTGGATAAGTTGTATACAATGGGGAGAAGAATAAATAATATTTCCAGACTGTCTCTTTATCTGAGACATTGAAGAAAAAATATTCAAAATTATAAAAGAATTCTTTCTTTCCCTCTCTCTGTCTCCCTTTCTCTCTGTCTCCCCTTCCCTCCATTTCCCTCCCTCTCACTCCTCTCTCAGATTAAGGGTCAGCCTTGATACATCAGTTTTTTTTTTCCACCTAAAGCAGACAAACTTTTTCCACCAAGGGCAAATAAACTTATCAAAAACTCAGGAACTTCACTGTATAATTTTTGCTGATGCAGACTGCCATGCCTACAACTAAATTAGTGCTAATTAAAAAACATCTCCCCTGGTCAGTAATGAGCATTATTGCATTTCCATTAATTCTGTCTCTCTTTACAAAATATTTCTGATCAAGCTAGCTTAATTGACAAGATTTCCTTTCTACAAATCAGTAAAATTTGTCAGGAATAGAAAAAGAAAGAAGAAAATACAATATATAAATATAATAAAACTAAAAAATTGTTCTAAATTTTTCTAAAATTTTTTTGTTTTTACCCCTAATTAATTTGTGAAAATATGAAATCAAGATTAAATGGAAAACAAAATCTTGTACAAATTTTGAAAATTCTGTCAAATTACATTCTAAGTCATTTTTAACATTTTGATTTTTATTTCTTAAATGTTTCATAATAATTCTTCTGGCTATAAAATGGCTGTATGGTTCAGAAGTAGTTCCAGGTTTGATCTCATTGCATTGCACCTTGGGCAAATGTCTTTTACTGCAGATCCAGGCAACCAATACTTAGTGATTAAATTTGGTGAATGGAATCTGTAAAAGCCTGTCACATATATGTATATGTGTAATATATATGCATGTGGTGTGTGTGCATGTGTGTATGTGTGTGTGTGTGTGTGTGTGTGTGTGTGTGTGTGTGTGTGTGTGTGTGTGTGTGTGTGTACATGTGCGTGCGTGCGTGTGTGCGTGCGTGTGTGTGTGTGTGTGTGAATATTCACATTCTGCACTTTGCAATGAAAATCTTAGAGCTTTCAATGGTTAGGTTTGTTAACATAGCTCTCTGCTGTGTTATCATCCAGTGGCCCTGTGCTTTTCATGATGAATGGAATGAAAACTTCTTGACTTGAAATACAAGTAAGGGTTAACAACAAGGACATCTGGCTGTAAAAAGCAATGCCTCAATATGTATTCATCCAACCCATGCTAGTTAGGTTGAAAAATGAAAAATGTATATAAAAGCAAACAAATCAACAAATGAATAGTTATGACTATGATTCAGCAGAAACAGTTGAATGCAGGAGTATATATATATATATATATATATATATATATATATATATCAAACAGTATTTAGTTCTTTCCTTTTACATCCTGAATTCACATGCTGTTGTTGACTTTGACATTTCTCAATCTTGAGAAATAATATAAATTACAGAGGCTACTTCTCTC
>NC_068981.1:154882781-154887604 GCF_001194135.2 Octopus bimaculoides
TATATATATATATATATATATATGTATGTGTGCTTGTGTGTCTGTGTTTGTCCCCCCACCATCGCTTGACAACCGATGCTGGTGTGTTTACATCCCTGTAACTTAGCGGTTCAGCAAAAAGTGACCGATAGAATAAGTACTAGGCTTACAAAGAATAAGTCCTGGGGTTGATTTGCTCGACTAAAGGTGGTGCTCCAGCATGGCTGCAGTCAAATGACTGAAACAATTAAAAGAGTAAAAGAGAGTAAGAGGAAATTAATGTCAAGTCAGTGTCTATCTAGCAATAGCACAGGAACTTAGAAATTATGGATTTGTGTATGATGTCAGTAGAGAAGCACCCTTTGGCTGTGGTTAAAGTTTGTCTCTAGAAAAAGCAATATTGTATCCTCAGACACACTAGCATTACAACATGGCAGATACTTTTGGCTTAGCAGCCTTTGAAGGCTAAGAAAAGGACAATTTTGAGCATAACTCATCACTATCTATGATAGTCTGAAGAGGCAAAGGCTAAAGGAGTCAGCTCTGGCAATAAATTAGGACTGAGAAAAACTCTGGTCCCAATGCCCTAAATCATTCTGAAAAGAGCCTCAAGATACAGCAACAAATCGGTTGTGTCTGAAGCCCCAATACTCAGCCATGTGGATAGGAATCAGAGACCCCCTTCGGTCACAAATGACCATGGGATTGCACCTAGAAAGTTACCCTCTGAGGCACAAGTCTGGGCAAGGTTGTTTATGGAAGACCAGCAGTCGTCCATGCATACCAGCCTCCCTTCTCCACACCACCGATGTCATCCAAGGGAAAGGCAAAGGCCGATACAGCTTGGTACCAGTGACGTCGCAACTCATTCCTACAGCTGAGTGAACTGGAGCAACGTGAAATAAAGTGTCTTGCTCAAGAACACAGCATGCAGTCCAGTCCGAGATTTGAACTCTCAACCCCACGGTTGTAAGTTCGATGCTCTAACCACTGGGCCATGCACCTTCACAGATGAGAATACTCATTCATTTAATACCCCACAAATGTGTGGTTGTGTACCATAGAGGAGAAATCATCACTGATATTATTGAAATGCATAGTGGGTAGGTAGATTTAGTGGAGCATCAAACAAAAAATCTTATATTTCCTTCAGTCTTTTTACTAAGTTCAAATCTTTCTAAGGTCACCATTATTTTTCATTATTCTAGGGTCAATAAAATAAAGAACCAAACAGGTACTGGGGTTGATAAAAGAAAGTGCCATTCAAATTCTATGGTTGTACTTGTACTTATAAAATAAAGTTCCGTCAAGTGCTTGGTCAATAAAACAAAGTACAAATGAAGTACAGAGTTGATAAAATACAGTACCATAAAATAACAGTCAAGTATTAAGACCATAAAGTACCAGTCAAGTACTGGGATCAAGATAATCACCTATACCATTTCCAAAATTTGAACCCATGCACCTATGTCAGAAATTATAATTATCATTCAATTTAAGCGGTGCCAAATATCTTGAGAATATTGCACTTTATTGCACCAACACATACTCAGATATTTCCCAAACAATTTGTTAGAACAGATAATTTTCTAGTTTTTTTTTTTTATGCAAGAAGTATTTTACTACACTTGTTAGATATATAAAATTTTGTCTTATTGTATCCAACTTTATGTCAAATCTCCTAAGAATTATTAACTTGCTGACTTCAAAAGAGACTCGAATAGTTTGGGGATGAGATTCTACCACTTCTTCAATGTGCAAAATGCCAAAATTTCTACTGTAAGCTGGCAGATCTGTCAGAAATATGAAAATTTGGCCATTTTTTCCTGCTTAGAAAGTGTCAAATATCTTGAGAATTACTATTTACTTTGTTGCATCCAAATATACTTAACCATTTCACTTGCAATTTTTAGAATAGACAATTTTCCAGTTTTTTCATGTGAAAATTCACAATTTTCACAAATCCCAAAGCTGTTTGAAATTTGAAAATTTATCTCTTTTAATGTAAAAAGACTTCAGGGACCAGATTAGGATATGAGTTAAGAGAGAATTGATGGGAGTCATTATCAAAAATAGGTGGCGGATTTCACTAAAAGTTTTTAAGAAATGAAGAAACAGCCATTTGTTTTAGCAAAGTGTTAGCTGTAGATAATAACAGACTAGAAGAGGAACTAATACATCATTTAGAAGAGGTGCTTTGAAGAGGCATTGAAAGCAATATGGTAGCAATGTAAATGACTCTTGAACTTAGCTTTGAAACAAAACATGAAGGATGTATTATTCAAGCTAATGCAAGGGCACTGAAGAGTTATTCATTGAGCCTATATGGCAGACACACAATGTGGCAACATAGCTACGATTCAGTCTTTGATGAAATAGATATATTTTTTTAATGGCTCTTTGTTAAACTGTTTTCAGTAAGTGATTACTGGAGGAAGTGAACCTAAATGCCTACCTTGATGGTTTGTTGCAAGTCTTGAACAGAGAGGTAGAGTACTGCATAAAGATGATTTCAGCTGATGAAGTGCAGTATGTTCTGAACCACTTAGTGAAGGGTAAATCACTTGGTTTGGAAGTTCTGTTCAATGAGATCCATTTCCACATTCCAAACTTCATTCACTATCAGCCATTTCCTGCAGCTAGCAGCAGAATGCAAGCATCTCCTGTTGAGCTAAGGAGTGGTAACATTTTTGAGAAAGAACCTGAAGAAGGAAAGTTTAAGACCCATAAACTACTTGTTAAAGATTTTAACAAAAATGCTTGCCAGAAGGTTGGCATTTGTTGTTTGTTGGAGACATGCAAACATGTGTGAGCCCTTGTAGATCTATCTATGACAATCTCTACTTCATGTTATACATCATCAATTAATAAAAAAAAATAGAGGTAAATTGTCAGAATCCTTAGAACATTGGATAGCATTTGTTCCAGTTCTTTTCAATTAGAATTCAAATCCCACTAAAATCAACTTTGCTTTTCATCCTCCTAGGGTCAATAGAATATGATACTAAATTATATTTATAGATTGGCAGAATTATTAGAGCATTGGATAAAATTTTTTGTGGTTCTCATTTTAGTTCTTTGCATTCTAAGCACTCTGGCAGATATAACAAACTTGTCTGCATCTAACCAACAAAATAGTGTCTTGCAAATAATTTTTGAATGACAGCAAGAAGAAACCACCTTCATATTCTTTCAAAAAAAAATTCATGACTACATCATAGTACTTGTCAATGAAGTCACCAAGGGATGTTCATTTGTCTGATGATGCAAAAAGAAAGAAGAGTGATTGAAAGGCAATATCAATCTAAGTGAGATATAGACTTGGAATGTAGAGGAAACAATACTGTTAAACATTTCGTCTGGTATTGCTTTTATTTAGTCAAAGGAGAAAGGGTATCGTCATGATAATTTCCAGAGTTACCAAGACAGATGGGAGGACAGGAGAAAATTATTCTCAGACCAGTGATCTGACCTGAATTCTTACAACTGAGTGCACTGAGCTAAAGACATTACTCCAAACCAGAGGTTCTCAAACTTTTTGAGCCACTACCCCCCACCCTCATGGCCACTTAATACCCCCAGTGTCCCCAACCACATGGTTCCAGGTTCAGTCTCATTGTGTCGCACCTTGGGCAAGTGTCTTCTACTATAGCCTCGAGCCAACCAAAGCCTTGTGAGTGGATTTGGCAGACGGAAACTGGAAGAAGCCAGTTATGTATATATATATGTATATGTTTGTGTGTCTGTCTTTGTCTCCCCACCATCACTTGACAACCGATGTTGGAGTGTTTACATCCCTGTAACTTAGGTGTAACGGAGGTGCGGTGGAACCTCGGAAATTCCCCTTTCTGACCACATCTCCTTCGTTTTTTTCATTGCAATTGTCTTAATTGACCTCATAATGTGTGGGAAATGCATTTTGTCCGGGGAAAACTGAGGGGTGGGGGTGGGGCGGAACCTAGGGCAGTCCTGTATATTTTCTGTCTCAGGATTTGTGCTGGAATCGATCTTTTACTGGCGATCTGGGAGAGGTGTATATAATTTTACTGTCGCAATAAAAAATTGGTGCAGCATTTTTTTTATTTCTGTAGCAGGGATATAAATACCTGGCCAGGTACTGGTGTAGATAGTTTGAATGAATACCCCGCCTTTTCACTCATTCTTTTAAATCTCGCCAAAACCATTTGATGTGTTGTATGTGTGCATGTGTGGTGTCAACAAAATCTTCTTTGTGGTTTATCATGTAATGCTGATAGCCCAATGTTTGTATATCTTTGTAAGCCACTCAAGAATCACTGTAGATAACTGAGCCAGGTTTAATGTATTTTTGTATCAGTGGAAGCAATGTCGCTTTGTCACACTTCTGACTAGTCAGAGGAACAACAAAGTGACATTTGCTGATCCACTCAATTCCAGCGAACAGCCAAACATAAACATTTTAATTAGAATATACAATCTGTATATGGAATTAACTGATTATATGTATGAGGTCAATTAAGATGATTGCAATGAAAAAAAAATGCAGGAGACAAGGTCGGGAAGGGGAATTTCTGAGGTTCCACCCCACTCCCACCCCCTCGGTTTTCCACGAAAAGAATGCATTTCCGACAGTTTACAAAGTCAACTAAGATGATTGCACCCACCAAAAAAAAAAAACGCAGGAAAAAAATTATTTATTACCGAAATCGAATTGATTTCTTTCGTTTTTCTTTTATCTCCCTAGGGAATCCGTTGACAAGCTTATTTCATTTACTTTTTTGTTTCTGGGCCCTTAAACTCACGAATATCAAGGTGCCACCCCGTCAGACCCCCACCCTCTCAGTGGGCCTGTGTCCATATATATA
>NC_068981.1:154888144-154898063 GCF_001194135.2 Octopus bimaculoides
CTGGCTTGTGCGGGTGGCACATAAAAGACACCACTTCGAGCGTGGCCGTTTTCGTGCGGGTGACACGTAAAAGCACCCACTACACTCTCTGAGTGGTTGGCGTTAGGAAGGGCATCCAGCTGTAGAAACTCTGCCAAATTAGATTGGAGCCTGGTGTTGCCATCCGGTTTCACCAGTCCTCAGTCAAATCGTCCAACCCATGCTAGCATGGAAAGCGGACGTTAAACGATGATGATGATGATGATGATGATATGGCAAATAAGAAAACGGAGAGGATATAAAATTGACAGACATCAGCCTGTAAACATTCCAGTATGTCTATTTATTCAAATGTATTGGATGAATATACACACATGTATGAGTGAAGGGTGTGAAAGCATATAAGCATATAGAAACAAATAAGCAATTGAGCAAAAGAGCAAAATGGCAATAAACTGAATGGGTGTGCAGGTGCCAGTTCCTTGCCAAGAAGCAACGAAATCTTCCAGGTTATCTCCATCTTTTCAGTGTTATCCACGGATGAGCAGACAATGCTTGGAAAATGGGTGTGCCCCTAGGCTTCTTCAGAGGGTCTAAGTGGTTGGTGGGGTTAACACATATAAAAGTTAGTTAAGAATAGCTAAAGTGTGTTTATCCTTTTAAATAGAGTAGAATGAGAATAAGAGTAAGAGCAAGTACAAGAATACAAGTGGAGTACGTCATAGTACAATGATTTGGGCATAGCAAGGGGAAATAAGATACAGACTTCTCGTAATGTATTTTAAGATCCATGTTATTTCATCCAGTGGTGAGTAGGTGAAATTAGTCGTTCTCAGAAGGAGTTCTTCCAGGTGAGAGTTCTTCCAGGTGGGAGTTCTTCCAGGCAGTAGTTCACATTGTTCTTCAGAAGGAGTTCTTCCAGGCAGTAGTTCACATTGTGTTTCCATAGAACTTTAGTGGTGGGTTTGATGGTATGGTCCATGTTACAGAAGTGAAAGTTTATATGTGAAGTGCCAGTTAGTAGGTGTAGCATTGCAGAGGGTATGGTATAAGGAACTTATAATGAATACATCTTGTGAAAATTTGGTGCATGAGTGTATCAATGATATGAGTGTGTATGAGTGTTTGCAAATAATTCTATATAAGTGACACCAAACTAGAATATTGTTTTGATAGCAACTGGTGTCTCTAAAGTTGCAAAAATTTGATGAATCCCAGTCCTTTTAAGTGGAGAAAAGAAAACCAAACATGTTTTCATACTTGCATGGATGGAATAAAAGGAATGACCTCTCCCTTCCTCCCTCCTTTCTCTCTACTGCATCCGCTCTACTGCCCACTTAGGCACCAGCACCCACCTAGACTGTCTCAATGCCCACCGGGGGTGGTAGCGCCCATTTTGAGAACCTATACTCTAAACATACCTGTTAATTAAGTTTCCTTCTCTGTCTTTATGTGTGACTGAACCCAGAACCACATAGTTTTGAAATGGTTTGCTTAACCCCACAGTCATGTCTATTCCTAAAAAAATAATAGATTATTATTTGATACTTTTCTTGGGAAAATATGCTTCAGATTTTATTTGCCAAAATCATGGTATTGTAGTCTTAATGTCTATAGGTTATTGTATAAGATATTCAAGAATATTATACATTTTATCAAATAATTCATCAGTAAGCAATTTTTGTCTTTGTGTCCCTTTTAGGTTTATACCATGAAGTTCAGAAATATAGGCAAAAAAGAGAGATTCAGGTGGATTCACATTATGAGAAAGAATGATTGTAGTCAGTGATTATTATAGGGTGAAAGGAGTGAGTCATTGTGTGGAGAAGTATTTTAGTGAATGATGAATCTGGGCACTGCCAGGGTGTGACCTGCTGTTCACAGCTGAAATATTTCCTGGCACTGAAAATAAAGCCTATAGAGTTTTGGTGTTTTGCAAAACGTGCATTTTGTAGAGGAGGTCATGAGACTAAGTATTTGTTTGGATCTGATATGCAAAATTAGATCAAACACAGAAAATAACTTATGCTTTGTGAAGTTATATATATATATATATGCAATATGACCATCCCCAAGTACAACAATATATATATATATATATAAATTAATGATGTGTTAAAGAATTTTTTCCTTATCTTCTTCTTTTCATTGGATATATGTGTGTGTGTGTGTGTATACATGTCCTAGCTTTTTATCTTCTAGGTATAATATCCAGTGAACCAATGAATGACTCATGAAAAACTTATTACATATACATATTTTAAAAAGGTTTGTGGAATATGATTGATTTGTTGAAATGTGTTGTGGTGGTAAAAGGGTAGGGAAGCATGGCTGTATAGCCACTTACTGAAAAGCATGAGAGATATATGAGGGAGAGATAATTGACCTACTATGTATGGCATAGTTGAATGGTTTAGTCAATATCTGCTCGGTTTTTTTTTAAGAAGTATTCAATTTGCTTCCAACTCAATGTAATTTCTTTCCTTGCAACTGAAAGCAAAGTGCCTTATGCATGCTCTTTTGCCAGAAATCTGTTATTCACAAAATATGAGATGTAAAAAAAAAAGATATTCAAATAAATAGGTATATTTTCATGCTTTTATAAACTCTTAAAATCTAAAAATATATCTTATTCTTTCTCACACACCTTTAAAATTTTACATGTGATCATTTATTTATTAAAAAGGTTTTTTAAAGCATTCACTGATCCACAAATTCACTTTTTTTATAATCTACCAAAGATATTCTTTATTTCTATTATTATTTCTCTTAATATCATTTAGAAAAAAATTATGATACAGTTTTCTGCATCACATCTGTTCTTGGTATAGTATTTTCTTTTTGATTTAAATTCTCTTGTCATTTCTTGTAATTCACATCAATAAATCATGTACGAGAAATGACCAAGTATTTGGTAAGCAATTCATCACTGATTTCTTTCATTCTGCTATTTTGACATTTTGTTAAACAGAAAAGTTATTGATGCTGCTCAAAGCTTTTAGCTAAATATCTTCTTACATACACATGCTTTGAAAATTATTCTGCCAAAAGCCTTGAAATTCCTCTAACCTGAAGCATTTTCCAATTTAGAATTTTCTTCGTATTTTCCCAACATAATTATAACTGTCTCTCAAGTTTGAACACCTTCAAAGGATATCGATTTTATATAGTTCATTGTTTATTTATTTTATCTAATTCTTTTATCTAGTTCACATATTTTACCTCCAAGGTTTATACTTTTCAAGTCTCTTTTTTCTTTTGTTCTTTCTCCATACTAATAATCTAAGAAATCTAAGTTCTTTCTTTATAAATGAAGTCATTAATATTGAAATAGGTGAGCACCTCAAAATCCAAGTCTGAGACCCAGTTTTAGATTCCTGGGCGTAACTACTTTACTTCACTTATGTTGCTAATAGAAGTTCTTGAGAAATACCTGAATGTCAGACATTATCATTTTCTCCTCTATAAATTTGAGGCTTTATATAAAAATAAAATCAATATTGGTGATGCTATCTACCTTGATTTTTTTCCCAATTATCTTATGCATTGTCTGCACTCGATATCTCAGACATTTTCTATCAATATTACATAATTCAACTTTAAAGAAAACCATGTTCTTATTTCATTAATGTTCCATGTTCATCAATTTATAAATCACAAGACTAATGATCAGATTCTTTATCTGATAGCCAAACTTTGTTTTCATGAAATCAAGTATCTTACCAGACATAGCAGTCTTTATATTTTGTTCTACAGGATATCAATCATTTTTTTGTTCTGTCTTAAATCTTCTAATATTAAGTTGCTTAATAACTTCTTCCAAATCTGGTTTGCTCGATCCTTAAGTATTGCTTACTTATTAGGGACAAACATTTATTAATCTGTACACTCTACATCTTTTCCCTATCTTCTAATTTTCCTGACAAACTTTTAAAGAAACACTTCAAAACAATCCTATTATTTCCTTCAGATTATTTTTCCTAATCATCTGGGTAGTTAGAGTATAACTCAGATCATGTTTCTCCTCTATGGAAGACCAACTGGGAGGAAATTTTAAGTATAGCTTCAAATGTCATTCAAATTCTTGACTGGTTATATTGTTGTTATTGATATTTTGTTATATATAATGAAATATATTATTTGCTAGAGATGTTGTCGCCTTTCATTCACAATTCTTTCTAAAAGACAAAAAATTTGTATACGTTCTCAAAGCCTAACTTATTAACAAAAGTATTTGGACATGGAATTAGTTGATGTTATTGCCAGAAATCTGGATTTAAAAACCCATACTTCACTATAATTTTAATGTTCTTTTTTCCTAACTTGCATGAGCCAGATAGAATTGGTTGAAGCAGATTTTCTATTGATAGATGCCATCTCCTGATACCAACTCACATTTGTTTCCTAGTAAGGTAATACTTTCTTATGATTGGATATGTTTTCACATAAGACTGGAAACAAATAACACTTGTTGTATGACAGCAGCACTCATATACAACTATGAACACACACACACACACACACACGCACATAATAGGCTCTTTTTAGTTCTCTCTATGAAATCTACTCACAAGGCTTTGGTCAGACCAAGGCTATAGTAGACACTTGCCCTAGGTGTCACACAGGTGGAGTGATCCAAAAATCCTGTAGTTGGGAAGTAAACTTCTTAACCACACAGCCATGCCTGCAATATATGAGAAAAGAGAAAAACAGACCACCTTTCCTACTATTTTATCATGCTATCAAGTTTTGAATGGTTTCAATGAATTTTGATTTTTCATATTGTATCTAAAATGGTCAAAGCTGTTGAGTTCTGTGATGCAAATTGTCTATTTACAATAGAAAATTTGGAAAGTTGGCAGAGTTGGCTTTCTCAATTTTGCTACTTAAATAGAAATTAATATCAGATTGATTTTGTTCTTACCAAGAAAAATACAGTTGCATTGTTTTTTGTGAAGTCTAAGTTTCTCCTTGATGAATGAAATTTTGAGCCCCTACCCCACATAGGTCCTTGGTTGGCAATTTTGAATTGAAGATGGGGGATATTTGTATGGAAATTATAAGAGAAGGAACCTATAAAAGTTGAAAGATCCAATTAGAACAGGGCAATAAAGAAGTTTAAAGGAAAGCCAGATGTTTCTAACATACAATTTTCTCTGTTGAAATCCTTCCACCAGTTTTTTTTTAGTATTACAAGACAGGTAGTTGGAGAAAGTTCTCAACCAGGCAGCAGATGCCATTAGTGGAATAATGTTGTAGATTGGGCTATATAAACTAAATAATAGAATTGTAGAGAATGAAAGAAAGGAAATAAAAAGAAGTGATATCAAGAAACAACAAGCTTTCTTCTATTATAAATCCATTCTTCTCTATGATACTTTATCAGCATATTAAATCAACTCAGTTCTTTATTTTTATCTACTCCAGAAGGATGAAAGGTAAAACTGACATTAGCAGGATATGATCTAAAAATATAAAGGTCCAATGATTTAATAACTCTTCCATTTTATTCTTTTATTTTTTATCAAGGAAAGAAATTAAGGGAAGATTTGCTACTATAAAGAGGAGAAATATGAAATACTTTGAATTGCATAGCAGTTTGTTTATATGACTTAGAATATCATTAGAGGAAAATAAGTCCAAAATGACACTGACACATATGACAGAATAGAAAAAGAAGCAGGGACATGTTACTATAAAAAGTTAGTAAACGAAAGATATTAGTGGGATGGTGGGAAACTTTCTAAGCAGATCTAACTGAAGAGCCAGCAATAAACTTAAGCTAAAGCATGTTTACTATTAAAAAGGTGAAGTCACTGCAAAATGCAGGTTCCTTAAAGGTTGTTGTCAAGACGTAGAAAGCATCAAGCTATGTAGGTATGTTGCTAGTTAATCAGTATTTCCCTCAAATGATTGGTATATCTGTACCTTTGTAAACTGCTACAAAGACTAAGGAATTAAATTTGATTAATCAGTTTGATGGATATAACTTTGCTTTCAAGTTTGTAGTTTACTCTTTTACTCTTTTACTCTTTTACTTGTTTCAGTCATTTGACTGCGGCCATGCTGGAGCATTGCCTTTAGTTGATCAAGTCGACCCCAGGACTTATTCTTTGGAAGCCTAGTACTTATTCTATCAGTCTCTTGTGCCAAACCACTAAGTTACGGGGACGTAAACACACCAGCATCAGTTGTCAAGTGATCTTGTGGGGGACAAACACAGATACACTAACATACACAAACACATACATACATATATATATATATATATATATATACATATATACGACGGGCTTCTTTCAGTTTCCATCTACCAAATCCACTCACAAGGCTTTGGTCAGCCCGACGCTATAGTAGAAGACACTTGCCCAAGGTGCCACACAGTGGGATTGAACCCAGAACCATGTGGTTGGTCAGCAAGCTACTTACCGCACAGCCACTCATACGTTTGGAAATTATTTTTGATACATTTTGTATTCTGATGGCAATGAAAAATATTATAGATGGATGAATGACTTATGAAAGCTGTGAATGCGGATTTGTAAGGCAGGATTTGTAATGTGTGCAGGGATGAATCTAGTATACAGGTAAGTGTTACTGGAGGCTCTGCCTGTAGTTTGCTGCTATTCATTACATACTTTGAGGTATTGGTGCAGGAATTCAAAGCAGGATGTTTTGAGGAACTTTTATATGCTAATGACCTGTTTCTCATTGCACAATCTTTAGAACTTAAAGTAAACCTCCAAATCTAAAAGGATGGTAAAAAATTCAAAGGTCTGGAGAGTAACATGGAAAAGATAAAATTCTTAGTTACAGAGAGCACAACATTCCATTGCCACCACGGAAGTGATTCACTCAATATATAAGAAGGGAATTGGCAGGAATGCAATAACATGTATTCATGTGAACTATGGTTACACAAAAAAATGTAATGTAATTACTTATAGGTTGACAGAGAAACATGATTTCAATTGCACAGTAATTATCAGTACAAAAGAACTTCATGAACTGCTAAGGTGATTTAATAAATATAATTAGTATGTTCTGCTGTTTAGATAAAATAATCAGTACTGGAGTTGATTATAGTGTCAGTAGTATCTAAATAAAAAAAAAAGGAAAGGGTTAGGAAATTTAAGGGTCTGTCATCATTGTTAGTTGCTAAGATGTTTTTTCTTCATGTGAAAAAGCAGAATGTATCAACCACGTGTAAAGAATATGATGCAGCATGATTCTGAGATATAGGCATTGACTGCAAAAGATCTGAAGTGGCAGGAGAGAAATGAATCAGTTATGATTCATTGAATGGGTAATGTTTAGTTGCATGGAGAAATGAGAAAATCATACACACACACACACAAAAAAAAAAAGAAAAAAAAAAAGAAAAAGTGCAAAAATGAAAATGTCTTTTCCTGAGACTAAAAACAGCAGAAACACATTCTTATAATTCTGTGCCATTGTATGATTATAATGAGGATATATGTAGAGTAAGGGAAGACTGGTTACAAACTGGGTGGCAAATACTACTATTACAACAACTACAGCAGCTGTTTCTGATGCTGCTGCTCATGCTGCTACTACTATTACTGCTGCCCCTAATCCTGCTGTTGCTGTTGCAGTTGCTGCCACTGTTGTTGCTGTTGCAGTTGCTGCCACTGTTGTTGCTGTTACTACTACTACTACTACTACTACCACCACCACCACCACCACCACCACCACCACCACCACCACCACCACCACCACCACCACCACCACCACTACTACTACTACTACTACTATTACTACTACTAAGAACAACAATAAGTTTTTCTAGTATAAGCACAAGGCCTGAAATTTTGAGGTGACGAGGATAGTCAATTACTCTAACCCACGAATTTGACTAGTACTTGATTTATTGACCCTGAAAGGAGGAAAGGCAGAGTCAACCTTGATGGATTTAACCCAGAGTGTTAAAAACAGAGGAAATGCCATTAACCATTTTCTCCTGTGTGCTAACAATCCTGCCAGATTGCCACTTTGGTTTCAAATTTTGGTCCAAAGCTAGCAATTTTAGAGGAGAGAGTAAGCCAATTACATTGACCTCAGTGTTCAGCTCATACTTATTATATTGACCCTGGAAAGATGAAAGGCAAAGTCAACATTGGCAGAATTTGAACTTGGAATACAATAGGGCCTTTCTATGGAAAATACTTGGCAAACTTGGATGTCCGGATCACTTTGTATCTATAATTAAATCATTTCATGATGGGATGGAGGCTTGGGTCAATGTTGGTGGTGGCATGGCGGGACCCAATCCTGTAGAGAATGGTGTCAAGCAGGGTGACATCCTTGCCCCAACTCTCTTTTCTTTGTACTTTGCTGCTGCTTGTACTCGTGCTTTTGCTAAGGTTAGCTCTCTGGGAATATATGTCAGATATCGATCTTCTGGCCGCCTCTTTTATCTTCGCCGATTTGCTGCCAATTCAAAGGTTCTCCAGTCTATTATTCGTGACCTCCTTTATGCAGATGACTGTGACTTAGTCACTCATACAGTGGATGACATGCAAATACTCATGAATTGCATTTCTGCTTCTTGCAAGGCATTTGGACTTGGCATTAGCTGGGACAAGACTGTTGTAATGTTCCAGCCTGCACCAGGAAATCCATATGTGAAACCAGCTATCTTGGTCGAAGGAACAATTCTGAAGGTAGTAGACAAGTTTGTCTACCTGGGCAGCACACTCAGCCGTTCTTGCTTCCTATATGAGGAAATATGTTTCAGGTTGCAGAGAGCAACTAATTCCTTCCGGTCTCTTCAGTCTCGTGTCTGGTCCCAGCATGGCATAGCAAAGCAAACAAAAGTTGCTGTGTACCGTGCATGTGTACTGACATCACTTCTCTACTCGTGTGAAACATGGACTCTGTACAAACGTCAGGTAAGGGTCCTTGAACGCTTTCATCAGAGATGTCTCAGGCACATTCTCAATGTTGGCTGGACCTCAAAAACTCCAAACACACAGATCCTGAGGACAGCTGATATCTTGAGTATTGAGGCGATGGTGCACAAGCACCAGTTACGTTGGACTGGACACCTAATTAGAATGAAGGATAGCAGGATTCCTAAGCAGATGCTATATGGAGAACTTGTGAATGGAAGGAGACTCCAGCAGAAACCAAGGCTGTGCTTTAAGGACTGTGTCAAGTCCTCATTAAAGGGCTGTGATATGCAGGACACTGACTGGGAGAACAATGCCTGTCATCGCCACGGATAGAGGAAGCAGGTTAAGGAGAGGATCAACACTTTTGAGAGAGCACGTATCCCGCATGAAGAACTTAAGTGAGCTGCGCGAAAGCGCACAGCTCGTATAGTGAATGGGGAAAGTTTCGTCTGCAATGTATGCAGTTGTGTATGCTTGTCAAGAGCAGGGCTCATTAGCCACCAACGGAGCCGCAAATGCAAAAAAAATATAAGTTAGTCTTAGAGCGCACAATGTTCCTGAAGGTCGGCAATGGTCTTCCTTGGTCACGAGTGGACGGCCATCATATATACTTATGCATGTATATATATATATATGTATATATATATGTATAAATGTGTATAGAAATGTATATATATATATATATAATTGCAGCGTGGAAGGTGTTTATAAGCCATTTAAAATAACACACAAAATTCGTTAGATTCACTTCAACATTTAAATTTAATTTGTCAAAATATTTTCGTCGCTTTGAGACCGCGACCTGTTCACTGACAAAATTCTGTGCTGCATCTGAGAAAGTAATAGTTAGTTCATGATATATATGTACATGTATATGTATGTATGTATGTATGTGCGTGTACATGTGTGCGCGTATGCATTTGTGTACATGCATATGCATGTGTGCATGCCTATACACATGTATGTATATATGTATATATGTATGTATGTGAGTATGCACGTATGTACTTATGGATGTACGTGAG
>NC_068981.1:154899366-154922380 GCF_001194135.2 Octopus bimaculoides
GGCTAGAAACCTTAATCCTAATTTCCTAATTTTCCCCTTCTATCAATGTTCAGAGAACACTTCAGTACAGCAATGAATGAATAAAGAAGCAGATGGTTTCAGATTCAGTCCCATTGCTAGCCTTTTGTGTGGATTTGACTGACAGAAACTGAAAGAAACCCATCATGTGCATGTGTGTGTGTGTGTGTGTATATGTGTATGTGTGTGTGTGTGTATGTGTGTGTGTGTGTGTGTGTGTGTGTGTGTAAATATTTGTGGTTCTTTGTCTTGCCATCACTTGAGAGTTACCAATGATGGCCATTGTCATACAAGCAGTGTTCTTTATTTTGCAATATTCTGTGAAAATATGTCTTTCTTGGAAACAGGTGAAAGTTGGTGAAATACAAAATTTGCCTCAATAAATTCTGTCTAACCCATGCAAGTATGGAAAAATAAACATTAAAAGACGATGATGATGATGATGATGATGATATAAATATATTCTCCCCCTTTCCGTCTCCTCCAGCTCATCATCATAATCATCATCATAATCATCCTCCTCATCATCATCATTACCATCAGCATCATTATCATCATAATTCTATGCACATGGATTGGATGGTTTCTTATAGTCTAAGTCAGTTCTTATTTGGAACTGATATGTCTAGATATGAACTAATTTGAACAATGATAACCTGGGAAAATTCTTAACTATGAAGCATAGAAAACACACAAAATACATTTGCATTTTATGCAGTGTCAAGAGACAATATTACAAGCAAAACTTTTTAACTATATTAATGGAAACTCTATTATTGCTTTAGCTTCCTCACAACCTGCAAATATCTGTTATCACTGTGTTTCCATTAGTCTGACAATCACTTCACAGAGTGTACTGTGTACATTTTATCACGGCACCAGTACTAGAGAGGTTACTTTGTCCTTGTCTAGACTAAAGAGTCCTTGATATTCCATGTGTCTCTGATCTTTTAAAGCACACACTTCACATGTTTGCAATAACTTTATTATCATGAGACATTTTAGTTTGACTTTTAATTGTGATTTCTTTTTCTTGAGATATTGTTTTACATGAATCTGATGTTTGATGATAGTTTTGTTAGTTTCAGTTTTTCATGAAAAGGATTTAGCTAAAAAATATAAAAGACTCTATGAAATATGCATAATTTAATGATATAAGTAATGTTTATCGATACAGAAAAGAAGTACAGCTTTACTATATACCATTTACCTAAAATAAAACTGCTAAAATTTTTATGCCAATTTAAAGAAATATAACTATTATATTTTTATACAATGATAATAGATAGAAGTAGTTTGTGAGTAACCTAAAGTAATAACAGAGTTTCTATTAATATGTATCAAAAATTTGCTTGAGTTTGTCTCTCAATACCCCATAAATTGCAATTATTGTTCTAACAGGCACTAGCAACCTGGTTGTATCATATTAAGAGCAGTTTTCAAGTAGATCATATTTTAACAAATTTTATTTGTAAACCAATAAGAGACTGTAGTTTCTTTATAGATTTATAGCAGATCTGTTGAATGTTTTTCCACTTTGTATATGCATTGTTCCATTTTTTGTTTTTTAGTTGTTTTCACTGAATTCTTTATATTGTCATATATTTTCCATTTCATAAAAGTGATCTTTGTTTGTTTTTTATTAAAAATAAAAGAGACTGTTTTATTAAAATACATAAAGTAGTTTTTGTTAGCTTATGCTTTTTTTCTTCTCTGTATCTTTATCTACTTGATAATAGGTTTATAGATTTTATCGAATATTAACCAATAGTTTCACTTAAGAAGTGATGTTTAATTGTTTGTTGTTTGAGTTTTTCATCCATACTTCTTGATTTGGAATATTCTCTGAAAACCAGCCTATTGATATATAGTCATAACCATTTCAAAGCTACATAAACAGGTTATCATATTATATTTGCCATTATCATCAATTTAATGTACAATATTTCTGTATGGTGTTAAATGCAATAGCAAGTTGGCTTCAAATGCAAAAGCAAAGAATTTTCCTTGCTTAATATAAAATTTAATTATGAATTTTAAAATTTCCTACAAGAAAAATATATTAATCTATATAAAGATTAATAAATGAGAAATTGACTTTATTATTTCATTTGATGATAAAAGGAAAACGCACATTTTATTACAATATAAGCTGAAGTGAAATTTCTCTCCAAACTTGCACAATGTTATTTGTATAAGCAGACACTAATAATCTATAATTTTGTATTTTTAAATTTAAGGAGCCACTTAAGAGGGGATTGCACATTTATACAAGCACATTATAGGTGGAGGCATGGTTGTGCAGTTAAGCAGTTCACTTTGGAAGCACTTGATTAGAAGTTCAGTCCCACTGCATGGATGTTGTTGGCTAATACCCTATACTACAGCTTTGAGTTGACCAATACCTTGTGGGTGAAATTGATGGATGAAAACTGAAGAAACCTGCTGTATGTGTGTGAGGTCATATTTCTTCTTCTCTTCATGTGTGTCCATTGTTTGTAAACAAAAATAGATCGCTGTGTTGTTTGCTTGCAATCTACTACAAAATCGTCTCTGGACTTGTTGATGCTTCTGCACATGTTCAGATGGTATCATTTGTTTCTAGTTCTCTATAGAACATCTCTTTAATACAGGTTGTTTGTTGTTCAATAGACTAAGGGATTATTAACTTGTTCAGAAACAAGTGAGTGTTGGCATCAGGAAGGACATTCAGTCATAGAAAACATTGCCTCAGCATAGTCTTGTCACACTCATGCAAGCATGAAAAAGTAGGTATTAAAGCAGTGATGAGAATGATGCTGGTGGTGGTGGTGATTATGAAGGACGATAAGGATAATGAGGGATGATAATGATGATGAGGATGATGATGATGATGATGATGATGATGATGATGATAATGATGATGATGATGACGACAACGACTGAGATGATAATAACTGGAATTTAGAAGGACTGAGATTTATCACCATTAATTCCAATTTCTTTAACATTATGCTTGGTTACCAATACAATTTCTGTAAAGTAAGCTGATTCAAAGTCACGTTGTGTTTAGTACAAGAATATCTTGGCGAAAATACAACTCTAGATTCTGGTAAAAACTAGATCATTAGTAGAATATATTTTGAAGCGTTTACTTTTACTCATGTTAGTAATAATGTCTTATATCTATTTATATCTATTTGAACTACTATATCTCAGTAAATCAACTTTCTTTTAAAGTTCAAATACAAATGTGTTAGCCACTGAGCAGTCCTCTCTCATCCATCTAATTTACATCATCATTTCCCTATTTCTTGTCTATCTTCTATCATTTACTTGTTTCAGTCATTTTACTGTGGCCATACTGGGGCACTGTCTTGAAGGATTTTAGTCAAGCAAATTAACCCCAGACTTACGAGTGGTGGTGCTGAAAAGTTCCTGGCTTTAAGGGTACAACAAAAGGCCTGGTTGGAAGCCCAACCTTCCAAGTTCTTTTACAGGGCTTAGAAAAACTGAAAGACTGCTGCAATAAGTGTCTGAATTTGAGAGGGGAATATGTTGAATAGAATTATAACTAACTGATCCTCTTGTATTCTTTTTAAACCCAAAGTCAGGAACTTTTCAGCACCCATTCGTATTTTTTAGAGCTTAGTATTCATTCTATCAGTACCTTTTGCCATACCACTAAGTTATGGGGATGTAAACACACCAACACCAGTTGTCAAGCAGTGGTGGGGGACAAACACAGACACAAAGACACACACACACACACACACACACATACACACACGACAAGCTTCTTTCAGTTTCCATCTACCAAATCCACTCACAAGGCTTTGGTCAGCCTGAGGCTGTAGCAGAGGACACTTGTCCAAGGTGCCATGCAGGACCATGTGGTTGAGAAGCAAACTTCTTATCACACAGCCATGTTGGCGTCTATTTGTAGTTTTATTTTACATCTCCGCCCCACTTTATTTACTACCATATATCATCTTCTGACCATTCCTAATTTTGTTACTTTCCCCACAAACTGAGATCCACTATTGCCCATACCTCCACCTAAATTCATTTTCTACCACTCACCTTTTACACTCATAGGAACTCATCTACCTACCCATTCATCCTTGTTTTCTGTTCCTATTCTCTCTCTATTCACCTTCATGTATTATGAAGATATCACCACCATCTTTGCTCCCCTTCCAGCTTGGGTAGTCGTGTATCTCGTCTACAGCAAGACACCTGTTCTTGTCCCCCTATCATATTCTAGCTCTCAACACCTAGCATAGAGCCACCTCTCTCAATACTGCACCTCAACTCTTTTTTGAGGGATCTTGTCTTGCAAGTTACTTGGTGCTCTAACTTGTGTTAATGTCTCGAGAAAAGTATGTAATTCTCTGTAAAGTGGCTGGCATTAGGAAAGCATCCAGCTACCAAACACCTTGCCAAAGCAGAAAATGAAGTTTGACACAGTCAGATTCCATTGAACCATCGAAACCATGCTAGCAGGGAAAACAACAATGACGATGACAGTAATGTCAACAATGATGATGATGATGATGACGATGACGATGACGACGACGACGACGATGATGACAATGATGATAATGATGATGATGATGGCGATGACGATGATGATGACGATGATAATGACAATGATGATGATGATGATGATGATGATGACGACGACGACGATGACAACGATGATGATGATGATGACGACGATGATGATGACGATGATGACGATGATGACAATGATGATGATGATGATGATGATGATGATGACGATGATGATGACGATGATGACAATGATGACGACGATGATGATGATGATGATGATGATGATGATGATGATGATGATGAGGAGGAGGAGGAGGAGGAGGAGGAGGAGGAGGATTCAGTGTATCTGCAGACAGTTAACGAACAGCTACTCATTGACGAAATCCCAATAAAAAACTGGAAACAGTCCAGCTGATAAACGCATTTTTTTCTGTCCATAGAAAGATTGTATATATTGGCAGGTAACTGTGTTCAAGATGTGCTCCATAGTACATTATACCATCATTCTAGTCATAAATAAGATACATCTAAACCTTTCAAACTCACTACAAATGCTCTGTTGATATTTCCCTCAATAACATAACAATGATTTAAGGTCCAAAAACACTTCAATAATTAACAGTTTCACATCCCCTTCAAGTCACACTACAGTGCTCCTAACATATTTACAACAGAGTAACTATCTATACAAAACAAGTTTATACACAAGCAATTCCTCTATAACGTCTTTCTGTATTTTTAAAATATTTTCCATTTTGCTTTTTGCTGCTTCTGTTTTTATAATAACCTCTGACTTTTCTAAACAGAAAAAAATATAACTTATCTGCTTATGCCCACATACTCATTTTAGCTATATTCAAACTGTGCATCCATCTCTATTTCAACATTCTTGTTGCATTTCTCTCTCCATAACTCAAATTTTATCACCATAACAACCAAATTGACCATGGCACTTTGCAAGTACTTTTTGAATTTTATTTTTTTCTATAATCTAAAACTACTTGAGTTATAAACAGCTAACAAGGTTTTTATTTATCTAGTTCTATAACATTATGGCAAGCACCATAGATAACTCCTATGTGTTGAGCCTACAATCTGGTTTCAGATTATTGTTGTAACTATTTTTCGGTTATGTTATTAATTATGAATGAATTAACTGCTGAGAATTTCAGTGCAAATTGATGTTCTCTGTTTTCCTTTATTTCCATTCAGTGCTGTTCTATATTTCGGCCTATCCTAAGATTGTTCCATCTGTTTGTCAGTTTTCCCATTACCAGTGAGATTGCTGGTCTCACTCACTAAACCCTTCTCTAGTTCAGGAGAAAGGAATACTGTGAGTGGCCTCTCATGATTCTTCCTACAGAACAGAGTAACAGAGAGAGAGAGAGAGAGAGAGAGAGAGAGAGAGAGGAGAGAGACAGACAGACAAATATTCTTTTATTGTTATTCTTTTACTTATTTCAGTCATTTGACTGTGGCCATGCTGGAGCACTGCCTAGTACTTATTCTATCAGCCTCTCTTGCTGAACTGCTAAGTTACGGGAACATAAACACAACAACATCGGTTGTCAAGTGAGGTGGGTGGACAAACACAGACACACACATATACACATATATATACACGATGGGCTTCTTTCAGTTTCCATCTACCAAATCCACTCACAAGACTTTGGCTGGTTGGAGGCTATAATAGAAAACACTTGCCCAAGGCGCAAACTTCAACATTTTCAAAAACTTAAAATCTATATTAATGGGTAGGACCAATTTGACAAAAAAATGAGCAGAGTCTGGTAGCGAACCCGTGTCATCGTCATTTTTGTGCATGTGTGTAAAATGGTGAAATTTTATGCTTTGGGGCAGATTTCGGCAAATTGATGTCACAATGGCTGGTGTGCAAAATGCCTAAATTTTGCTTGAGAAATAAAATGCTCTAACCTAATGAAAACCTGATATGCTGTGGAATTAAAACAACGAATTGAAATAATAAGTTTTAGCAAATCAAAACAACTCGCATTGAAATGAAGAATTAGCAAATTCTAAATAAATTACCATTAGTAAGCTGTCTGTTTATACCCATGAAACATTTTTTGTAAAATTTCGGCATTTTTTGTCAAATTGATGTCAACGATGGCTAGTGCGGAAAATGCTGAAATTTTACAATTTTTGAAAAATCGATGCTGATTAAAATTTTTTTTTTAATTCCAAGTGGATACGTGACTGCATGGGCTTAAGCCCCACACATGTGTCAAAGTTTCATCAAGGTCTGTTGGATAGTCTCAGAGGAGTTAAAGTAACAAATTCGCAAACACACAAACCAGTCATTTATTATTATATACATACATACATAATGTATATGGTGTGTGATGAGAATTTATGGAAAGGTGTCCCTAAAAGTTTTGGTTTTTTTCACAACTAGACTCAACAACAATTTTTTTAGTACCCTCTTGATCTTTCATAAGGATAAAATATGTATATCCGAATATGTTGTTTGCTATTTCTTCCATCAAGTCTTCTGTAACAATAATAATAATTTTTTTGATGTATTCTTTTTTGCACTGAGGAGAACAGTGATATGTAATTAATTTAATTAATTTAATTTTAATTTAATTAATTTCTAATTATTCTACCATGTTATTTACATGTTAATATCACTTTTCCAAACGCTCATATGCATGTATTAAAATTATTTTTCAAATCTTAACATCTTCTCCATCTTTAACAGTTTGCCGAGTTTCTATGGAATACCTTTCCATAAATTCTCATCACATACCATATACATGTAATAATTTCATATTTGCAAAAATCTTACGCCAGTAAGCTACCAACGAAATATGAAGAATCTTTGTAAGATATTGCCCTTTGGAACCCTCCAAAGTAAAGGATGAAATAGAACTCAACCTTTTCACACACACACACACACACATATACATATATATATATATATATATATAGAGAGAGAGAGAGAGAGAGAGAGAGAGAGTGCGCAAAGAACTTGCTCAACTTCTTGACTGGTACATTAATTATTGATTCTCAAAAAGGATGAAAAGCAAAGTTGAGTTTGGTAGGATTTGAACTCAGAATGTGGAGAACTGGAACAAATATCACAATGTATTCTATCTGATGCACTGACAATCAAAATTTCAAGAAAAATATAGTTACTTATATTTTAATGATGTTAAAATTATAAATTTTAATGATGTTTAAAATTTAAAAAAAGGTAGTTTTTTTTAATAAATAACTGCTGCAATAAATAAAATAAATAAATTCAGTAAATATATTACATAAGAATGTTTGCATGATAAACTTCCAGAAGGTTCTTTTAATAAAAGAGAAGAAACAAAAAAATATTTAGAGAAACAAGATGAACTGTATATCTAATTTTACTTATGCTAATGGAAAAGTTATAAAAAGTTTATTCTTCATAACTAGGTAAATCTAGAAATAGCTCGATATTTAGAAATGCATAGTTTTAAAGTATTGAAAAAAAAAAAAGAGAAGTTATGATCCCTGGGGGTGATAAGCTATTGCAGTAACTTGAAAAATGAACCACTGTTACTAAGTGGTTTGAAGTCATGCTGCTGCTACCAAATAAAGATTGTTCTTGGCAAAAAATATAAGCTTTTTTCTATTGAGATGAGAGTAATGTTTTCACTGACAATGATTCTGGTCGGCAGCTTCTAAGAAGTTTTTCCAATTTAGCTTGGATAAAAGTAAGCTGTTTATTGATTGTTGATGGTGACATGTTGCTTCATTGCACAATATGCTATTTATCTATGGCAGAAGATGTTGTTTTGCACTTTGGCTTCCACAGACAGAATTGTGTGCTCATAAGCATACAGATTAGATAATATTTTATCATGATTCAAATATTAAAGTCAATGCATTATATTCAAATACTAACCACTGACATAGCATTAATGTCAAAATAAAAAAAAAAATTTTTAATTACACAGATTATAACATAAGAATTATATACATCTTAATGTATACAAAAATAAATGTATTTAATAAATAATAATGCTTTCAAATAATTTTTTCCCATTGCTTTTATCATACTTGTCAGTGTCAACATCATCATCGTCGGCACTATCCTCGTCATTATCATCATCACTATCATCGTCGTCGTCGTCATCATCATCATCATCATCATCATCCTCATCATCATCCTCATCATAAGCTCTCTTTTCATGCTGATATGAAAATTCCTTGTTTTTTTTTTTTGTTTTGTTATTGTAGCAGCTGTAACCAGGTTCATTTTACTAGGTTTCCATTTGAATAGAAGCATCCTGTATGCTGTTTCCTGGGAATTTCATGCATTGTGAGCTTACAACTAGATTCTATGACTCCTCAACTACAACTTGTGACTTCTCAACAAGTATTACAGTATCGTTTATTTTATATTACAATTTGTGAACAATGGTGTTATAGATTGCAGGTTTCCAACAGGCCAGCCACTGATTCACAGCTTTTTCTGAAGGTGAAGGAGACATGAAAGTGTACCTAACACAATGCAGAACAAATATCTCAATGAACTTCATTCTTCAGACATCATTTTTGGTTTGTTTGGAGATTTTTTACTGATGTTTATATTCTTCAAAGATATACATCAGTAAGATATACACACACACACACACACACACACACACACACACACACACACACACACACACACACACACACACACACACACACACACACACACACACACACGCACACACACACACTCTCTCTTTCTCTCTCTCTCTCACACACACACACATGCACGTGCACATATATACACACACGCATGTACACAAACACACACTAACTCACACTAACTCACACTCACACACTCTCTCTCTCTCACACACACACATGTGCGCACACACACACTAACTGACACGCACACACATGCACGTGCACACACACACATGTACATGCTGACACATCTGTGTGCACTCACATGATGAGTTTCTACAATTTCTGTACACTCCAATTCCCCTAACCTGTTACTGGTCTGAGACAATAGAAGACACCAGCTCAAAATATCGTGCAATGGCCCAGCTCTCTGCCAGTTATGATGACAAGTGTTTCAATTAATTTGATCAACAGAATAACTTGCTTGTAAAATTAACATGAAAGTAGAGGAGCACTCCACAGATGCCTTTACCTTTAACATAGTTCTCAGAGAGATTCAGCATGACAAAGAATTTGACAAGGCTGGTCCCTTTAAATTACAGGTGCAACTCATTTTTGCCAGCTGAGTGAACCAGAGCAATGAGAACTAAAGTGTCTTGCTCAAGGGTACAGTGCACCATTAGGAATCACACTCACAACTTTACAATCATAACCCAAATACCCCAACCCCTAAGTCACACAAATGGAATTTTTCATGGACTGTCATCATTATTATCATTATCGTTTAATATCTGCTTTTCCATGGTTTGGATGGTTTGACTGAGGACTGGCAAGCCAGGAGGCTGCACCAGGCCCCAATCTGATCTAGCAAGGTTTCTAAAGCTGGATGCCCTTCCTAACACCAACCACTCCGAGAGGGTAGTGGGTTCTTTTTATGTGCCACTGGCATGGTGGCCAGTCAGGCGGCACTGGCGTCAACCATGCTAGAATAGTGCTTTTTACATGTTGCCAGCACAGTGGCCAGTCAGGCAGCACTGGCATCGACCATGCTCAAATGGTGCTTTTTATGTGCCACTGGCATGGGAACCAGTCAGGCAGTACTGGCATCAGTCATGCTCGAATGGTGCTTTTACATGTCACCAGCAACTGTGAGTTGTGAAATGAATTTCTTGAGCATATAGCCATATCTGCATCCATAAGACCATAAGATGTTAAGAGCTCATAAATGATTTGCTAATGATAAAGTCTTTCTCTAACTTTCTAACTCCATTTCTATTATTATTTCTATTGCAACACATTCATCATTGATGAAACCAACCCCACCCCCACAACCACCACCACCACCACCACCACAGGGTCACAGGTGATGAAAGCTATGCATTAATCAAAAATTTGAACTCAAAACCAATACATGTATTAAAACAATATAATAATTAAAAAGTAATACTAGAAACAGGTGTCACTGGTAAAATTACGATCATATGATAGGTGGCAGTCACTGTTGTAATCCTTATCGTCACCATCATTGTCATCATCATCATCATCATCATCATCATCATCATCATCATCATCATCATCATCAATAACAACAATAACAACAATCAGCTACAATTTTCACTTTGCATTAGATAGGGTGACAGATGTACAACTTACCTCATTCACTCATTTGTGTTGTAAGTACTTCAGCAGTGACAGTATGAATGTCCTTCACCAGGATCTTCACCATTTTTCTAGAAGATTAATCCTTGTTCGTCCTACTGTAGGCTGGTTCCCAGATGATGAATCAATGGAGAGGCAATGAGGAAGGAGTCTTGAGCAATACACAGAAATCCGTAACCATTTTCTTGCTAGCTTGTTAAACTGAAAGTTATAGACAAAATTGTAAAATTATTTTAGATGAAAATAGATTAAACAAGACAAAGCAAATAATAAGAATTTATTTTCAGCCTTGACACATAGCCAGTAATTTTTGGAAGTGGGTTGTTGACAATTATGTCTAATGTGATACTAATTTTATCAAACCCTAGAAGAATGGAAGTAGAAGTTAACAGTAGTCGGATTTGAACCTGAAATGTAAAGAGACATGATTAAATATGGTAAGATATTCTGTCCTCCACTCTGCTGATTTTATCATTGATTACCATATACAGGTGTTACATATTTATAAACATATTGTGAAAAAGGCATCAGATATAACAGGTACATGAGGAGCAAATATGAATATGATATGGAAGGTGACATGACAGTTGACAGACATGGTGCAAACAACTGAAGTAATGTATATTCATAGTTATGTTGTATCACTTGGTATCATGTATATATCACTTGGTGTGTCAAACAAAGTGAGAGATATTGATAAGTATATAGGGAAAACAATATATCGTTGGTTGATAGATATTTATAAATAAAATATGAGAGTCACACATCACTTGATACATATTAGCCAGTGTAATGTAAGAGGGTGGTGACACATGAAAATAAAAGAACAAAGCTACTGGAGTGAAGCTATAAGAGGTGATATGTAGAATTAAAAGCTTATGCTGGGCTTGTGAAATAGACAGTGACAAGGACAGATTTATTGATTCTTGTCTAAAACAGCAGAACATTGTAGTTGGAATATAAGTCCCAATAGTTTGTTCAAGTTTGTAGCCAGTTATAGGTTGAACATAATATAATAACAACTTTGTTTTCGAAATCTGTGATAAAAACAAAATTATATAAATAGATGTCTCAAGTTTAATCAGTGAGTTTCCTACTTATATCAAAAACATAATTATTTCAAGTCTATTTCACTTACTAAATACAATTCTTTCTTTCTTAAGATAGCAGCTATAATGGTAGATGTAATAAACTAATGCATTGGCATTTAAATTCTTTGCATTATGATACATCCAAAATTTAAAATGATCTTTGTAGGAAATGATTTATTTGCTTTATTTCCTTCTAATGTGTGTGTGTGTGTGTGTGTTGATATATATATATATATATATATATATATATATATATATATATATATATATATATATATATATATATATGTATGTATATATATATACACACATACATATGCACGAATATATGTATACATGCATGTATAAATGTATGTATGCATATGTATGTATGTAATACAAATTTACAAAGAAAGCTATAGCATAATTATTTACTATGGTTGCAGAGTGTTATACCTTTTAGCAGCAAATTCATCCAAGTCTTAAAGATGTAGAATGAATTTGACACTAATTGTACATTATATAATCTTCCTATGTTAAAAGATTATTTTTCTTTACAATTCATATAATATATATATATATATATATATATATATATATATTATTTTGCTTAAAAGAGTTCCAACACTGTCTGTTTTTTATGTTTTATTTATATTCCTGCAGAACTAATGTGGGGTATAGAATATGGAATATACAATATATAATATAATATACAATATACAATATAAAATAAAATAAAATAAAAATAGATGGCACCATGAAAGAAAGTATTGAATGTAGATGAAATATTGAGTGTTCAATATAAAGGATCAAATATATAAATATATAAATATAAATATATATATATATAAAGGCGACTCGAGTTTCAGGGCTATTTCCCTTCGTCATGGCCGGTATGACAGACTTTAACAGACTTTTATATATATATAAAATTTTCGTTCATGCCACAAGACCCCTTTGAATGAACAGCACATGGAATCTGCATCTCCACACTTTCCATTTCTAATGACAAAATATGAACTCCTATTTGAATTTACATACCACAGACATGAAGCATTTCTACCACTTCTACACACCACTTTCTTTGGATAATGGAACTGCAACTATAACATCTTTATACATTTTTATTTTTATTTCTACATTCATTCTCTTGTTTCCCTACATACTCTTTATTTGTTTCCTTTCCCAAAATAACTCCTCATATTGAACTCATATTTCACTCTATTTAACCATTTCACATCGTCTGCAGTGAAGGAATATTCCTAATATCCCATAAACAGCTGTGAAACTAACTTTCTCTTTATAAATGTCCTGAAAATTCCACACAGCATTGGCTTTGTTGTCTTATTTTATTCAAATTTTATTTAACACACATACACACACACACACACATGTATGCATGCGTGTGTGTGTTTGTGTGTGTAGATAGATAGACAGATAGAAATATTGATACATACATCATTATCATCATTTAATGTGTGTTGTCCATGCAGGCATAGACTGGATGGTTTTGCAGGATCTGAGGAGTTGCAGAACTGTATCAGGTTCTGATGTTAATTTTGACATAGTTTCTACAACTAGATATCCTTCCAAACACCAGTCACTCTACAGTGCATAGTGGGTGCTTTTTTCATGATGCCACCACTAGTGAGATTGCCTAGTAACTTGAAAGACAAAGAAAAGAAAGGAAAGGAAAAAGAGCAAGCCTCCTCAACTGAGGAGGAGTGTTTTTGAGAGAAGAGGAAGTATATCTTAACTTGGAATGTGACCTAATGAGGTATATTTTTCAACATAGACCCCCTTTGTGATCCACACACTTCTTCCATCAGTGAGGCAGTGCTTGGCGGCCATTTGTGAAGAAGCTTTCATCCCATTAATCAAACAGAGTCATCAGCAGTAGATAAGGTGTCACCATCACTGCGATACTGGTTCTCAGCCAAGAGATTTTCATGTTAATGAACAGATGGTAGTCAGATGGAGCCAAATCAGAAGAATAGGGAAGATGGTCAACTAGTTCAAAGCCACAGTCACAAACAGCAGCCATTGAAACCAAGAACTTGTATGCTGGAGCATTGTCTTCATGAAACATGACCCATTTCCTTAGTTTGCTTGGGTGTTTGATTTTGATAGCCTTTCTAACTGCCTCCGCAAATTGGCACAATACTCTCCATTGATAGCATAGTCCTTTTGAAGATAGTCAACAAGCACAATACCTTTTGCATCCCCCCAAAACTGAGCCCATTACCTTCCCTGTTGATGTAACAACCTTAGCCGTCTTTAGAGCAGGTAACAAGGGGTGTTTTCACTGCATGAATTGTGTTTTTATCTCTAGCTTAAAGTGATGAAGCCAACACTCATCCTGAGTTAGGAAACGTCCAAGGAAACCAACTGGATCTGCTTCAAGCAATCTCAGATTTTGCCATGATGTGGTCAGCCTGGTGCACTTTTGCTCAGATGTCAGAAGACATGGTAGCTACTGAGCAAAAATTTTTGTCATGCCAAGTTCATTGTACAGAATAATCTCAACTCACGTATGGGATATGCTAATAACATTGGCTATTTGATTTATAGTCAATCGCCTGTCACCCATTACCATGTGGTGAACACAATTAACATTTTCCTTAGTGGTGAGAGTTGCAGGACATCCAGACATGGGATCATCTTCAACACTCTCCCTTCCCCTCCTATATTCAGCTGCCCACTTTTGCACTGTTGATAAAATCGGAGTATCATCTCCTAATGTAGCAATCATGTCAGCATGAACGTCCTTGATGGCAAAACCGTTTTTCTGCAGGTACTTGATAACACCACAATGCAAATTTTTGGCCATTTTCAAGAGAAGTTGCTACTACTTACTTGTGAAGTGTTCTTTGAACAATCAGATGACAGTTTACTTGGAAAGAAACAATGTAGTTATTAATCAGGAGAGTTGAAATTAGTGCATGGAAGATTTCACAGTTTGGCATTACTCCTTTATAGTCAGCCTATGAATTTTCAGCCCGTCCTCGTATAATACATATACATGTATATATGTGCATATCTGCATGAACGAGGGCATATCTATTTACATCCTGTGTGTGTATATATACATAACCCCTGGCATTTATATGTCTGTGAATACATATGGTATTTATATGTGTGTGCTCTGGTGTGTGAGTCTGTGTGGATACTAATGTGCTGGTGTGTTGTGCTTTGTGCCACATGATGTCAACACTGTCATTGGGGTGGTAACCAGCTTTGGTCTGTGATTAAGATTTGGTAGTGCATGGGGAAAAAAGAAAGAAAGGAAGTATATATATATGTGCATATATATATATTTAAATTGAATTTAAATAAGAGGGGTGAAAAATTGAATATTAATTTGACTAATATCAATTTAAAACCAGTGGCCTAGTAAATTGAAAAATCTGAAGAATCAGAAAAATTATATTACATATATATAAGAGGGTTGACCACTAAGTGGACATCCATTTTGCTAGAAAAAAAACCCCACCTATGGTCTGACCACTGAGAAAAGATTGTTCTCAAGAAAATTCAGCAAACACCAGAACGTAAGCGAGCAAGACAAATGAAAAGATACAAAATATAAATCTTTATATCAGACCATAAGTGGTCTTCTTCTAGCAAAACGGATGTCCACTTTGTGGTCAACCCTCTTATATATATGTGTATATATATATATATATATATACTTATACATACATATATATGTATTTAATGCATACACACATATATAAAGATAATCATGGAAGATTACAGAAAATACATAAAGCTGGAAGGTCTGGATGGATCAGTTTGTGGTTTGTGCAAGCAGCAGAGGTTAAGTATCCTGCCTTGATTATGGGACAGCCAGGCTTCAGGTGATATATCTAGGTTGTTGATGGTCAGTCCTTGAAATTCACCTCTGATGGCAACAATAAAGCAGTTTTTGCTGTTGATAGATACTACACTTGGTGAATAGTACGCATCCTTTTGCTGTAGCAGAGCTAGTAATTGTGGACTCCAGGTGAATAAGCTGGGACCCTGTCGATGATACTCCATTCAATGTTGTGGGAGTCATTCCAGAGGCTGCAAAGTCTTCAGACAAAGCAAAACAAGGAGATGAAGTTTTCCATATCCCTGCATTTGAAGGGATGCATATGCTATGTATACATTCTCTTGAAGTCATTGGCCATCATGCCCATGTAGTGCCTTGGCTCTGTCATAGCTTCCCATAATCAGATCAAACAGGGGATTGCCTTCTTTCTTCACCCAGTAGGAATCATCATGAACCAAGATTGACTTTCTGGTGTCCATGATGATTCTGACATTGAGATTGCTTACACTGGTGAATGACCTGATGAAATCTAAGGCCTTCAGGAGTAGAGGCTTCAGTGTTGAAGGGTAGAAGTCTATGATGTCAAACTGGATGAATCTCTAGGCTGCTTTGTTCTTGATGCTTCAGAACCAGTTGGATCAGCCCTGTGGCCCTTCTGATATCAGTGTCGCTGCAATCAAGAATATGTTTGCTGAAAATGCCTATCTCACTTTTAGAAGGGTTGGTCAGCCTGCATTTAAGATTGGAGAGGAAGTTGGGTTTATAATCCTTAAGGTGGAGGGGTCACATGGTGAAGCAGTTGCTGCAGGCCTCTATATTAAGAAAGATGGCAAGCTCTTTCATTTCAGTGTTTATGTCATTATATGCGGGGATGTTGGTTTTCTCATATGCTTTGGCGATTGTGTTCATGAGGAGGCTTGTGCGAAAGTGTTTATTTCATATATGTGCGAAAGGCTGTGCGAAAATGTTTGTTTCATACATGTTCTTTATTTTGTATATATGCTTTCCTTTCTTTCTTTCTTTCTTTCTTTCTTCCTTTCTTTCATTCTTTTTTCTTTCTTTCTTTCTTTCTTTCCCTATCACTGTCAAATCTTAATCCAGCAACAAACCTGACTACCCCTCCGATGGCTGCACCAAACACAGCACACCAACACATCAGTAGGCACACAAACCCAAACACCAGCCCCATTTGTGCACACACTAGAGCATACAAGAGACATACTTATATAATCATAAATACCAGGGGTTATATATATATCACATACAGCAGATGTAAGCATACATGTACTTGTTCATGCAGATACACATGCACACATACATACACATACACAGAGACATGCATATACATGTGTACTGGATGTATTCATACATACACACACTCATACATGCAACCAAACATGTATTTACATATACACACAGCAAATAGTAATGCACATGTGTATATGCACATATGTATACATACAGAAACATACACACACCTACATACACACACCTACATACACACACCTACATACACACATCAGTTACTAATCTACATGCATATGCCCACACATGCAGAAGCATGCAGCTGATACACACCTGCACTCACATGTACATACACACCACATATACACACCCGAGCACACATACATATGCACCAATGAGCTGATGCTGTCAGTTCATACATGGATACACACACACACACACACACACACACACACACACACACACACACACACACACACACATGCACGCATATGTACACACACGAATTACACACACCTGTGCACTCATGCAGCTGGTATACCCCACCCCCACATGTGAAAATGGTGTCACTAGCAATTCTCACTCTACTTCCTAGACAGCAAGGTGCCACCAACATCCTGTTCAGCCACATGGTCCTAGAAATACAGATTGGGATTTCTATCTGATGTCACAATTATATCAATACCAACATCAACAACACCATTAAGCCTGCCTTCCCCAATAGCAATCCAGTCTCTAGTAACCATGCTGAACTTCCTCCATTCAGTCACCTAAGCCTGAAGAGCTAGGTTCATTGTACAAGCCCACAAAACGTGAAGTTCCATGGAGCCAAATCAAACTGTTATTAAATAATATAAATATTCATATGCACATATGTATGTATATATACATGTATATACATACATATGTGCATATGTATGTGTATATCCATGTACACTTCCTTGACTTACAATTGAGTTCCATTCTGACTGACAAGTCGTAAGTCAATATGGTCATATGTTAGATTTATATTTTGAAACTCTATTTTCATTCAAACACAACTGATGCTTGAAAGCAACTGAGTGAGAGACAGTGGCAGGCAGTGGATGCCTGGGTCTAAGGGGGTGCCCGTGTTGCTTGATCCTGCCATAGTTATCATATGCACAGCTGCCCAATGTTCAAAAATCGATTTTTAAATTTATTTTCTTATTTTCTTGTGGTTGTAAGTGTGGATGGTCATAAGTCACATAGGTCGTAAGTCAAGGAGAAGATGTATATATGTGTGTGAGTGTATGTGTATGTGTATGTGCATGTGCATGTGTATGTATGTGTAAGAAAAGACTAATAATAAGAATAAATAAATGAATGAATAAAATATAATTAGTGAAATCTGAGCTGAGATCTAAATAGGTGTGGAAGAAAAATACCTCAGTAAAAGTGTTCCAAAAAGGGAAGAGAAAGAGGAGTGACAATGATATAAAAGAAACTGAATTTAGGGCAGATTTAGGAACAAGAGAGATGTTTAACTGTTTGTCGAAAGTAGGAGAAAACATGTTCACAACATATTTCATGCTAAAGTTTAGTTAAGCATTTGTTATTTATGATTATCTAAAGACATATGATATCTGAGTGGTAGTCAATGTACACTAAACAAAATGTGGATATATTGAGATAAAGTCAAAACAGGGATCATCCTTAATTTAACTCAACCATGCTTCTAAGATTTCTATTTTTATGTCCTTACAAGATTCCTTTGCCTATCTTCTTCCAATGAAAACAAATACGGGAATATTTCTAAACATATGTCCAGATAAAAAAGATTTCAATCTAATAAAATTAATATAAAAAGATTAATCTTTTTTGTTCATTGCAGTAAGAATACAATCAGAGATCATTATTTTAGGTAGAAAATTTGAAAACTCATACTATGTTTTATTACTTCTTAATCTATACATAAAGCAAAGAAAGAATATAGAAAGTGTAATCATGACTTATCATACTGGACAACAGTAATAGTTATTGGAAACAGTTCTCTTTTAACTCATTTAACCCTTTCATTACTGTATTTATTTTGAGATACTCTGTGTTTCTTTCAATTACTTTAAATATAACAAAGAATTTAATAAAATAATTTAGTTATCATTCAGCTAGTGTTAGGAACATAAATTGTGACTAAGGTTTGGGGGAAGATTTTAATTCAAAACTTATGAAAAAAAGACATTTGTACTCAGAGCCAGAGCTGGTTAAACCAAAGTAGAACTCGTCAAATACTGGTTTCAGATTTTGGCACAGGGCCTGCAGTTTTGAGGGAGGTGGGTAAGTTGATTGCATCAGCCTCAGTGTTCAACTGGTACTTATTTTATCGACCCTGAAAGAACGAAAGGCAAAGTCAACTTTGGCAGAAATTTGAACTCAGAATATAAAGATGGGCAAAATACTGCTAAATTCCCAGCATGCTAATGATTCTGCTAGCTCACTACCTTAAACTCATCAAATATTGGCTTCACATTTTGGCACCAGGCTACCAAGTTTGGGGGAGGGATTAAGTCAATTACATCAACCCCCAGTGTTCAACTGGTTCTTATTTTATTGACTCCAAAAGGACAAAAGGCAAAGTCAACCCTAGCAGAATTTGAACTCAGAATGTAAAGATGAATGAAATACCACTAAGCATTTTGCCCAGTGTGCTAATGATTCTGCAAGTTTATCACTTTTAACTTGTCAAATATTCTTTCCTACTCTAGACCCAAGGCCCGAAATTTTGGGGGAGGGGTCCAGTCGATTAGATTGACCCTAGTATGCAACTGGCACTTAATTTATCGACCCCTGAAAGGATGAAAAGCAAAGTCGACCTCAGTGGAATTTGAACTCAGAATATAAAGACTGACGAAATACCACTAAGCATTTCACCCACCATGCTAATGTTTCTGCTAGCTTGTCACCTTAAAACTTGTCAAATGTTAAAAGCAAAATAAGCAGAAAGAATCCAAATAAATATTAGAATGATCTCTTGAGATACATAAAACTATTAAGGATGAATTTACAGTAGTTGACAAGCTAATAGAAAACAAGTAGATACCATCATCTATTATTTGAAATGAAGGAAATTTCAATTCCTAAACATATTTAGAATATGATAGATGTAGATGTCATTGCATTACTAACTCTTTACAAAAATACATCAAGATTATTAGTGACTATAATTCAGAAGTATGGTAGTAGCTTAATTTTATAAAAGTTGTTTGTCTAGTATTTTTAAATGAAGATTGTTGGTTCCATAAGAGCAGACTATTAATAAATAATCTTGTTATTCAATGTTGATACATGATATCACAAATTATGATTTTGATTTGTTTCACAGATAAAATTCATTAAAAAGAAAAATTATACAGGTCACTAGTGGAAGATTTTGAATTATAAGAAATTTGGTTGACAGCAGTTAAAATAAACATAGCTAACATGGCTGTTTGTCATGGAAAATAAATAAATAATTGTTACATGATTTTTTTTTTAAATCAGAATTTCCTGTTGAAAATATATTGGCATGTCATTATATGGAGAGAACATTTTTCTCGTGATGTGAAAAAGTCATTTGTAAAATTAATATCTTTTCTTTTTATTGATTGAAATATTCTTTTCAGTCAATGTTAGGAGATTCTTATTCAATAAAATGTCTCATTTAAACTAATTTATATGAAATAAACCTACCCATTTGACCCACTTCTCTTCACCAAATGGATCACAAAAATGTAAAAGGAAGCTGAAATTCATTTGTTTTGTCCTCAGGAGAGGATCTTTCATATTTTAATATTATGAACTGCATAGTGGATTAAAGAGAGCAGATACAATTTCAATAACAGTTGGCTTAAGACATAGGAGTAGCCACTAAGAATTATAGAAAATGGTTTATTCAATTACTAATGACTAGCTTCAGTTAGCTTCAATCACATACTTATTGTTTCCTTTCATTTTGCCCATATATCAGCCAATAAAACATAATTAGAATAATGAATATTTAATAACAATTCCATTTTTGAAATCCAGCCAAAATGACTGACTAAATTATCACCAAAGACCACTTTGGGATTACTTTAAAGATTACTGTAATAAAAAATACTATTAACAATAATTACTATTTTCAATAAAGTACTGCAGTTTCTACTGTTGCAGTACAAACAGCAACAAAAACAACAACAGGAGCAATAATAACAGTTTAACAGTGCTTTGTGAGCTGATGCCAAATATACAATACAAATTTAACCATGTCAAAGTAATTTTGTGCTATATTTTTTGAAAATGAGAAGACAAAATGTTTTGATATACATAATCTTTAAATAATCCTCTAACATACTCATTATATTGATGGTATATCTTACACCTTAGATAATCTGCTGACATATTCATTGGCAACATTTTTGACCCAAGGTTACCATAGAAGATATTTACACAAGGTACTACATGATAACATACCAGAATTACATACTTACAAACTGAAATTTGTTGAATAAAAACTGAAACTTATTTTATTTTCTTTTTCAATGCTTTCATTTTGTGTTAAAATTTTAAATAGTCTGGTTTTAGTAGGCTTCATAGCCACATGGCTTTCAGTTCAGTCCCACTGTGGGGCACCTTGAACAAGTGTCTTCTGTTATAGCCTCGGGCCAACTGAAGCCTTGTGGTTGAATTTGGTAGGCAGAAGTTTCTGTTGTGTGTGTACATGTGTGTGTAAGCGCTTGTGCCTCCTAAGAGAGTGGAGGGTTATTTGGAGTCCAAGGTATTACTTAACTATAATATTGATAACTGTCACAATGGCAGGCTTTAAAAGAATTATCTGACTCATCAAATCTCAAAGTGAAGGTAAACTTTTGAATCAAATATCTATCATTAAACTTGTCAAATGTTTAAAAAAGTAATTTCTTGCACAAAACTGTTTCAAGAAATTGATTTAGTAATTAATTTTGACAAGACTGTAACACAACATTGTAAAATGTTTATTTCATATTCAGAAAAAAAATTCACATGAAGCTAGGCAGACATGTCACTCTAGTTGAATTTATCAATTTTACTGAAATATAATGATTTTTTTATTCTGGCTTCAAAGAAAAAAAGAAATAATGAAAATATATTTTTGTTAATAATACTAATTTTTCATCACTTTCAACAATAATTTGTAACAATTTCACATTTTCAACAAAACACTTATTTAAAATAGAAAAAAAAAAAAATAAAGTCAACAAATTATCTCAAAAATTATTATGATCATGGTTATTATCATGAGATTGACAACTGTCATAATTCTGGACAGAGCTGCAGAATGGTATGTCAATATTGCTCTTGATCCTGAATTATCTTATCTATGATACAACTTTAAAATTACTGTATTGTTATCTATATCATATTATATCTTCTTTTCTTTTTTTTTTCTATCTGAGATATTTTCACCATCAGAATACAAATTTTTTCACCCATCATTCAAACCACATGTCCATACCAGTACATCCACTTCCCCTGCACACACAAGCTGATATGTTTAATGGTGAGTCACTTCTATTGATTTGCACTTCACCTTTCATGTGAGTTGATGTTAAACATCTAAATATCAACTCATTTCTCTCCAATCTTTGCTGATTTTCAACATTCAACATTCATATGTCACTACTAGACAGCCTACATCTTTCATATCTGTACTTTATACAGTGTAAGAGGGCCTCTTATTTTAAATAGAAACAACAATAAAGTGTCGTTTTGACTGAGTTTTAGGAATGGTTCCTTGATCAGGAAACCTTCTGCTTTAATCTGAACTTCCACATCATCTTACATTTGAAGATATTCCCTTGCTTTTTGGAGAATATTCCTTGTTTTACTTCACTAAGATACAAAAGTAGGGGGATTCATCTGCTTTCAATAAATATAGACATTGCGTATCCTCCTCCTCTTCATCATCATCGTCATCATTTTAGCATCCACTTTTATATGCTTGCATGGGTTGGATGGAGTTTATTGAAGATTTTCTATGGTTAGTTGCTCTTCCTGTCACTAACCTCCACTATATACATACATACATACATATATA
>NC_068981.1:154923036-154931443 GCF_001194135.2 Octopus bimaculoides
CTAGGCATACAAAGAATAAGTCCTGGGGTTGATTTGCTCAACTAAAGGTGGTGCTCCAGCATGGCCACAGTCAAGTGACTGAAACAAGTAAAAGAGAATATATATGTGTGTGTGTGTGTGTATATATATATATATATATATATCATCATCATCATCATCATCATCATCGTTTAACATCTGCTTTCCATGCTGGCATGGGTTGGATGGTTTGACTGAGGACTGACAAGCCAGTAGGTTGCACCAGGCTCCAATCTGATCTGGTAAGGTTTGTACAGATGGATGCCCTTCCTAGCGCCAACCACTCAGAGAGTGTAGTAGGTGCTTTTTACATGCCACCAGCACAGGAGCTAGTCAGGTGGCACAGGCATTGACAGCACTTGAATGTTGCTTTTTATGTGCCAAGTGGCATGAGAGCCAGTCAGGCAGCACTGGCATCAGCCAAGCTCGAATGGTGCTTTTTATGTGCCACCGGCTCTGGCATCGGCCACACTCAAATGGTGCTTTTTTTATGTGTCACCAGCATGGGTGCCAGTCAGGTGGCACTGGCATTGGCCATGACTGCAATTTCACTTGACTCAACAGGTCTTCTCAAGCACAGCATATTGCCTGATGATTAAAGGGTACTTTTACATGGGCTGGTTATGAGACACTGGCAAAGGAGAGAGGGGAAGAAATCAGAGGGACAGAGGAATGATGGGGAGAGAGAGGGAGAGAAAAGATTGGCCAAAATTCACTCAACAGTAAATCAAAATTCCATAAATATTATCTGTAATTCTGTATTGACATGAATGGTAAAATATGTCACTCAAGAAGGACTTCAGTTTGAACAATTTCCCTGATATTTCATATTTAGATACTTTTATTAAATTCATTCAGTTGTTAAGCATAAATAAATCTTGGAATTAAATGGTTTTGATTTACTGTCAGGTGACTTTTGGTCAACCCTATCATCATTTAATGTCTGCCTTCCATGCTGGCATGGGCTGGACGGTTTGACAGGAGCCAGCCAGGTAGAAGTTTACCCCAGGTTTTTATGACTGGATACGTTTCCTAACACCAACCACTCCACAGAGTGAACTGAGTGCTTTTTACATGGCACCAGCACAAGCAAGATCAGTTTTGGCTTGGTTTTACAGCTGGATGCCCTTCCAAATGCCAACCACTTCACAATGTGAACCGGATGCTTTTTACATGGCACCAATACTGACTGGGTCGCCAAATAACTTGCAAGACAAGGAATTTTGAGAAGGGAGAGAGCGCTGGAGGAGGTGATCTTGTGTCAGATGAGGAAAGATTAGAATGTGACAGAGAGACAGAGAGGCAGAAATAGGGGAGGTATATGGTTACTCAGCCAGAGAGTGAGATAGTGATATATATATATATATATAGAGAGAGAGAGAGAGAGAAAGAGAGAGGTAATAAGAAAGAGGACAGAAACAGGTGTGCTGATGTAAAGGAGATACTTGGTTACCTAGCCAGAGGGAAGGACAAGAGAAGGAGAGAGAGAGTGATCAAGAATAAGGGCAGAAACAGGTGTGCTGCTGTAGAGGAGATACATGGCAACCCAGCCAGAGAGAATAACAAGGGAAAGAGAGAGAAAGAGAGTGAGCGATAGCAAAAGTGCAAGAGAGAGCAGGAGAGATATGATGGTGAAGTGCCAGGGTATACTCACAAGGAACAGGGATCAGAGCATAGATGGGATGGTAGCAAACATATATATGATGGACTCTCCTGTTGGTTTCGACAGATGAGGATCTGACAACCTGCTCTTTTTTTGTCAGTCACAGTGCTAATATCAAATGTGACATTTAAGTCATGCCAATGATTTGCAAAGAAGCCCACAGATGCTGCAGGTACAAGGATTATCACATCAGACAAAATGCTTAGTGGTTTTGTATAACTTAACATTTTAAGTTCAAATGCTGCCAGAGTTGACTTTGCCTTTCATCCATTTGGGGTCAATTAAATAAGTACCATTTGAGCACTGGGGTCAATTTAATTAACTAATCCTTTCTCTGAAATTGCTGGCCTTGTACCGAAATTTGAAATCAAAGTATATATATATTTATATATATATATCAGGCTGAGTGAAAAGTAAGCAACATTTTGAAACATGAAATTCATCACAATATATTTCAACAATGCAGAAATTTTATTCATCAAAGTAAGTATCATTACAATCAACACATTTTTTTAACGAGTTACAAGTTTGTTTATTCTGGTAACATAAAAATTTGGAGTTCTGGAGCTGATGAACTCTTTGAATGCACTTTCAGCATCGGTTTGATTTTTGAACTCCTTCTCTCACAGGAAACCATCAAGGTGCTTGAAAACGTGGTAGTCAGTAGGAGAAAGGTCTGAGGAATAAGCTGGTTGGAGAAGAACTTTGTAGCCAAGTCCCCTCAGCTTCTAGAGCATCATTAGTGAAATGTGAGGTCGAGCATTGTCTTGAAGAATGATTGGCCCTCTTCTATTGACCAGTCTGGGACTGAGGAGTAGCAGTTTTTTGTTCATTTTGGCAATTTCATGGCAATATACTTCTGCAGTAATAGTTTTTTCAGGTTTTAAGAAGTTATAGTGGATGAATCCAGCAGTACACAACCAAACAGTCACCATAACCTTCTTTTGAAAGAGCTCAGGTTTAGGGAAGGTTTTCAGTGCTTCATTTTGGTCCAACCACTGCAACGAATGTTTTTTTCATTATTGTACAAAATCCACTTTTCATCACAAGTTACAATATGATCAAGAAATGGATCGAACTGGTTACAAAGGAGAAGCAAAGAACAAATTTCATATCTGCACATTTTCTGATTTACATTCAAATCATGTGGGACCTGTTTGTCGAGCTTTCTTGATTTTTCGATGGTTGCAGGCAGTTTTCTAGCTAACTTGGAGTTCTTTTGCCAGTTCTCGAGTGGTTTTACATGGTTCTTTCTCAATGACAGTCTTTAATTGACTGTCATTGATGACAGATGAGCGTCCACTACGTTCATGATCTTCGAGGCTCAAGTCTCTACTGCAAAATCGTTGAAACTATTTTTGAGCTGAGCACTCACTGGTCATTTCCTTGCCTAATGTTTTGTTGATATTGCAAACAGTTTCAGCTGCTTTACATCATTTTTTGAAGTTGAATAGCAAAATTACTTGAATATCACGCTTTGACAGTTCCATTTCAGATGATTGTAACAATGGTGAAAAAAAATATCAATGTTAATTTATTGATGTGTTTGGGCAAGTCTATGTTTGTTTTATCAAACAATTGCAAAAAAATGTTTTTAAAAAATTCAAAACTCTGCAAAAATCTGGTACAAACACTCCATGGTTCAAAACATTGCTTACTTTTTACTCAACCTGATATATATCATCATCGTTTAACGTCTGCTTTCCATGCTGGCATGGGTTGAATGGTTTCACAGGACTGGTGAGCCAGAGGCTCAATCTGATCTGGCAAAGTTTCTACAGCTGGATGCCCTTCCTAACGCCAGCCACTCTGAGAGTGTAGTGGGTGCTTTTATGTGACACCGGTACGAGGGCCAGTCGGATGGTTCTGGTAACGACCATGCTCGAATGTTGTTTTTCACGTGCCACCGGCATATGTGCTGGTAGGGCAACTTTGGCAATGATCATGATCGAATGGTGCTTTTCACGTGCCACCGGCATGGGAGCCAACCCATAGTCCTGGCAACAATCACGCTTGTATGTGTTTTTAATGTTCCACTGGCACAAATGCCAATTAGGCGGTACTGTCATCGGCCATGTCAGCGATTTTGATTTGTTTTCACTTGCCTCAACAGGTCTTCGCAAGCCAAGTTCATTGTCCAATGAATGAGGGGTACTCATAAGTGGGCCAGTTACACCCCACATTCAGATGTGCTTTTAACGTCCCACTGGCATGAGTACCAATCAGGCGGTACTGTCATCAGCCACATCAGCGATTTTGATTTCAATTTCGATTTCACTTGCCTATATAGGTCTTTGCAAGCAAAGTTTATTGTCCAATGAATGAGGGATATTCATAAGTAGGTTGGTTACACTCACTGGCATAGGCCATGGGCCATGGTCTCACTTGGTTTGTCGGGTCTTCTCAAGCATAGCATATCTCCAAAGGTCTCGGTCACCAGTCACTGCCTCGGTAAGGCCCAATGTTTGAAGGTCGTGCTTCACCACCTCATCTCAGGTCTTCCTGGGTCAACCTCTTCCATAGGTTCCCTCAACTGCTAGGGTGTAACTCTTTTTCATACAGCTGTCCTCATTCATTCACAACACATGACTATACCAGTGTAATCGTCTCTCTTGCACACCACATCTGATGCTTCTTAAATCGAACTTTTCTCTCAGAGCGCTTACACTCTGTTGCGTATGCACACTGACATTATGCATCAAGCGGAGCATATTGGCTTCATTCCTTGCAAGCTTATGCATGTCCTCAGCAGTCACAGCCCATGTTTCACTGCCATGTAGCATGGCTGTTTGTACACATGCATCATACAGTCTACCTTTTACTCTGAGCGAGAGACCCTTTGTCACCAACAAAAATAAGAGCTCTCTGAACTTTGCGCAGGCTATACTTACTCTAGCAGCTACACTTTCAGAGCATCCACCCTCGCTACTGACTTGGTCCCCTAGGTACCAGAAGCTATCAACTACTTCTAGTTTTTCTCCCTGGAATGTGACAGAAGCTGTTCTCTGCACATTTTCAGTGTTTATAACACCTGAGCATTTGCCACATACAAAAGCTATCTTCGCAGTTAGCCTCCCTTTGATTTTGCTGCACCTCTTATGTGTCCATAGCTTACACTGGGTACATCTTATGGAGTTTCTACCGACGCCATTTCTACAGATTGAGTAGGGCCATCTATCTGAAGGGATTTGTTGTTTGTCTGCCTTCCTACTTATTAAACTTTGGTTTTAACTAGGTTGACTCTAAGGCCCTTCTATTCTAATCCTTGCTTCCACACCTGAAACTTTTCCCTAGTTTCCTCATTGACCACCAGATAAGGGATTGGGGGACCCTGTCAAAGGCTTTCTCCATGTCAACAAAAGCCAGGTACAGAGGTTTATCTTCAGCTAGGTATTTCTGTTGCAGTTGTCTTACCAGAAATATAGCATCAGTGGTGCTTTTCCCTGTCACAAACCCAAACTGCATCTCATCTAGACTGACTCTCTCCCTAATTAGTTGGGCTATGACTCTCTCTGTGACCTTCATTACCTGGTCCAACAACTTGATACCTCTGTAATTATTTGTATCTAAAGTATCACCTTTACCTTTGTAGCAGTTGACTATGGTTCTGCTACACCAGTCATTGGGTATGACTCCTTCATGTATCACCTGGTTAACTATACGAGTGACTAGGCTATAGCCGGTACCATCAGATATTTTGAGCATCTCTGCGGTGATTCCTGATAGGTCAGGGGCTTTCCCTAGATATGTAGATGATGTGTTCATCTTCACATCTTCTGTAAAGAGGTAAATAAGATACCTGAAATATTTAACCTATAGTTCTACAATTGACTTCCAACTCAGCATCATGGAAGGAATCAAAATCAACACCAATTTCAACCAGAAAGAAACCTCTTCAAACATTACAATTCAACCTTCCCTATCAGTGCCAATCTACATGCATACATAATGAAATTATATATATTCAAAGCATGCAGTAACCCTGAAAATTGAACCACCCAAACTTCATAGTTCCTTAACATGAAAGAAATCAACAGATATCCAGCTTCTTTCACCAGCCCTCACCACCAAAAAAAAAAAAGAAAAAATGTGCAAATCCTACCAACAGCTGCTTTTTGAAAATATACCTTTTCCTTGAAGGAACAACTACTATCTGCTATGCTATCCACATGGAAGAACTCAACATACATTTAGCTGAGTCAGACTCTTCTCTTTGGAAATGTTTTTCTACAAAACAGATCCCCAGTGATCAGAACTCATGCACAATGACACCATTTTTCTCTGCCCCATGGCACAGACTAATGCCTATATATGTATGTAATATTCCAGCTTCAGTACATCAAGGTGTGAAGAGAACTACATTGGCATTATATTTTGACCTTTGCACATCCAGAAGAGGGAGCACTTCATAATACATGCATCATCATTCCAGAAACACATCATGAAATGTTGAAACATCAGTAAGGATACATTGGCTACAATTCTAGCCACAGAATGTAATGGAGGTAATCTACAAATAAAATGACTGATTCTTATAAGACACCTATGAACTTTGATTAAACCTCCCCTCCCCCCAACACATTACATCTTACTAATACACAACTTCCACAAACTTTTCCTCTTTTAGGTACAAATCACTCAAGCCCTAAGAGCTGCTGTCCAAATCAACTCTTTATTCAAATTTCACTTTGGAAGGTGATGTTTGTATACACATAGATTCCCCACCCCACTGAATATCAACAACAAAAATTTTTAGTTATTTTATATCAAAATCGTCCTCCCTCATTCCGCTAAATGCATTTATTCTATCTACCACTCTCCAGAATCCTCTGACCATCAGTAAGTTTTCAACTATATCTCTTTCTTCATTGAGGATATCTCTCTCATTTCATCTTTCTGCAATATCGTCATCCTCAATGACTTCATTTTTCACTACTCTTTGTCTTTCATGATGATCTTTCTGGTGCATCAGTATACATATAATTTCATCCTCTATATGCATCCCTGACACTAAACACTTTTTATCTCTTACCCATCCTCACACTCAACCTCAACCAAACCATGCATGCCACAGATCATCTGGTTACTACCTTGTCACAAATAACTAACACTATACACTATACAATGTTCTTCACTCCTTGATCCCAGTTGCACTTCAAATCAGCTCACAGGTGGGAACTCTACTAGTTCTATATTAACTAACCCTGGTAGCACATCTGCTTCAGTTCTGACCTATCAGGGACAGGCTTGTGACTAAAACTATCTTCTTAGGAATGTTTCTCTGTATCTCAAACACTATACAAAATTCACTGTTCTAAGTCCCAAAGTGAGTCATTCATAGCCATACTTCCACCAGATCCGGTAAAAAACAAGTCCTACAATACTTGGAGAAAATTATCCTCTCCTACAAACTAGAGAGATTTTACTCAGCACCAAAACTCCTGAAAAGGAAAGAAGGGTGCTTGCATCTATCAAGAAAACATCATCTCACCTTATTCACTTAAGAATACTATTAGAGACCTTGCTTCCATTCCAAATGTCAGGTCTCATTATCATTGAGTATCTTCCTGGGAGACCACACACACATTCTTTTCTTAGCAAAGATTGTATTTCAAGGCAGGCCTTTCTCTTCAGAGCTTCTAACAACAACTGACTTAATACAAAGCTGAAGTAAGAGCCACAATGGTGTTCTGATACCACATCTGGGATAACACTGCTGCTTCACATACTGATGACCTAGAGGCCAATGAAATAATTACAAAAACATCCACCACACACTGTAAAATGGAAGGACATAGTAACCAAGCCAAATCGGACTGGAACCTGGTATAGCTCTCTGCCGTGCTACTCTGGTCAAACTGTCCGACCTATGCTAACATGGAAAGCAAACGTTAAAGGATGAAGATGATGATGATGATGATGTAATGATGATGAAGTGGGTACTGGAGTTGATATGATCAACTCTAGTCCCATGAAAGCAATGCTCTGACATGGCAACAGTTGAATGATTGAAATGAGTAAAAGACTAATAAAATGAAAGAATAGAATACCTAATGCTTGTATTATCTTTCAGACTGCATTTATAAATTTAAAACAAAACATATTTGAAATTTTCACAAATATAGATTACCATTGCTGTTCACTAACTAAATGTTTTTGAATGGTAGTATCAGTAACACTTTTCATTTTCCTGTACACATATGCCATTTGTGCTTCACTGCTCACCATCTTCATGATAAGGAGTTCACAAAAAGCAAAAATCATGATCTGATAAAATAAATGTACATAGCTTCCACCAAGTGCTATCAGATTATTCATTATAACTTTGAGAATAACAAACATTTAAATATATCCCATTTTCAAAGAAAAAACATTTCTAGATATAAAACAAAAGGAAACCAAAAACACAAGCTCACTTACGTAACTTTTGAACAATTATGGACATATATACATACATACATACATACATATATGTATGTGTGTGTGTGTGTGTACATAAATATGTACACACACACACATATATAAATACACATATATATATATATATATATATATATAAATACACACACATGCATATATATATATACACATACATATATAATCTTATATATATATATGTATATATATATATATATATACACATACACACGCACACACACACACACACACACACACACACACACACATGTACAGAGATATATATGTATATATATATATATATATATA
>NC_068981.1:154931708-154938548 GCF_001194135.2 Octopus bimaculoides
TTTGAATGGCGCATTTCTAATTACTGAAACAGATTTTATAAAAATTGATATATAGATTAATTTACAAATGCTATTAATCAATGCTTTATTTTGCTTGTTTCTGACTTTAATTAATTTAAGCAGGAACTTCATATTCCTTTTATCCACATGTATAAACATGCTTTTAATTTTGTTTCATCTTTAAATGGATTTTTCAGCCACCAGCAAGCACCCTGTATTATTGTTGTTATTGAAACAGATATTGTATACATACATACATACATACATACATACATACATACATACATACACACACACATGCATGCATGCATGTGTACATATGCACATGCATACATGCATACATACATGCATAGAAGTCAATGAGGGGCCTTCATGTAGTCGCTCGCCATGTTAGAAATAGCAGCCAAATCTGCTCAACTATATCCTCTCACATTAAAAAAAAAAATACAAGATATATTGGATGATGTGATTCTGTGATCTGTTATATATGAAAATATGGGATGACCACAGCTGGGAAGCCTTTGCTTATGCAACTATTCAGTCTGAGCAGACCAACCAAGGGTTAAACAGCAACATGCATTCATTTGTATTCTCTTCACCACTACATATACATGCACACGTATGCACACATATGCATGCTTACATATAAAATATACATACACATATTGATGCACACATATTTATACATTTATCCATACAATCATACATGCATACATACATACATACATGCATGCATGCATACATACATACATCTGTACATATGCATGTATGTATGAATGCATGTATGTGTATATTATGTATGTATGTATATGTGTATGTATTGTGTTCTCATAAGGCAATCCAGTAATTAGACAACCCACCCCATTCTTATACCCCTTTACTAAGATATTTTGCTTTGACCTGCTTTTAAGACAAGGTTAAAAATTTAGAATGTTTAAGTGAACCATAAAAACAATTGATCAGCTAATTACCATGTGATCTTGGTCTAAAAATAAATTTTACTAAAACATGCCTCGTCTGTTTCACATGCAGAAAGTGTTTCTAGCTAAAAAGAAATTAAACAAAAGGCCTATTAATTCATTTTAATTCATATTTTCTGTAATAGAATATAGAAAAAGATTAAAATGAGAAAGAATTGTCTGCATTAAATTTGTACAGTTATAATTGTGGGTGCAATTTACAAAATAAGCAGTTATCAAGAGTACCATTATTTCAATGCGACACAACAAATTTAAAGTGTCAAACAGCTGATGCACTCACTTCATGAACTAACATTATGTCTTTATCAAAATTTAGTGGTAGACAAAACTTAAAAGAACCATCTTTAGAAATTTAATCTGATGCTAAAATATTTGTTTTATAAGTGGAAATTTATAGTATCATGGATAGATAAGGTAACTGTGATTGTCAGGCTAAGCAGTTGGATAAATAAGTTGAGGTTAGCTTTCAACAACTTAATAATGACTTTCATCCTTGCTTATCCACAGCACTTAGGTTTGGCTGTTAAAGAGAGACTCTTCCACTGACCACATCCAAAATAAATATCAGCAACTTCATTATCATAACCATTAATTTTAATGGACATTTGGGACAACATTATTATCCATTTTCCATAACTTTAGTCTGTAAATGCTGGCATTCATGAAAGCTACAGCTATGGTACAAGGTTTGGCTGAAAAGTTCATAGGCTGACTATGAAGGAGTGATGCCAGAGCTGTGAAATCTTGCATGTATTAATTTCAGCTCTTCTCATTAACAAATATTTTTTTTTTGGCCAAATAAACTGACATCTGACTGTTCAAAAAAGACATCAAACATTTTCTCTTGAAAATGGACAAAATTTAGCATCATGGTGTTATCAAGTACCTTCAGAAAAAGGTTTTAGACCCCAAGGATATTCATGTTGCTATGGTTGCTACATTAAGGTATGATGCTCTAGCTTTATCAACAGTGCAAAAGTGAGCAGCTAAATTTAAGAGGAGAAGGGAGAGTGTTGAAGACGACCCAAGGTCTAGACATCCTGCAACCCCCACCTCTGAGGAAAACATTGATCATGTTCATCATATGGTGATTGAAAACAGGTGATTGACTATAAATCAGATTCCCAATGCTATTAGCATATCTCACGAGAGAGTTGAGAATATTCTGCATAATGAACTTGGTATTATGAAGGTTTCTACTCAGTAGTTGCCATGTCTTCTGACACCTGATCAAAAGCACACCAGGCTGACCATGTCACAGAAAAATCTAACATTTTTTGAGGCAAATCCAGCTGGTTTCCTAGAATATTTCTAAACTCAGTATGAATGTTGGGTTCATCATTTTGAGCCAGAGGCAGAGACAATCCATGCAGTGGAAACACCCCTCCTCACCTGCTCCAAAGAAGGCTAAGGCCATTTCACCTGCAAGGATGGTGATGGCCTGTGTTTTGGGGGATGCAAAAGGCATGAACTATCTTCAAAAATTGCTGAGGCAGTATGAAAGGGTTCTTGTTGCATGAGGACAATGCTCCAGAACTCAAGTCCTTGGCTTCAATGGCTACTGTACATGACTGTGGCTTTGAACTGATTAATCACCATCCTTATTATCATGATTTTGTCCCCATCTGACTATCATCTGCTCCCCAAAATGAGAAAACACTTGGTTAGGAACGAGTATCACAGTGATGATGACATCATATCTGTTGTTGATGAATTTGTTTGACCAACAGGATGAACGCTTCTTCACGAATGGGATTCAAGCACTACAACACTGATGGAAGAAGTGTTGGGACAGCAAGGCAGGGACTATGTTGAAAAATATGCCTCATTTGGTCACATTCCATGGGAATATCTTGGTCAGCCTATGAACTTTTCAGCTGACACTCATACCTGAATTGAGGAGGATCAAAGCTCTTGGAATTTTGTGATGCAAATAACCTTGCCATCTGCAACTTCAGGAAACCAGCCAACCACCTGATTACCAACCAATTGAGTGAAAACAGAATCTAGATGAATTTTGTATCACCAAAATGTGGGACAGACAATTGATTGTGAATGACAAATGTATCCCTAGTTCAGATTGTATCATTCAACATAGACAAGTGGTTAGTAGTGGCTTCAGATTAAGAGCTAGACAGGCACAGAGAATGAAGACGATCTGGAGAAATAAGACTTGGAAACTGAAAGAGCAAACAACCAGCAATAAGTTTAAAGATATATTGATCAATGCATAGAACAAAGTAGAGGAGATAGAAAATAATCTACTGAAGGTGAGATGAAATGTTGAACAGATCTATATTTTCTTGAGTCTTCCTCTTCCACAAATTCATCTACCTTAAGTGATCAGTACTTCTTTATGCACCTATTCTCATCCATGCACATCAGTTCAGTATTCTTTCTAGCAGACTACACTCCTCTTATGACCAGTATTTTCTTCAGCACATTTGCACTATGTTTGTTCATACTGAGGCAGCATCATGTTTTTTCCAGTCTTCTCTACATTCAAGGCTTATGTCTCACTATCATGAGCATTGCAGCTCTAACACAAGCATCATACAATCTACTCTTCACTATGGGAAAATACCTTTGTTGTCAACAATCTTGGTAGCTCATTGAAATTTCTCCAGTTCATTCTTAGTTTCGCTACTATACTTTCAGAACAACTACCTTCCTTACTAATTACATCTCCAAGGTAACAAAAGCTGTCAACTACTTCTTATGAGCTCTCTGGGTATTTAAAAGAATCAATTACCAGTGTGCTCATAGCAAGAACAGCTCCAGTGCATCTATCACAAACAAAGCTTACATTCTCTGTCAGTTTGCCTGTAATTTCCCTACATCTGCTGTTTTGTCTATAGCTTACACTGAGCACAACATATGAAGCTTATACCTACTCTATCTTTTACATGCTGAGCAAAGCCATTTCCCTAAAGATACTAAGGTCCTGTTCTAAAAACCTCATTTTTGTTATAGTACCTTAAGACCCTTTGATTCTAGGTTTAGCTTCCAAGCCTGGAAAATTCTTTCTAACTCTCTAATAGAGACAGCTATGGGAACTAAATTATTAGCATACAGGAGTTCCCATGGGCATCCTATCTATGATGGTCAGTAGGTTTATGATGAATAAGAGAGGACTGAGAACTGAGCACTGATGAACACCTACCCGAATGCTAATTTCATCACTGAATTCTTTGTTGACACATATTACTCATTGCATCTTTATACATTGCTTGAATAGTCCCCACAAGCCACTCATCTATACCTAGTTTCTTTATGGACCAACAAATTATTGAATGTGTACCCTGTCCAATGCCTTCTCTAAATCAACAAAAGCCAGGATTAGCAGTTTCTTCTTGGCCAAATATTTCTCCTGTAATTTCCTCACTAGGAAGTTAGCATCAATGGTACTTTTTCTAGACACAAAGCTAAACAGCATCTCATCTAGGTTTGCTTTGTCATGGATCAATCATGGTATATCCCTCTCTAAAACTCCCTCCTTGACCTTCATAACCTGACCAAGTAATTTGATTCCTCTAGAGCTGCTTCTCTCTTTGGCATTTCCTTTACCTTTATAGCAGTTTACAATGACACTGCTACATCAGTCATTGGGTATGATTCCTTCTTGAATAGCTTAACTTACCATTCATCTGGTAACCATATAGCTTACCTCACCTGATATTTTGAGCATACATGTACATGCAAACATGCAAAATTAATCTAAGGGAAATACAAGGTGGTATCAAAAAGTTCTTTGACTAGTTCTGGAGTGCACCAACAGATGACAGCACACAGTTGCATGCCTAGTGAGAGCTAACAATGAACTTCATGAAGCAGTTGCCAAGTGATATTGTCGTGTTTGCTTCGCAATTTGTGAAATTTGTGTTTTTGTGATCATATGTATGCTGTAGTCTGTGATTTTGTCACGGACAGGAAGCTGGAACAAAGAGCCAGCATGAAATTTTGCATTAAACTTGGGACGTCTACTGCAGAGACATTGAGCATGTTTCGGCAAGCTTATGGCAATGGGGCAATGAGTAATATGCAATGTTTTAAGCGACATGGCACTTCAATCGAGTACAGGTAAATCAAGGGCATGCTCATAGTTTTTTCAACATCCGTGGTATTGCACACCAAGAATTCGTCCCCTAGTGCCAGATCATCAACTGTGAGTTCTACTGCAATGTTTTGAAGCATTTGAGGGAGGACATTTGGTGAAAGCAACTAGATCTGTGGAGCCCAAAGAATTGGATTCTTCATGATGACAATGCACTCTGTCACTGAGCTCTGCTCACTCGTGAGTTTCTTGCCAAAATCATGGTATCACTTCTGCACCTGCCCTATTCACCAGATTTAACACCTGTGGACTTCCATCTCTTCCCCAAGATGAAAATGCAGCTCAAACACTGTTGTCGAGATCCAGAGCAAATCATTGAAGGTCCTCGAATCACTTTAAGAAAATTAATTCCAGGCCAGATTCCCTAAGTGGTGGTCATGCTGAGACCAGTGTGTTACTGTGCAAGGTGACTATTTCAAAGAAGGTGATGTTAAAACTTGGGTATATAAGTTATTTTTTATTAAACATAACTAACCTTTTCATATGACCTTGTAATTCAAATGGACTATTGTTATCATTGTCATGAACATTGTCATTGTCATCATCATTGTTGGCATTGACGTCAGCATCATCATCCTTATCATCATCATTTTAACATCCACTTTTTCATGCTTGCATGGATTAGATGGAGTTTGTTGAGGCAAATTTGCTATGGCCAAATGTCCTTCCTGTCACGAACCTTTGCCTGTTTCCAAGCAAGGTAATATTTCCTTAAGAAAATACATTGTTTTGTAGTATATTGGAAATGAATGACACTGCTTGTATAGCAGTGAAAATCATTTACAACTATCTTATGATGTCAGGACAAGGATACACAAAACACACTCTCCCACAGGCATCTGTCTGTAGAAAACTGCATATAACAGCCTTGTTTTGGTTTCCATCTACAAAATCCACACACAAGGCTTTGGTTGGCCTGGGGTTGTAGTAGAAGACACTTGTCCAAGGTGCTACACAGTGGAACTGAACATGGAACCATGTGGTTAGGAAGCAAACTTCTTACCACACAGCCATGCTGCCATGAATTTAGATAATTCATGTAGGCGTTGATGTACTGGATGATGCATGCACACATACACACACACACACACACTCATGTACACACATACACATACACTTATGTACACTCACACACACACCCACATGCACTCACACACACACACACAGATACACACACTCACACCCACTCATGTGTTCGCACACACATACACACACGTACACTCTCACACACTCACACACAAAAGAAAAAACAATTCTTAAAGAATCAAAATTTCCTCTTAGGTAGATAAAGAAAGTAAAAACCTTGTGGTAATTGTTTGTGACACTCACACAGAAGAAGAGATAATTTCAAGACATTAAAAATCAATTTCACAGAAAATTGAGTTTTCATGCTTAGGGAGATTGTCTGATTTTTATTAGCAAGCAAGATCACAGAATAAAACTCCCATTTAAGTCAATGTTCCTACTATAGATAATTATGATAAAGCAATAGAAACTTTCTCTGAAATATTCAAATGTGACAGTTGAGTATGTATGTATGTATGTATGTATGTATGTATGTATGTATGTGTGTATGTATGTATGTATGTATGTATGCATGCATGTGTGTGTGTATATATATATATGTGTGTGTGTATATATATATATATATATATATGTATGTATGTATGTATGGATATTGTAGCTTCTCAGAGATCAATCAGATTTACAATATTTTATTCTAAACAATAAGCTTATTCCACCAAT
>NC_068981.1:154939721-154941483 GCF_001194135.2 Octopus bimaculoides
GTGTGTGTGTGTGTGTGTGTGTGTGTGTGTGTGTGTGTGTGTGTGTGTGCATGTGTGTGTGTGTGTGCATGCGTGTGTGTGTTTGTGTGTGCATGTGTGTGTGTGTGTGTGAGGTGATGGGTAGATTATTGCTGTAAAGGACATGCCTTTATATATGGATGGTCATGATTTTACTTAGCTTGATATGTCTTCTCAAGGACTGCAAATAACCAGAAGTCTCAGTCCTTTGTCATCTCCTCAGTGAGGTTCAATATCTGAAGATCCTTTCTCCTCCCTTCATCCTATGTCTTCCTGGGTCTACCCCTTCCACAGGTTCCTCCACAATTAGATATCAGCACTTCTTTATTGCAGCTGTCCTCATCCATACACATCACATGGCCACACCAGCATAGTCTCTTGCACACAACATCTGATGCTTCTTATACCCAACCTTTCTCTTAAATCATTTACACTCTGTCATACATGCACATTGATATTACCCATCCAGCAGAACATGCTGACTCTATTCTTTTTAAGCCTTCTCAAGTCCTCTGCAGTCACAGTCCATGTTTTGCTATCATGTAGCATAGCTGTTCATATATATATATATATATATATCATCAATCAACATCACCATCATCATCATCACTATCATCAACATTTAACATCCATTTTCCATGCTGGTATGGGTTGGATGGCTTAACAGGAACTGGCAAGGCCAAGGGCCACACCAGATTCCATAGTCTGTTTTGGTTTGTTTTCTATAGCTGGATGCCCTTCCTAATGCCAACCACTTCACAGTATACTGATGCTTTTTACATAGCACCATCAGCAGTGCTTTTTATGTGGCACCAGCACTAATGCTTTTTACATGGCACCAGAACTTACACCAATACTTTTTATGTGGCACCTTGATTTTAGGATATCAATTTTTGTTGTGGTGTGTAGGTCTTCTTGAGTACAGAAATGCACCACATTCTTTGGTTCTTTGTCATCTCTTTCATAAGACTCAGCATGTGTGTCTATGTGTGTGTGTGTGTGTATACATATATATACTCTTTTATTCTCTTTTACTCTTTTACTTGTTTCAGCACCGCCTTTAGCCAAACAAATCAACCCCAGGACTTATTCTTTGTAAGCCTAGTACTTATTTTATCGGTCTCTTTTGCCAAACCACTAAGTTACGGGGACCTAAACACACTTTTTCTCTAAAGATGGAACAGATTTCCATGAAAATGATGGTTGTAGACTCCTTGCAGGAAATTGCACCAATTGCACATCTATTCTTGAAACAGCTGTAAGGGGCACATCTTCCTTCTTATCCAGCTTTGGATTCTGGACTTTACTTGTGATGACCTGCCTTAACCTACTATCTAATATCAATAATATAGACTTTCCTTATAACTGTTCCAAGAGAACGCCGGCATACATCACAAACATTATGAACATACCTGAACTGATTTTTTTTTTTATTGATATCTTGTGATTTATACTCCCAAAACATTTCAAATCCCTTTCTATCTTCAAGCTATATCAATACATAAATATCCTAATCTGACCAGACACCAGTTGTTTACCTGTCTATATTTTAATGACATCATCATCGTTTAACGTCCGCTTTCCATGCTAGCATGGGTTGGACGATTTGACTGAGGACTGGTGAAACCGGATGGCAACACCAGGCTCCAGTCTGATTTGGCAGAGTTTCTACAGCTGGATGCCCTTCCTAACGCCAACCACTCAGAGAGTGTAGTGGGTGCTTTTACGTGTCACCCGCACGAAA
>NC_068981.1:154943423-154948680 GCF_001194135.2 Octopus bimaculoides
CTCCCATTCATTCTCTTTATTAAGCAATCTATCGTAGTGGCATCTCCAGACCTCTTTCTTTGCATCCTCATTTAATGCAAATATATATATGTGTGTGTGTGTGTGTGTGATAGATCGCTGACCACTACATTTATATTTTTTTCTCCTTGTTTCTCTCCTTATTTCTCTGTGTTCCTTTCAGTTGAAGAGCATAGCTTGAAACGTCAAAGACTTTCTCTATTCCCGAGCGTTAAACTAATACATCCATTTGTTGTTTACACCACCTGTCTTTGTCTGTTGTTTTTTTCATAAATTCTCTCATATATATATATATATATATATATATATGGCTTAACTGGTCAAAACTTCAAAGCCACTGGCCATAATATTCTTGTATATGAATAAGAAATTTGTACTCTACAAAAGTATTGAGTAGCCCCATCAAATTAATGTAAAGTTGTTTTTATTAAACCTGAACATAAAACACACACACTGATGAGGTAAATTCATAAGCATGTAATTTTCAGCAAATAATTATGTTATCCAGTCAGTTGAATTAATGAAACTTTTGTATGTTTTATGAAGCTTAAAATACCAAATATGTTTTCTGTATTTTATTAATACTCTGTGTGTGTGTGTGTGTGTGTGTGTGTGTGTGTGTGTGTGTGTGTGTGTGTGTGTGTGTGTGTGTGTGTGTGTGTGTGTGTGTGTGTGTGTGTGTGTGTGTGTGTGTGTGTACGATGGAAGAGGAGGTGGGAATTATAAAGAGAAGAAAATGCACAAATTCTTTTGTATTGTAATTAATGAAATTATTCCAGAATACATTATTACAAGTTCCAAAATGTTTCATTACATACCAATTTCATGTCTCATGGAATTTTGTCATTTTAATGTACATGTGTAAGGTCTGATTGTTAGCTTTCAGTTAAGATATACAGATATACTATATAGCATTGAAGAAAAGTAATAGATGCATTTGGTAACAATGGAAAAAGTTCTTTGGCTGACCAAGATATTCTCATGGAATGTGACTAAATAAAGTTTATTTTTCAACATAGCCTGCCTTGTGGTCCATAGACTTCTTCCATTGATGTTGCAGTACTTGGATCACATTAGTGAAGAAGCTTTCATCCTGTTGGTCAAGCAAAGTCATAAACAACAGATATGACATCATAGTCACTGTGATACTCATTCCCAGTCAAGTGTTTCTTCATGTTGGGGAACAGATGATAGTCAGATTGGGTGAAATGAGGAGAATAAGGATGGTGATCAACCATTTCAAAGCCATGGTCATGCACAGGAGCTATTGACGCTAAGGACTTGTATACAGAGCATTTTCCTCATGAAACAAAACCCGTTTTGTCAGTTCTCCTTGGTGTTTAGTCTTATTAGCCTTTTGTAACTGCATCGGCAAGTTGGCTTTGTACTCTCCATTGACAGTGTGGCCTTTTGGAGATAGTCGATAAGCAATGCTTTTTGCAGCCCCAAAATCTCAGGCAATCACTTTCCCTGCAAATGAAACAAACTTGGCCATCTTTGGAGCAAGGGAGAAGAGATGTTTATATTGCATGTATAGTCTCTTTGTCTCTGGCTTAAAGTGATGAACCCAACACTCATCCTGGGTGTGGAAACGTTCAAGAAAACCAGCTGGATCAGACTCAAACAATCTCAGATTTTCTCAGGATGTGATCAGCCTGGTGTGCTTATCATCAGGTGTCAGAAAACATGGCAGCCACTGTTCCAAGTTCATGGTGCAGAATATTCTCAGCTCTCATGGGATATGCTAATAACATTGGCTATTTATAGTAAATCGCCTGTCATCCATCACCATGTGGTGAACATGATCAATGTTTTCTTCAGTGGTAGAAGTTGCAGATCTTCAGTCATCTTCAAAACTCTCACTTTTTCTCTTAAATTTAGTTACCCACTTTTGCACTGTTGATAAAGCTAGAGCATCATCCTTTAATGTAGCAACCATGTCAGCATGTATGTTGTTGGTGGCATAACCCCTCTTCTGCAGGTACTTGATAACACCACAATGCCAGATTTTGTCCATTTTCAAGAGAATTCACTACTAGTTAGTTTTGAAGTGTTTGTTGAACAGTCAGATGTGAATTTATCTGGAAAACATAAAGCACTTATTAACAAGAAGAATCGAAATTAATGCATGCAATATTTTAAAGCTGTTGCATCACTTCTTCCTAGTCAGCCAATGAACATTTCAACACATCTTCATGCATACTTTAAATATTCAAAAACAAATGGACAAATCTATTTTTACAAACAATATTTGAATTAAAAATGTGTTATAATTATTGATTTAAACTTGGTTTATATTCTATTATAAAAACAATCTCTTTTTAAGCCTATTAGAGACTAGTAGCTTGTCAATCATTTGTTTTTTGTCTTTTTGGTGTGTGTGTGTCTAAGTGTGGGGAGGACCAAGCTGAATATATGACAATTTTTCACTGTTGTCTATTGTATTAAAATAATGTATCATGACATGTATTAAAAAAAATAGCCAGTCATAGACAAATGGTCTGTGAACCATATTTTGGCTATCTAAGAGAACTTATGAATCTCATCTTCTGCTTTAACTGTCACCAACAGCTATAGGCAAGTTGTCACATTTTGCTTTATTCACCATTTAACTTCACCCCTGACTTAGCTTCTCCAAGAGTTCAAAAATGTGTAAGTTATCAACAATACATTTACTGCTGTCAGATATTTGCTCATAAATATTGTTACTTTATAGACATGAGCACATGTATGCATATATTCTATAATACCTACCACATTGTATTATTCCATTAACTTTATAAACAATAAATATATATGTACTTTTCTACAACCCATTATCCATTTGGCTAAGTAAAACACAAATATTTATATACATTTTTACGCATTTACATAAAATTGCCATGATTAATGTTATAAATTGAGATTTTCCACATTTGAATCCTGTCTCATTTTAATATGTAAGTTAGAACACTTGCTGTGCAATAATTATTGCTTCATATATTGTCGTACTTGGGGATGGTCATTTTATTTATTTATTTATTTTTTGGACAATTAAACACACACAGTATTTATTTGATCTTCACTTTACTTTATATTTGTATTATTTTTAGTTTATACATGCTTAGCATGTTGATATGCTTTAAATAAAAAGGAAAAAAATGATATATAATTCCTTATTGTTGTTATTTCTATGAATGTTCTTTTAATTTCCAATAATCTCATAAGAGCCAAAAAGAAAGCCATCTTTGATACAAAGTGGTATAATTCAAGTTATTTTTGTTCATTGCACCAATGTGTTTGTATATGTGTGTACATATATACATATAGTGGAGGCGCAATGGCCCAGTGGTTAGGTCAGTGGACTCGTGGCCATAGGATCGTGGTTTCAATTCCCAGACTGGGCATTGTGAGTGTTTATTGAGCGAAAACACCTAAAGCTCCACGAGGCTCCGGCAGGGGATGGTGGCGAACCCTGTTATACTCTTCCACCACAACTTTGTCTCACTCTTACTTCCTGTTTCTGTTGTGCCTGTAATTCAAAGGGTCAGCCTTGTCACACTGTGTCACGCTGAATATCCCCGAGAACGATGTTAAGCGTACATGTTAATTTCACGAGCAAGCTGTTCTGTTGATCGGATCAACTGGAACCCTCGACGTCGTAAGCGACGGAGTGCCAACAACATATACATATATAAATTGTAGTTTGCTTCCCAACCACATGGTTCCAGGCTCACTCTCACTGTGTGACACTTTGGGCAAGTGTCTTCTTCTATAGCCTCAGACTGACCAAAGCCTGGTGAGTAGATTTGGTAGATGGAAACTGAAAGAAGCCTGTTGTATCTATCTATCTATCTATCTATCTATCTATCTATCTATTTATCTATCTATCTGTCTGTCTGTCTGTCCGTCCGTCCGTCCGTCCGTCCATCTGTCTGTCCACCCGTCCGTCCGTCCGTCTGTCCGTCTGTCCGTCTGTCCGTCTGTCTGTCTGTCTGTCTGTCTGTCTATCTATCTATCTAACTATCTATTTATCTGTCTGTCAGTCTATCTATGATATATATATATATGGATATATGTGGATATATGTATGTATGTGCATGTGTCTTTCTGTCTGTCATTGTCTACCACCACCACCACCACCAACACCACTACCAACACCACTTGACAACTTGTATTGGTGAGTTTACAGCCCCATAACATAGTGGTCCAGCAAAAGAGGCTGATAGGATAAGTACCAGGCTTAAAAAAAAAGAAGTACTGGGGTTGATTCTTTTGACTAAAATTCTTCAAGGAGATGCCCCAGCATGGTAGCAGTCTAATGACTAAAACAAGTAAAAGGATAGAAGAATATATATATAATATATAATATATATTCTGTTGTGTCTAGCGAGAGTCATTTTCTTTTCGTGCCTTAAAATTTAACACACTCACCGTTAAATTTCCACTTATTATTTTTATTTTCCTAAAATTTTCATTGCGTCTTGCAACATTTTCAATAGTTTTGACTCTGTCCGTTATTCACGTTGCGTCTGTTTTTGCTTTTCTTTTAATAAGTGGAAATTTAACGGTAAGTGTGTTAAATTTTAAGGCACGAAAAGAAAATGACTCTCCCCAGACACAACAGAATATGCTTCAACACACAAAATCACATAAAAAATCTTGCAAACCAAATCCAAAAACGAAATATAATATATATATATGTATGTATGTATGTATATATAAATATATATATATATGCGCATATATGTATATGTGTGTGAATGTGTGTGTGTGTGTGTGTGTGTGAGTGCGTGTGTGTGTGTGTGTGCATGTATGTGTGAGCTCACTTTATCCTCCTGGCTTTATATACATTTTGCATGCTCATTTTGACTTAAGAGCTTAACAGAGATTCACGCATGAACGAACAGAAAACTCTACAACTCAACAAATAGTTTCAACCTAGCTATAACTTCAAACATTAGTCATCATACTCTACCCCAACACTAATGTTAAGCATATAAACTCACACCTACAACTCAAGTAGCCAGTCTAATGAAGCTGACCACAAGCAAAACTTGAATGGTATTGTGAACCTTTCCCTTCTAATATCATCATCATCATCATCGTTTAACATCCGCTTTCCATGCTAGCATGGGTTGGACGATTTGACTGAGGACTGGTGAAACCGGATGGCAACACTAGGCTCCAATCTAATTTGGCAGAGTTTCTACAGCTGGATGCCCTTCCTAACGCCAATATATATATATATATATATATA
>NC_068981.1:154950482-154952007 GCF_001194135.2 Octopus bimaculoides
ATATATATATATATATATATATATAAGCATGTGGCATAGTGGTTAGATTATTCAACTCATGATTGTAAGGTTATGATTTCAATACTTGGTGGTGCATTGTATCCCTGAGCAAGACACTTTATCTTGCCTTGCTCCAATCCACTCAGGTAGAAAAAGGAAGTAGTACTTGTATTTCAAAGGGACATCCTTGTCACATTCTGTGTCACACTGAGTAGCCCTGAGAACTACATCAATGGTACGCATGTCTGTGGAATGCTCAACCACTTGCATGTTAATTTCATGAGCAGGCTGTTCCATTGTTGTCATAACCAATGGAGTGCCAGTACATATATGAATATGTATGTATTCATGTATGCATGCATGTGTGTGTGTGTATGTGTGTGTGTGTGTGTGTGTGCACGCGCGTGCATGTGTATGTGTGTGTGTGCATGTGTTCGTGTGTATACATGCTTTGCCATGTACACAATATGAATAGGCTATGGTTTTACTATACCTTTAAATGCACATTTGAAGACATAATAAAAGAGGCTGTTTTCTCAGGGAACTGATTTCTTAACCCAATTTTGACACCTTGCAGAGAAATTCTTCCTTCAGGATACTAAATGAGAGGAGTAATAGCACAATGCAACTTCAGCTCTTGTATATGCATGAATAATATATTCTTTTCTATTCTAGGCACAAGGTCCGAAATTTTGGGGGAGGAGGCCAGTTGATTAGATGGACGCCAATACGCAACTGGTACTTAATTTATTGACACTGAAAGGATGAAAGGCAAAGTCGACCTCGGCAGAATTTGAACTCAGAACGTAGCGGCAGACAAAATACCGCTAAGCATTTCGCCCAGCATGCTAACATTTCTGCCAGCTCACGGCTTTATGCATGCATAATATTAGTTACAAATTTTGACACACGGTCAGCAATTTATGGAGAGGGGTAAGTTGATTTCATTGACCCCAGTGCTCAACCAGTACATATTGTATCAACCCCAAAAGGATGAAAGGCAAAGTCAACTTCAGTAGCATTTGAACTTGAAACATAAAGATGGTTGAAATGCTGCTATGCATTTTGTCTGGTGTTCATGCCAGCTCACCTCCTTAGAGATGCTTATTGAATACATATTTGTGTATTGATCTATCCATATGTTTAAGCATGTATATATGTATGTATGTATGTATGTATGTATGTATGTATGTACGTATGTATGTATACGTGCATGTGTGCATTTGCCTCTAAATATATGTGTGGCATAAATATATGTGTAGCATAAATATATGTACGGCATAAATATATGTCTGATATAAATGTGTGTGCATGGCATGCATAAATTTTATCACATAACCAGCTAGTTTCTAGCATTTGGTTGATAATTTTCATGCTATATGATCTGCCCACTTCGTAGCTAACTTTGTACAGCAAAGATAACAACAAAAGCATAAATTGAAGACAGAAAGAAACTTCTCAATGAATGACAGCTAAATTATTGAGCAAGTATCTATCAGTTGAAGGAAGAATATATCATGATGAT
>NC_068981.1:154952352-154969883 GCF_001194135.2 Octopus bimaculoides
AGTAGCATTTGAACTTGAAACATAAAGATGGTTGAAATGCTGCTATGCATTTTGTCTGGTGTTCATGCCAGCTCACCTCCTTAGAGATGCTTATTGAATACATATTTGTGTATTGATCTATCCATATGTTTAAGCATGTATATATGTATGTATGTATGTATGTATGTATATATATATATATATACTCATTTTTCCATCCCACACATTAATGTCTACTACAAGAGCCTGTGCTTAGTGACATCAGCACAATATGCTTAAAAACATTTGTTTCCATCAAAGAATTAGTTTTCATGTACTGACATTTGATTTTTTTTTTTTAATATAGTTAATATTTTGTCATTTTAATGTACTTAGTAAAACTGTCATTTGTATCAATAGAAATTTCAAAAATAAAATTACTTTGACGTTGTAGCCATCTTTTCTGATTATCATTTAGCAATTTGGATACACTTTATTCTAAGATAAAAAAATTTTAATTCTGCTTAGTATGCAGCTGTGTTTTAATTATGCTGAAACTATCAATTATGCACTTTTTCACTCAGACTAATACATGTTTTTTTAAGGATTACTAACCATTTTATCATTTGTTAAAATCTTATTCCAGTCACTATATTGTACCCAAGGACAGGAATTGCAATTCCAAGTCTTTGTTTTAGAATTTTATCAAGTCTTTTTAAATTTTGTTTGCTTGTTGTTGACTTTTTTTTAAATTTGAAAATTCAAATTTATATTACTGAAAGGTTTTCATGAAGTAAAATCAAGTAGTGAAAATAAAATCAGAAATTTTTTCGAACTGATTTTGAAATTTAAATTCAAATCAGGTTTCAATAAAATGTAAAATTCAAATTTTAATCAATAAAAAGATTATCAATTTTATACTGAATTTTGATTTGTCTCATATTTCATCTTTGGATACTTGCTTTTCAAATTTTATTTGAAATACATCTCACTTTTATCAATTAGTAATTTTAAACTGTAAAATAAGTAAAAAAAAAAAGAAGAGCAAATTGCAAGTAAAATTATCTCCATTCAAAATTCTAATTGTTTGTTCAACTAGAGAAGGCCCATAACTCTACTTACTCATATTTATGAAGTTTCTTTCCGAATTCACATAAATTTTATCATATAACCATAGAAACCAAGCCAGAGCAGACACAGGCATAATGCACTCCTCCAACCCGTTAGATACTGTCAAACCGTTCATCCCATGCCAGTATAGAAGATAAACAAGGTGGCGAGCTGGCAGAAACGTCAGCATGCCAAGCGAAATGCTTAGTGGTATTTCGTCTGTCTTTACATTCTGAGTTCAAATTCCGCTGAGGTCGACTTTGCCTTTCATCCTTTTGGAGTTGATAAGTTAAGTACCAGTTGTGTACTGGGTCGATCTAATTGACTGGCCCCACTCCCCAAAAATTTTGGGCTTTGTGCCTGGAGTAGAAAAGTATGGAAGATAAACATTAAAAGCTGCTGCTGCTACTGCTTGCACCTCTGCTACTGCTGCTACTGCTGAGTTATTGCCCACTTGAAGGAGATTTTGCAGATATTTCAAGTAGATTGTGCATTCACATACAGACATCCATCATTAGCTCATTAGCTCAGACAATCACCTTTGCAGATGAAATGACCTTGGCCTTCTTTGGAGCTGATGAGGAGGGGGTGTTTCCACTACATGGATTTTTCTTTGTCTCTGGCTTAAAGTGATGAACCCAATAATCATCCTGCTTAGGAAACATTCAAGGAAATCAGCTGGATCTGCCTCAAACAATCTCAGATTTTCCCATGATCAGCCTGGTGTGCTTTTGATCAGGTGTCAGAAGACATGGCAGCTACAGAACAAAAACTGTCATCATGCCAAGTTCATTGTGTAGACTTTTCTCAACTCTTTCACAGGATACATTAATAGCATTGGCTATTTGATTTATAGTCAATCACCTGTCATCCATCACCTTGTGGTGAACATGATTAATGTTTTCCTCAGTGGTGGAAGCTGCAGGACGTCCAGACCTTGAATCTCTTCAACACTCTCCCTTCCCTTCCCCTACTAAGCTCAGCTACCCACTTTTGTACTGATGATAAAGCTGGAGTGTCATCCTCTAATGTAACAACCATTTCAGCATGAATGTTGTTGGAGGCATAACCCTTTTTCTGCAGGTACTCTACACCACAATGCCAAATTTTCTCCATTTTCAAGAGAAGTCACTACTAGTTACTTTTGAAGTGTTCTCTGAACAGTCAGATATCAGTTTACCTAAAAAGAAGCCTTGCAGTTATTAATAAGTAGAGTCAAAATTAATGCATGCAAGATTTCACGGCTGTAGCATGACTCTTTTATAGTCAGCCTATGAATTTTTCAGCCCACCCTCATAGTTAATGGAAGATGAACATGATTTTTACAGCATAGAAACTCTACTGGAACCAGATAAGCTAGGATTTAATGCAAGGATTATAAATGATAGCAGGAGATCTTCAAAAATAAAATTAGAGTAGAATTAATTGGGTAGAGAAAAGACATAGCAATAGAAAGCATTAACAAGGGAGTAGTTAATAACTAATTTAGAAGAGGCTGTTAGAATGGTCTTTACTATCAAAATGGTAGCAGCAACAATGACGTGATCATTTGTTTGAGATTGTTCTTTGCATTGTTCAAACTAATGTGCATTTCCTAAAGTACTGATTGATTCAGGTTGCAGAAGCACATTATAAAAACTGAAGTTTTGATAGGTCATATAGGGTGTATAATATCCAATTCAAAGTGGATGTAAGCTGCTTTTTAACAGCACTTTGTTGAACTGCCCTGGAGAAGAGGTGGGTAATAGATGGTGGACTTCTTCTATAGTCAGCTGCAAATCAACAAGGGAAGGAGTGGAGTGGTGTGCAAATCCAGTTTCAGTTTTTGAATTAACAAACATTTTATCCAGTTGTGCAAGAAGTAAGTTTCCAGAACTGAATAGTTTTCCTTACTTCACTGTAGCATGCTATACTTGTTCATTCTTCTCTTAGCAGAAGTGTTTTATAACTAGCATCAGTTCAGATAAATGGAATTCCAGCTGTATGAGCTGATGAGTTGTGGCATTAGAGGAAGGATGTAAACAAGAACTACATTACAGAAAATGTCAGGCCCATTACTCAATTAAATAAAGAGTTGAAAGTTTTGGCCAAGGTTGGTACTTTTTATGAATAGTATTGTTGGGCCTGCACTAACCTGTGCAGTCAGGGATAGACTTGTCACGAACAACCTTCAGTATATGTAATACATTGTAGAGAGGTTTTGCTCTTGATCAGGCTTTAGGGGAGCACTGATCAACCTGGAATCATTTAAAACATTCACTAGAGTTTACAAGTGATACCTGTTGGCTGGATAATTTACAACCAGTTTCAGTTAGGTATTTAAGGACTGGACAGCTGCATTGTTCAGTGGCATTTTATTTGTGTTTGTAGTGGTAAATAGCCACCTATTAGAGCAGTTTGATATTGGGCACTCAATCTGTCTGATAATACATTATGGTGGTGATATTTATCACTTCTGCTTATCTTTCAACGTTTGATTCCTCTCGGCCCATTTCTGGATCGGACTGGCATCCTAGATCCAATTCTCCTGGTGGTCGGGGCCAAACCAACCCCAAACACTTTAATCTGACTGTTGCTCCAGTGACTGTTATCACTGCACCAGGCAGATATGAACTTGCATCTCCAGGTGTCTAGTTGAGAGCTCACTAATTTGTTTTGATTAATGAGTGTTCTTTTACCAACCTAATATTCATTCAGTATGGTGTCAACCACCTCAATTTCCATTCTGTCCTGCATCATAACATTAAATATGTATATGACAGTGAATAAAATGTTATATTCAATTCATCATGTTCCCAACAATAATACATTAATTATGAAATAATTGAGTCTTTAAAGAATGGAAGACTGTTTACACTTAAATATCGAAGTAAAATGAAGTATGGTTCCTTACCACAAAGTCATTGTGTTATCAAACTGCATGCCAGACACAACAAAGTCGTCATTTGACTGGTAGAATATTGTTTAGTTGAAAAAGGTAAATGCTGTACCAGTTAACAAAACACCATTGAAAGACAAAATTCATGATGTGCTAACTAAAATACTTGGTATTTCACAAAGAAATAAAGTGAAACATTGATAATTGTTACAACAATGGCTTTATTTAATAAACAAAGTGTAAATTACAACCATATTTGTCTTTAGTTCATTTTATATCCAACACCATTAACACATCCTCTGAATCTGCATATATAGTTTATCATTGTCTTCAATCTAAGCTCTTTATTAGTGTCAATGAACCTAACTTCATTTTAGGTGTCAACGTAGAATAGTTGAGTCATTTATTCTAAAGTACATTCAGGCCAAGGACTATGAAACAACTTCAAGAAATCTCTGTAGGAGTCAAATGCAGGCTTTATTAATTTGGGATAATCTTTACAAGCATGGAAGTACTACTAGTTTCCATGTTGGTCATCATGTTCAAGATTATTAGGATATACATTCTCTACTATTCTAAGGTAATTTTGTAACCTGAAAATAGAATAGATTTAAAGTTATTTAGCCACATCAAAGGCATTCTAGTCATGCTGTACAATATTATCCAAAGAAAAAGGGTAAAGACTCCCTTCATTCATGAATAACCATGGGATTGTACCTAGAAAGTTCCCCTCTGAAGCACAATGTTATCCAAGGGAAAGGCAAAGACCAATACAGTTTGCTACCAGTGATGTCACAACTCATATCTACACCCTTTTTCCCATGCCACCAATGTTAGCCAAGGGAAAGGCAAGGGCCAATACAGTTTGGTACCAGTGATGTCACAACTCATTTCTACAGCTGAGTGAACTGGAGCAAAGTGAAATAAAGTGTCTTGCTCAAAATCACAATACAATTCAGTCCAGGAATTGAACTCTCTACCTCATGATTGTTAGCCTAATGCTGTCTTCACAAAACCAAAATATCCTTTTTTATAAGATTGTAGGATGTGAATTAAGGGAGCATTTGACTGTTATTTCTAGCAGAGTGAGCGACTATGAAGTGGCTTCTTCATTGAGTTGAGTATGTTTTGGATTGTAGTTACCTCTTTTGTTTGAGACTGTTTATAGATGTACATATACAAGAGGCACTATTGTACATACCACACCCCTGATTTATCAGTGAGGTGAACCATCAAGGGAACATCTGTATAGTTACTCAATCTGCTAGAAATAGCAACTAAATTCTTCTTAGTTCAACCTTTTTATCAACTTGATAAAGAATGAACACTGGGTGATGTAGTACTGAATACATTATCTAAAAATCAGATGGGACAGCCAATGCTGATCATTAGTCTGCTTAATTAGAGATAACCTCAAGCTAACTTTTATAAGCAGAGGGTCCTTCATATTTACTTTCAGTGTGTTTTCTTACTGATCTTCTGACCCTGAGATCATAGGGACATTTCTTGTTATTATACCTCGAATTTTAATTATTTCCTCCTGGGAAATTTTTCAATCTCCTTCACAGAAATGTTTTTATTGATTGAACAAACACATCAATCAATGTGAAAATACTGCCTTTTCTTTTGTGTTTGGAGAAATGTCAAAATGAATTTGCTCCCTTTTTTTCTGTTTGTGTGTATTTATACTTCTGAGATGGCAGTAATGTTCATATTTTTTACTATAACCTCTGATCAATTTTTATACCGATTTTCTTTCAAAGGAATTCTGTTTCTTTTTGGGTGGAGTGACATATTTTCAATGTTCATTGAAGCATTTTGCTGGCCTTGGGCAACTATTTAAGAGGTGGACTAAAAACTAGCTGAATATTGCATGCAGACTTGATGTTTTGCTGTAACATGTAATCTTGTAATCGTTATAGCATAAAGGTTTTAACTTTTATAGAATTTTTTTATTGATTTCAAAGAAAGAAAGGGTTAGTAACCACTGCATCTACAGTCCCTCCAGTTAATGTTTCTCATGAATAGTTACAAGTTGATATCTGCTGGAAAATTGGGCAGGGTCTGGAATTCTAGAAGGTTGACTTTCTTAGGAGCAGGGACTGAGATTAGAGGTTAATGGTTTAACAAACCAGTAATTATTTAGATTTTTCTTGCCAATTTCAGATATACATTTTGGAGAAACAGATAGTAGTTCCATTTATCACAGTCTGCTTTATTTATTTCATTTATTTGTGAGGAGGGGGTTGGATTTGTCTTCTAAAAGGTTTAAGTTTTCTCTTGTGAAGTTTCTTTTATAATCATTCTTATTTCTTTCACTTCCATTTTCACATTTTGCTACTCATTGCAAGTATTGTAGGAGTTGTTCAACCCCTTATCAGTTCTGAAATTGAACAGATTGATGATCAAAACCATTCCAACCATGACCATTCTACCATTTTTCTCACCTCGGTGCATGCTACATCACAGTATCTAACATGTTCTCCTTTTTGATAAGAACTAAGTGTAATTTGGGAAAGATCTGGCAGCTATTTCTAGCATATCTAGCAACCACTAGAAGGTTCCATCATTGGCTCAAAGTATATTTTGTTATTATTCCTATTTATGCTATGTATTCTTGTGCTTTCTTTAGTCTCTATAGAGTTTCATTTCTTGATGTTGTCATTGTTGTGAGCTATGATGCAATGGCTGGTAGGTGGAAGAGGGAGACCTAGGAAGACAGGGGACAAAGTACTGAGGGGCAACCTCAGGATGTTGCACCTTTCAGACGAGATGACAAAGGACCAAGATATGTGACCCCTGGCTGTACTCAAGAAGACTTGCACTCCACAGTAGAAGTATTAAAGCCGCTCCCCCTGCCAGCTCCAGTCAAACCATCCAACCTATGCTAGCATAGAAAATAGATATTAAATTATGATGATGATGATGATGATGTAGCTGGAAAATATGTAGGTGCAACCCAGAGGCCCAGTGCTTTTGCTATACTATATCCTCTTTCACTCACTCACTCTCTCTCTCCCTCTCTCTCTTTCTCCTCGCTCTCTCTTCTCTCTCTCTCTCCTCTCTCTCTCCCTCTCCCCTCTCTCCTCTCTCTCATCAAGGCTTATTCTGTGTATCCCAAGATATTGTGGTTTATCACATGGAGAGCAATGTAATATAGTCTGTATTAGCCTTCATATATATAATTGTTCTGACAAGACCAGATATTTGGAGGAAAGAGTGATTTTATCGACTCCAGTATTTTGATCGGTAATTTATTTTATCAACCCTTGGAAGGAAAAAAGTTAATCACAATATGATTTGAACTTAGAATTTTCATAGCTTATTAGTTATGTTGCTTATTTTTGAAGGAAAGTATTCAACCAATTAAAGAGGTTTTAAAAACAACTTCTTTCTCTAGTTTGCCTTGGTGTATAAAACAGGTCATGTACATTAAGCTTTGTGAGATATAATTCATAGTTTATTAAGCAATGAGTAGAGTCCAGGGCAAACTAGTGTAGGTTAGAATCAGCAAATAATGAGTACAAACAGTTCAAAATGGATTAAATCAATTTGTTAGGAGGGAACAGATAAGTTTGATGTTTCATTTCTGCCCCCTCTGGAAATCTTTTATATTTGTTCCAGCAAAAGGTCTGTCCAAAATGTTAGACCTTTTTTTTCCTTTTCCTCACAGTAAATCAATTTATTCCCCCCTTTGAACTGTTTATACATTTTGTTATTGAGAAGCTGTTCACATTCAAATTTATAACATTAAAACTGTAGGTTACTACTGGATGAAGGGTGAGAGAAATGATGTTGTAGAGTGTATGCTTCAATGTCTTTTATATGTTTTTATTCCGTTTAATTTACTCTCTAATATTCTAAGCAGATCAGCTCCTCTATTATGGGATATTTCTTTGGATCTTTGTTGATACTATGTACTTGTACATCTCAACTGTTATTATCCAAGCCAACGAGGAGGCCTCTACATGATCATTCAGCTTGCAAGAAGCTACAACCAAATCATCCTCAAATCTCACCTCATCATCTTAGAAAAAACACATTGTATAATCTTGCACATGGAAAAAAGGTGGGATGGTCACTGTTGGAATGCTTTTGATCACAGGTCTACATGAATTAGAACTGACCTGGTGCTAAACAAAAACAAATATTATTTAATGTCGTGTCATAATTCCAGCTTCAGTGTTTACTAATTTGATTAGGTTGCCTTGTCAAAGAGTGGTTCAGGCACATTTGTCAAAACTAACTTTCAATAGCAATATCAAAGCTAAAATGCTCAACTCTGTTTCAAAAAAGCTATTCCAAGCGTGTCTCTCAATTACCATTCAACTTTATATCTTCTATTTAAAGCAGATGATTTATCTTGATTCTGTTGACTTTCTAGCTATATCTGGTAGAATTTAGAGCTGTGGTTAATGGAGCAAGAACTAGGCAGAATAATAGTAGGTATAAAGTCTCCATGGAATATTCTGTTCATCTAATTTGTTTGAGTGACCTCACTGTTATTTTGTGTTACATTTGTCCTCCATTTACGCATGCTGGTTTTCAAGAAACCAACAACTAACAATAATAATATGAACATTTTCATAGATTCTTCAATGAGGGTATTTCCATAAATAATCAAGGCAGTATTTGGTTTTGTTTTTTGTTTTGTTTTTTTGTCTAAAGTTTTCAAACATTATTTTGTTCATTAAGAACTTGTCAATGTGATTGTACATTCATTCTTAGTTGTTAATAATTTTGTATATTAGCTGAACAGGTTTCACATCATCTCTGGTACGTGTTTTTATGACTGAATACCCTTCCCATCACCAACCTCTTTGTTATATTATAATTATGTTTAGAAATTCAAACAAGAAAAAAAGAGTATTCAAAGCATATAGTAGAATTTCAAGATATATATTTCAAGACATTGATAAATCTTACTTTTTTTTTTAGTCTTAAAGATAATTGGATGGATAATTGGTTTATAAGTTCTGGTATCATTTGTGTTTTTGCTTTAATACCTATTTCTCTGTACCTATATGAAGAAGATTTGTTGAAGCAAAATTCTTTACATTCAGATGTTCTTCCTGGTGCCACCATTCACTTGTTTCTAAGAAATGTAATAATGTTTGTATGATTGTGAAATTTGTTTACAATTAATGCACTATGTCAAGACAGAGAGACACATATACAAACCATAAATAATACATATATTTGTGTGTGCATGCATACGTGCATGTGTGTGTGTGTGTGTGTGTGTGTGTGTGTGTGTGTGTGTGTGTGTGCATATCCATGTGTACATACTTGTATATGCAACAGACTTCTTTCCAGTTTACACTTACTTGATTTATTCATAAAGCTTTGCTTAACCCAGGGCTTTAGTAGAAGACACTTGTACAAGATTTTACACAGTGGGACTGAACTTGAAACCACATATTTGCAAAGTGAACTTCTCAATCATGTAGCCATAAGAAATAAATATAACTGTAAGTCATTTAGAATAGATAAATTTCTGATAATCTAGATCATCATCATCAGCGTCATCATCATCATCATCATCATCATCGTCATCATCATCATCATCATTTAATGTCCATTGTTCATGCTGGCATGGGTTGGACAGTTTGACCAGTGTTGGTAAGCTGAGGGGCTGCATCAAACTCTAGTCTGATTTGGCATGGTTTCTATGCCAACCACTCTGTGAGCGTAATGGGTGCCTTTTATGTGCCAGTGGCACAGGTACCAGTTACGTGACACTGGCATCAGCTACATTGCCTCTGTGAGGCCCAACACTTGAATGGTGCTTTTTATGTGCCACTGGCGTGGGTGCCAGTTATGTGATGCCAGCATTGGCTATGACTACGATTTTACTTGGCTTGATGGGTCTTCTCCAGCACAGCATATTGCCAAAGGTCTCGGTCACTAGTCATTGCCTCCATGAGGTCCAGTGTTCAAAGATCATGGTTCTTCACCTTGTCCCATGTCTTCCATAGGTCCCTCCACAGATAGAGATTAGCACTTCTTTCCACAGTTGTCCTTATCCATATGCATTACATTATCATACAGCACAGTTGTCTCTCTTGCACACCACACCTGATGCCTCTTATGCCCAACTTTTCTCTCAAGATGCTTACACTCTGTTGTACAGGCACACTGACATTGCACATCTAGTGAAGCATACTAGCTTCATGCTGTTATGTTGTAGACCCAGATCAGTGCTGATCAAGCAACTCCATGGAATAACTAGGTGCAATCGAAATATCTAGTGTTTCTTGACAGTCCACACCTTTGGTTACAAAGAATCATGCTATGTGCTCCAACATGCAATGAGTTAGTATATGTGGTGCAGCGTGACGATATAGGAATGTTGTTTTTGTAGTTCTGGAATAGAAGGAATAAGTAAAGTGGGACATTGTGAAGAAGGGCAGGGACATCAAGTAGTTTTAAGGAGTAGCAAACAGTTTACTAGTTCAGAGAAACAGAAGTTATTGCAGTAGTAGAAAAGATATAGAAATGGTACATGCATGATCTAGAGGTTGCAGTAGGTTGTTAAGATAATCTTCTCCAATCTTCCAGGTGGCTTTCTTTGAAAACGCAAAAATGTTCATGTTTTATGGAAGCAGAACCATTCCATTAGAGTACTGCAGTACTAATTTTGTTAAGACTCATCTAATTAGTCAATTAGCTTGAAACTAGTATAACTGTGGCACTACTGTACATCCTCTGAGATTTTCTAACAGCATATGCTGATACTATTTCATCAGTTATTTCAAGTAACATTTCCAGCACTAACCAATTAATTAAATTTACTAATTTATATGACATTTATGTATCCTCGTGCTTTCAACTGTTCAGTAAATATCCCCTTCGCTATCTTTCTCACTATACTGAGACTAACCTTAGTAGATGGTCTCTTTGTAGATCCTAACTATCTTTCAAATATTCTTTTGGAACTTTTCATTATGTACTCCTCTACCTGTTTCATTTCACTGTCATTGGAGAGTAAATGTGCCAGTATCATTCTAGAACCATTTTTTTCCCTGTTGACATTACCTTTTAGTCTGAAATACTTCATACCTCTTATCTCTATGATCAAAATAGTGATAAATATCCTGCTCTCAACCTTCTTGACATTAAAGGCAGTGAACTGGCAGAATTTTTAGCACATCAGGCAAAATGCTTAGTAGCATTTCACCCATCTTTACATTCTGAGTTCAAATTCCGCTGAGATCAACTCTTCTTTTTATCCTTTTGGAGTTGATAAAATAAGTACTAGTTGAACACTGGAGTCAATGTAATCGACTTACTCGTTCTTGAAATTGCCTGCCTTCAGCTAAAATTTGAAACCTTTCTGACATTATTCCTCCTGCTTAGTTTCTTGGTGTCTTTCTTTGCTTCCCACATTTTTTAATTCTTCTCAGGCTAATCACTTAGTTCTAATAATGCTATTCACATGCTTCATTATCCATAGACCTTTTTTGTGACTGGCAACAGGTTGTCTTTGAAGAAGTCTCAGTTTTCTCTCATATACTTCTCTATTTCTTTCTTTTTTAAATAGGTGACATCTTGTACAAATTAGAAATTTGACATAACAGGAGGCTTCCATATTTTCCTTACCTTAGAAGTCATTTCATGAGCTATTTGGTTGCATGATTTGATAAAAATCACAACCAAATTTCTTTTACATTGCACCCTACCTTCTTCTTCAAGTGCCTTCTATACAGGCAATGGATTTCCATGCCTTACTGTCCCTCAGACATCTTAACATGTCATTGTGCATTGAATCAGTCTTCGTGAAGCTAGCTCCTAAGCCACTGAGTATCTCCTATTTTTGTACTTTTCAGTTACTTCTTTTCATTTCCTTTGTTGTCACCAAATGCTCAAGGCTTCTTTTCCTTTTCTTGACATCCCAGTCAACTTTGTGTGTTGCCTCCTTATGTTGTTGAGAAATTTTCTGGGGTTTTATTTAACCCTTTAGTATTTAAGCCAGCCATATCTGGCCAAAATATTCTACCTGTTTTATGTTCAAACTGACCAGATATAACTTCATACACCTATCCAGCACAATCACATCATTGAAATATTGAAGCCATGAGACAATACATGATTAATTCAAAACAATGTAAATAAATAAACATTATATTTGACAGAATAATCTGAAAACTAAAGGGTTAAAGACCTTCTTATTTGCCATTCTGATCTGCAGAGGATACCTCTACCATTCATTTAATGAATCATGTCTCTGCAGAAATGATAAGCTTTTATATCTTACCATCTTTAATAAAATAAAAACAGAAACATAGATATTGGTTGGAATGCTTTTGATTATAGATCTGCTCAATCTAGGTTGAACTGGTGACTAAACAACAACAATATGCTATTTTATACTTATCTTCCTCACTTACACCAGATGTCACTAATTAGTAATCTATGTTAAAGTAGCACAATTCTCACAGGGCATGCTTTTGATACTCATAGTCATGTGTCTTTTCTTAAGATAAAGTCATGTTTGCTCTCCCGCATCATAATCATCACCCCACTACCATCATCATCATCATCATCATCATTTAACATCAAGCTTCCATGCTGGTGTCGGATGGACAATTTGACAGGAGCTGGTAAGCCAAAGGACCAGGCTCTGTCTGTTTTAAGCATGGTTTTACAAGTAGATGCCCTTCCTAATATCAGTCACTATATTGAATGGAGTGGTTGTTTTTAGATAATGAATTGCTTTATGACACTTCAAGAACCTAAAGTCCAATGCTTTTACTTAGATGTTAGGCCAATCCTCTTACTTAGATGTAAAAATTCATCTGAGTAATGTCACAGTCATTCTAGATTCAAAAGTCTAGTTCTCTCATAAGTCCAACTCTAAGCATTGCTGAATAGTACTGCTTATATAGTCTTGCTAAATGGCCTTGCTAAATGGCTTGCACTAGCACATGGATCACATGACTGTCCAAGTATGTCAAACTTTCCACAACAGGAATGTTACGTCTCTCCTTTCTTTCTTTCATAACAGATAAGGGAAAACTCATAATGTTTGGGCATGGATTAGTTTTCAAACTCATCTGTTGCTGAAGATACCAGCTGCACACATTAAGGCCAGCTACACTCGTTGTATAACTCAAATGGCTCCACACATATTAAATGTAAACACAAACTCAATGTAAACACAACCAACTTGGGGTTATACAATCCAACAGTTGACATATAAAGAAGTAGATGCATCCCAAACAGAGTCACACAGACCAAATAATGTCACAAAGTATGAAACAACCCAAATGGAGTTACATGCACCAATCCCCCATCTCCTCCTCATTGTTGTTGCTGCTGTGGCTGTCACAGCCACTGCCACCACCACTAACACAGGTGGAACACAGTAGTGACTTATAAGCCTTTAATATACATGATAGCACGATATGGTTCTATATTAAAATATGATGACCCAACCAGTAATTAATATGTACATACCAGTTGCCAAGAGGAATGTGTTTTACATGTAAAATTGGTATATTCAATTGTTACACCACTATATTTGGTGACTATTTAAGCAAGGTGTTCATGGATGGTTAGTCGGTTGGAAGTGGTGCTGAAGAAAGAATAAGAACTTCTGAAATATGTGTATCCACCCATTACGCATTCTTCTATTTTTGATCGCATTATTTATGCAGTAATAGTACATGAAACATCATAACTTCCATTGCTGAATCTAGTTTCTACAGAAAACCAGCAGAGATAATCTAAAAACTCTCATATAACTTCTTGAAAAACACATATTATTTGTTGTTGCTTCTTAAAAAAAAAAAACATTGTACAATGTAGTCTGGGATACACTATATCTGAAAACAAAGATGGGTTGGTCATAACTGGAATGCCTTTGATTATAGGTCTTCTCAGTCAGTGCTGACTTATAGCTAGAGAACAACAAAACAATCAAAATGCATCATGATGTTGAAATAATTTTAAGAAAGTGATGTATCTATGACATTAATAAGATACAATAGAGGTCCATGAAACTAAAATGGTTGCAGGACGCTATCTACAGTGCATGATACTGCATCTAATATTCATATACTGTTGTGTGTGTGTGTGTGAATGTATGCATGTGTGCCTCTGTGTGTATATGCATGTATGTGTGTGTGTATCTGTGTGTGTCTGTGATTGTATATATGTAATGTGTGTGTATGTATGTGTGTCTGTGTATGCCTGCATATATATATGCCTGTATGTATGTATATGCATGTATGTACGTTAGTATGTATGTTTGTATGTATGTACACATGTGTGCATGTGCGTGTATGAGTGTATGCAAGTGTTTGTATGCAAGCATATGTGTGTATGATTATGTGCACGTGTCTTTATTTCGTTGTCTATATTTTACCTATTTTCAACATTATATCTTTCTTTTCTTTTCAATATTCCTTAACCCATTTTGAGTTTATCTACGTTTTTTAGAGAGTGTCTAATGCAAATTACATTTCAGATAAATGACACATTGTACAGAATCTATATATTTTAAAAGAATTGCTACAAAAATACCAAATTCGTGATAGTGCTATCATAAAATCTATTTAACCTAAATGTCATTATAAAAAAAGAATAAAATAAACTAAAAAAATATTATTAATAAACATAAAAATGCATATGCTCACACGTAATATAGTAGCATATTATATAAGGATAGTGAGATGGTTGGATTATAATGATTGATAACAAACAAGTCAGTAGATCTAATATTAAAGTGCTAGTACACACATCCCCTGTACTACTAATTTAGTATTAGAAAGCTTCTGAACAGATGTGATGCCAGAGTTGGAATGCTCTAATCGCATCCAGCCAAAATATTCTGCCTCTTTTATGTTCAAACTAGCCAAGTCCAACATCTCACACTTGCCCTACAATGTCATTCTAGCACAGATTGGGGTATCAGCAATGTGAAATTAAGTGCCTTGTCCAAGGACATATTATATTTCCTGGTCAAGGAATTAAGCCTACAATCTTAAGATCATGCACTCAACATTCAAACCTGTGGTCCACCTATCTTCACTATTACTTATAACTTTGTAAGGCTCATTTCATTGACTAACTTGACCATCATCTTCCTCATTAGCATCAGTTAATGCCCATTTTCCATGCTGGCATGGGTTATACAGTTTGACTGAGACTGGTAAGCCGGAGAGCTGAACCAGGTCCCATTGTTTTTGGCTTAGTTTCTACAGCTGGATGCCCTTCTTAAGACCAACAACTTTATAGAGTGTACTGGGCGTTTTTTTTAGCAGCATAGGTGCCTTTTATATGTCACCAACACGGGTAATGATCACGATTCACTTAGCTTGATGTATATTACCAATATAATGCAATATTTTTGGATTGTTACTACTCTGTTGAAGGATTACTTCCTGTAACATTGCTTTTTATGAGGTATTCACAAAGCAGTAAATCAATTTCTCCTCAACTGGAGGTTTTCTCATTGACATTATTCTCCAGTTCAGTAGCACAGGACAATGCAAAACTCATCAGTTTTATGTATCTCCAGCTGCTTACACCACTAGTTCCTGTTGGAATGTGGTGGTTTATGTACCTCAATGACCCTAAGAGCTATGTCAGTGGAGCACATGCTCCTGGTAGGGCCCCCTATTTTGAATAGGTCGAAGGAAAGAAGTCAGACTAATAGGAATCATGTCTTCCTAAAGGTAAAAAAGGGGTTTGTGAAGTGCCAACACCCCTACCAAAGTAAAAAGCAAAATTACTGAAGCATTGACAATTCAAAACCAACATGACATGGGAGAGGAAGGTCTTCCCCCAGGGGAAATATACGCAGGAGACAGATGCAGAGCTGAAAAAGCAGGGATCCAGATGGAGAGAAGCAGAAAAGATTGCCAGAAGTGAAAAACAAAGGAAAAAAATTATTGATAGCTTATTCTCCATCAGGAGTGAAGGGTTTAAATAGGTAAAGTAATACTGCATTGAACTATAATAACCTGTGGTATCTATATAATAATCTGTGGAGAATTAAGTATCTTGATTATAGTCATAATATATTTGTGGCAAGAAGATTCAAATTACTGGCTTTTCTTTTGTTTGACCAGTGCTCTATATTCCTCAAGCCTCTTACCTCAACCAAAGCTAAATAATCTACATTGCAATGGGAAAATATAGTATATCTAATCATCCACATGATATGTGATTATATGGCTTGCATGGTACAATAAATCTGAGAGTGATGCTATCTAGAAATTATTAAGCTTGTTAGGGTTCCTGTAGCAGTTAGTCAAGGAAGAGACTCCAGACTTAACATGACCATTTTCACTTCATGACCCCAGCAGTAAAGCAAATAGATACCAGTTGAAAATAGTGGTTAATCCGAATGACATTTGAACTGGTAAAGGAGGGCAATACCATATTGAATGGTTAAGAAGGCACCACTTGAGTCTACATCTGTATCAGCAGCAGTTCATTGCAATTTTATCACCTGTGCCTCATTCTACTTGTGCCACAGAGAACAGTCCTGAAACCAAAATGTGTGGGGTACCCTCTGGCAAGTTCAGATCTACTGTAAACAAATCTATGCCCTTGGCATTTCTTTTTGCTCATATTTCCTTTAGCAGAGAGAAATTGAAATCCTCAGACCCAAGAAGCCACTGATAATATATTAATGCAAGGCCTTAGGAGAAAGTCAAAGAAAGGAATAAATACGTAGTGAATCTTTTGATAGAGGAAAGCTGAGAATGAGCTAACATAAGAATAACAGAATGTTCTACCACTTGATTGTTCTTGTAAATATAATATTTCCTCCATACATGTTGTTTTCATAATATACTGCTAAAATATGGAAATTTCTGCAAATATTTTGTTAGAAGATGCAATTAACCACACAGATGATAAATTTTACATAAGGAAATTCGGTCTGTAATATTCCAGGTTAAAAGATCAACAGATGAAATAAGAATAGCTACGAGTCACTTTCTCTCGTGCTGTGTATTCTTTTTTCCTTCTTCTCTCCTTTGAAAATAACCAATGGAATAACTGAATTCTGATTACACAAATGCCAACATACATTTCTAAAAGTCTTTCGTTCCCTGTATTTTCTGCTGCCAATTGTTCCAAACAAAATTATATGTGAGAAACTATAAACAAATAACAGTTTACAATATCTATTCAATAGAAAAAAAAAATCGTCAACTTTCCGGTAGTATTTATTTTTGTCAGACCAGAAAGCAGTGCTATTTTATGCAACGTAACTTGATGCAACAGCTTACCGTACTTTTTTTGTTTGTTTTTATTTTGCACTTGTATTGTCCTTTTTGTCATTGATTTTCCAACATTATTGTACATATGTTTTTGTTGCTTGTTGATGCTATTGATTTTTCTTCTTATTGTTACTGTTTACTTAATCATATAAATGAAAATTTCTTGAGTTTGTTCATATGTTGTTGTTTAGATTTTTTCATATTAATGTTTTTAATATCATTACACTTTTAGGTTATTATTTACTTTGTTGTAATTATTGTGTTGTTATTTATTTTGTTTTTACAGATTCCTCTTTGATAAGTTTTCTTTTTCTTTTTTCTTTCTTTCTTTTTTTTTTTTTTTTTTC
>NC_068981.1:154970522-154971237 GCF_001194135.2 Octopus bimaculoides
CCGATCTTGTATGTATGTATGTGTGTGTGTGCATGTACATGTTTGTGTGTTATAGGAGGATCTGAATTACATTCTTTATTAAATTCAGTTGGCTTAGATTCGTTCGAAATATTTCTATCCATGAAGTTTCCAGTCTTTCTAAAACTTACTCAGAAAAGTTTTTTCTGCCCCATTGTCACTATCCATTCTCTTTAAGAATTCACTGTTTTCCAAAGAATGTCTCATATCAAAAGCTCTTCTGTAGCTCCATGTTGTGGATGTTACCATCTTACAAGAAAGAATTGTTTAAAGAATACTGTTGTTGTAAGTTCAGATTTTTGTCAACCATTCTTCTTAACATGTTTAATGAATTGAGCTTCAACAAAATATTGGGTTAAATATCTAAAACTCTTCTTATCTATCTACTTTTTTTGCCATAGGCTTGCTCAATAATTATTGTTAAAATTAGTTATCAACAGACACACTAAACAACAGCAATAACAGTAAGACAGCAAAAGAGCCTCTATATTGTCTTTTGAGCAACTAGAAACGGCATCCTAATCCCCTTAATATAACATTCAATAGGCTGTTACAAAAGAAAAGAAATACATTACATAATGTTTGTGGTGCTTGTTTATAACTAGCCTGTGATATCAAGATAAGGTCACACACACATACACACACACACATACATTCATATATATATATATATATATATATATATATATATATATAT
>NC_068981.1:154972497-154981250 GCF_001194135.2 Octopus bimaculoides
GCCTAGTACTTATTCTATTGGTCTCTTTTGCTGAACCGCTAAGTTACGGGGACGTAAACACACCAGCATCAGTTGTCAAGCGATGTTGGGGGGACAAACACAGACACAAACATATACACACACATACATATATATATACATATATACAACGGGCTTCTTTCAGTTTTTTGTCTACCAAATCCACTCACAAGGCTTTGGTCGGCCCGAGGTTATAGTAGAAGACACTTGCCCAAGGTGCCACGCAGTGGGAATGAACCCAAAATCATGTGGTTGGTAAGCAAGCTACTTACCACACAGCCACTACTGTGCCTATATATATATATATATATATATATATATATATCCCCTCTTCTCCACCATTCCCATCTCAGACTTTTTCCTCATGCAGTTGTGAAACCTCCATTCACTCACACTTCTCATTTCTCTTGTTCCCACTTGCATGACTTTTGTCAGCCTAATCTATTGAAAGGAACACAGTGGGACTGAACTTGAAACCATGTGTTTGTGAAGTGAGCTTGTTAATCATACTGCTGGCTGTGCTTCGACCTATTTATGTATACATATATATTCTCACATGCACACACACACACACACACGTATGTGTGTATGCGTTTATATTTAGCTCTCAGATAATTGTCTCACATGAACTGCCAGTTTGTTCTATCTTTTCTTCCGTCTTATCACATGCATCAGTTAATACCACTTTGAATCTATGACCAGCAGAGATTTCCAGTTCTTTCCTTTCCCACTCAATTTCTGTCTCTATGTCAGAATAGCTCATATTTTGAAGTCACTAACCACTAATCTGCATTTGGTAATACATTCTTCACCTGGGAAGGATTTGGAATTTATAATCATCTGCCAATCTCGCTTCTTGGGGAGAATAAAATCTATCTGGCATGTGTGCTCTCCTTGTTGGTATTTGGAGTAGGAGTTTTTCTAAAGTTTGTGCTGTAGATTAGGAGATCATTTACTATACAGAACTCTAAGTGTCTCAATCCTTGCTCATTTCTTTCACAGTATCCCAAGCCAACACACACTTCAGAGAAGCTATCAAAGTATTGTCCAACAAGGCCATTTAAATTGAAAGCTATGATAATGGAGCTACTGTCATCTGTTATTGGAGTAGTTTACAGAAGAATATCATAAAAACAGTCCTTCTGTTCAATCACAAGTTCTGAATGTGATGTACATGTGGAAATAATTATCACTGGAGTTTTGTCTACGACGAGTCTAAAATTAAAAATTCTGTTAGATGATCTGATTACCTCAATTATCTTACGTAACCTTTTTTCTACGAAGAGAATGCGATTCCACTCTTTCCAGTTCTCTTACTAACCCAGCAGAATTTGTACACCTGTTTCAATCTGGTTGAGGATTCTGTTCACCTTAGCTCTTGCACACAGCAAATATCCACTCTACAATACTTTTACATTTTCTACTAGCTCACCAGACCTATCTACATAGTGCCAATGTTAGAAGTAGCCAACCTAAAGTTTTGAGTCGAAGTGGGGTTTCTGATGTGCAGTTCCTCATGCTTCTCATATAGGTGTGTGTGTGTGTGTGTGTGTGTGTGTGTGTGTGTGTGTATGTATGTATGTATGTGTGTGTGTGTATGTATGTATGTATGTATGTATGTATGTATGTGTGTGTGTGTGCGTGTGTGTAACTTTTGATGTACATTTTTCTTGCTTATAAAAAAGAAACATTTTACAATTGTTACTATACTACAGGTATTTACTTTTTATTGAATTATTAACAGCTAAGCATAACTATGTTGTATTTCAATAGTTAAGTGTTTCATACAATATTGACTAATTAAGCTATATATCTAACATACATTTTATTGATGTTTAAGTCTTTGATAAATATTTGATAGTTGGAATATCTGGCAATTATGCATAGTATTTAAATGCAAGACCTTGTATTTAGCAACGCAATTCTCAGTTGTGACTTTAAAGCTTAGTTACAAACTGTTCATTTAACTAATCTATAATCAATCAGAAGAGTTTTAAGAATGCCTTCAACAACCACTGTTTTTCATCCACTCTTATTTTCTTTTCTTATTCTCTTACAACAGAATAAAGGATTGTTCTGTTGATCAGTTCAGTCTTTAACGCTGTTCCTCTTGAATGGTTTCCTTTTCTGATTACTTCACCCCAAAATACATTTGATAGATTCTTGTAATATCATTTTGGATAGAAAGTTATGTTGCAAAATGTTAACATATCAGTTAAGCTTGTTTTGCAAGAAAGGATTCTAGAAGGAGTCCTGTTTGCAAGTAAGTGCAGTAAATTATTTTACAAAATTGTTAACTTTGCAATCTTTATAAGTGAATCATGAGATTTGGAAATATTTAAGAATCTGTTTTGTTACTTTTAAAACATCTTATTTAGTGTCAGTGTTGCAGGAAACTTTTGAAGTTGCTCATTTAAATTATGGCAGATAAGGTAGGTTTTAGACTTGCTTTTATTGCTCTTGACAAATAGCTGTCCTTATATAGCTTCAAGATCTATCATCTATCCTTAGGTGACAACAAAATCCTTAAAATTATCTGCCTTATATATTGCTTATTTAATTTGATTACTATACATATTGATTTCTTACATAGGGAGAAGGTCTCATATTTTTAAGCGAAGTTAGTCACTTTTATTGACTCTAAAATTTGACTGGTATTTATTTTATTGACCTCAGAAGAATGGAAGACAGTATCTTCCCTAGTAGGATTTAAAATAATAGGAAGAACCATACTCTATTCCACATGTTGTTTTCACCTGTTAATAACTTCCAGAGATCTAGTTTCGTAGCCTTCTTAGATGTTGATATGCTTCCTGAATCACAAGTTTTAGATAATGGAGAAGTGCAAGTTTAGTACAATATCCTGCATGATGTATACACGTACTAATGAAAAGTAGATGTTGAACACAACAAAAGATAATAAATATGCTTGAAGTATTTCAGGTGTATTTTTTCCTCTTTGAAACTCTATAGAGTTCTTTGATTGCTTGGATGAGGCTAGTATTGATCCTAAAATTCCTCATCAATTGCCAACACCTTGGTAAAAAATCTATAAAATTATAAAACAGGTCATATTGATGCAGCATTGATATTAAAAAAAAACATGCTCTTTTGAAATACTGCTTGTGTTTTCGCAAGGATTTATTCAGCTGTTCATTTCAGTATGTTGGGAATTCTCATTATCACGTTTTTGTGTCAATTTTATCAGGGTTCAGCTTCTATTTAAATTGCTAAACATAGTATTTTGCAACAAGAATCAAGGTTTTTACTGTTAGATCCAATATTTAGTACCCAAATGCAAAAAAATTCAGCAGTTTAATGTTGAATAGTTAGAAAGAGCATTTAACTATTAAGTGCTGTATATAAAGGAAAAGATTAAACACCAATAAACATTAAATGTTGTATTAGAAAAGCTTAAAAAATATTTTATCTTACTTTACACAAACTTCCAGCTACCATTTTCCCCACCTTACTCTTGGAAATCAATGGGATCAATGTTTTAAAAATACTCCATCAAGGAAATTCCTTATATTGGAAGCATGTTCAATATTTATTCTGATACTCTCTCAGCTCTCTTTCTTTTTTCTTTCAGTATCTCCATTGGCACATTATATGAAAAAAATTACCAGTCTCCAATGAAAACATAACATCAGTGCAGAAGAAAGGATGAAAGTAGTTCAGACCTGTAAAGAAACATTGCTTTTCTGCCAGTTTAATTTCAAAAATAGAGCTATAAAAACATAGTGGAACTTACTTAAGAGAGATTAAACTTAATCTTCTTTTAATTTAGGTTTTGTTATATCTTTTTTTTAACAATTAGAATAATGATGAAGATGATGAAAATGAATTTGATGATGACATCAACAACAATGATGATGATGATAACAAGGATAGTAGTTGTATTGATAATGACGTCAGTGCTACTTATTATTATTATTATTATTATTATTATTATTATTATTATTATTATTATTATTATTATCATCATCATCATTATTATTATTATTATTATTATTATTATTATTATTATTATTATTATTATTATTATTATTATCATTCAGTAGTTTTATTTTTATAACATACTTTCACTTCACTACCGAGCGCAGCTCTGTGCGCCTTGGGTATTATTATTATTATTATTATTATTATTATTATTATTATTATTATTATTATTATGCAAGCTAGATAACAAGTTAGGAGCATCTTAGATTTCACTTGATTGAATTAAATTCAATCAATTTTGGACATTGACGTAAAGAGGTATAATGAAAGCATCATGCAGTAAGCCAGTATCTTTTTTTAAATCTATTCTATGTTCCAAGTGTAAAATGTTGTGATACTGGTTATTCAACAAATTAGGAACAATAAAGATGTTGTTACTCAACTTAGTTTACCCTATGTTTTAGAACTTCACTACCAAAATGTTATTAATATGCAATGATAATTATGAGGGAGGGAATAGTCAATTCAATCAACCCTAGTGCTTGACTAATACTTATTTAATCAACAGCAAAAACATGTAATGTGAAATCAACCTTAGTGAGAATTACAATCAGAATAAAAGAATGTAGCTAACTATCACAAGGCATTTTGTTCAATATAATAATAATTAAAGTAATAATAATGATAATCCTTTCTGCTAATGTCACAAGGCCTGAATTTTAGTGGGTGGGGGTAAGTCAATTACATCGAATCAGTACTCAACTGGTACTTATTTTACCAACCCCCAAAAAATGAAAGGCAAAGTTAACCTCAGCAAAATCTGAACTGAGAATGTAAAGATGGATGAAATGCCACAGAGCATTTTGCCCAGCATAGTAATGATTCTGCCAGCTCACAGCTTTAGTAATAATGATGATAATAATAATAATAATAATAACAACAACAACAACAATGACAGCAGCAGCAATGATGGTGGTAGCAGTGGCGATGACAATGACAATGATAATGAGTTGGGATAAGGAATGTGAAGTAGTCCCCACACTTGTGGATTGAGCAATGATGAGAACACTTCGAGATTTAAAAAAGTTTAAGTGCCTCTTAGAAAAGGAAATTCATCATAAGAGTGTAGAGTTAATATTTGGTAGGAAAAGATCAACAGATATATAGATCAGAAGAAGAATCATTTAAGATGACAACTTCTCTGTCTTTTTGTAATTAACTTTGGATAAGCTGAATTTTCTGGGGCATCCATACTTTTTCATGCTTCTTTCTAAAGTGTGTCTTCTATTTAGTGTCAAAAGCTTTGATAGAGCATTTGGTATCTTCTTCCAAAAATTGAAACAACTCATGAAGATTCTCATTTAGTGCTAATCCGTCTTCTTTGTAGATCTTAGCAGAGATAGATCCTGAACCAGATGCTTTACCACTGGATAGCTTTTTGCAACTCCTCCAAAGCCGATTTGGCATCCGTATTCTTATAAATTAGAACCTGAGGGAGCTAATCAGTGGATTCATCATTGATGGCAGAAAGGTGATTCAATACATTGACAAAATGCTTGAGACAGATGGTGTTTAAGGTGGCAGAATCATGGATTTCTTTCAGGCTATTATAGGATTTTTTTCATATCATTTCTACCAGCATAACCTTGGATTTTATCAGCCATGCTGCTCAGTCATGAGTTCTGGATCTGACATAGTATTGGTTGGATGGTGTTGTGAAGTTTCCTTCATGCACTCTTATTTACTGAAGACTTTGCATCATCAAGATGGGCTTTGTATGTGCACCATTTGTTTACAAGCAACTGGGCAACAGGCTGGACATCTGGGAAGTTTTCATCAGACCAATCTTTATATTTCCTGATTAAGAGCCCAAGGCAATTAATGGCTGTGTTGTACACTGTGTCACAAAGTGTGCTCCATGTTGCTTCCACATCCAGATTTCCCACCACAATGGACTATATACAAGAAAGTATTCAAAAGTAACTGGAAACATCCTCTGTGAGACAAGCCTGTTGTAGTTCAGGCTTCTGCCAATAGAACTCACTTGATGTGACCCTCAGGCATCAGTCTGCTGACCAGCAGTGGTGAGTGATGACATGATGAAGCATGGTGCATCTTTGATTTGCAGTGCTTCTCCCCTGTTCATCGATTTTTGCAATGGCTGAAAAGAAGGAACAGCATGCTTCTGTGAGATTCTATTTTCTGCTGGGGAAAACGACAATTGAAACTGTTGTCATGCTTTAAACAGTGGAAAACACATCTGGACCAATGCATTGCTTCAAATGGAGAATACTTTGAAGGCAATAAAAGTGTAAACATGTAAAATTAAGTGAATGAAATAATATTGCAAAATTCTGACTTCTTTTGGGTACCCCCTCATATATATATATATACAGGGTGCGATGGGATGGGTATATTTTTAATTTCATGCATACTCATTGTTTGTTTATGATTTTGTTGACTACACAATATAGTAGGGTCAGTTGGGCACCATCTGTGAGGAAAACAGCACCATGACACAATTCACTCTTCCAGAAATTTGAAAATGACATGCTGTACTGCTTGGCATTTGCACCAGAAGCTCCAATATGAACATTTCAGAGTTTTTGGGTGGCAATCTGAGGACATGTACTGAAAGTGATAAAAATCAGACATCCAGTCAACATCATGGTGTTTAGAGTGATCACTAGTGATGGTAACGTTATGCCTCCGTTCATCTTCCCAAATGGCCTCAGACTCACACAGAGGCCTACATCAAGTGCTTGAAGGAGGTAGTGCTGCCCTGGGTCAAGAGGATGGCTGCTGGAAGATTCTATATCTGGCAACAGGATTCTGCACCAAGCCACACAAGCAGGGAAAACCAGTCATGGCTGTCAGACAATTTCTGTGACCACATCACCCCTAACATCTGGCCACTTAACTCTCCAGACTGCAACCCTCTTGATTATTATGTGTGGGGCACAGTTGAGTGAGAGACCAACAAAACTCCTTGTAACACTAAAGATGAACTGAAGGCAAGGATTATGGCAGCATTCACCAACTTAAACAAGGGGACTGTCCAGAAGAGTTGCAGGAGATTTCGAAGTCATCTGGAGGCCTTGGTTGAAGCCAATTGCGATTTTATTGAATATATTTACTCTTTAGTATTTCAAGATATTTTTCTGTAATTTTAGTAAATATATCTGTTAAAATGAGATGTCAGTGTTATTTTCGTTTTTGTGTAATTTAGACGACAGTTTATTCACCACACTCTATATATATATATATCATCAGTAAATCATAAATCTAAAAGAGAAGCACACTCTAAGATATGTACACACACATGTATGTGTGTGTGTGTGTAATGCATGTGCAAACATTATAACATTTTCATATGATGTATAAATGTGCATAAATTTATGTGTATGTGTAGACTCCTAATAGGTAGTATTTCTGACATACTGTTTTTACTTGAATACAATGCAATCTTGAATATAATGTGAGCTCTACTTCTTTTATGTGAAAATCAATGTTATATTTTAACCTCTTTAAATTTTTTCTTTACACAAGAGTATAATGCCATCCTACGATTTCGATCTTGATGGTTCGCATTAGATAATTGATGATACAGTCTTCCTGATAGAGGTGCGTCATCAATCAAGGAACACTTGACACAGAGGCTAACCTGATTACCAGAGGTAAAGACCCTCTCCCAACTGTTATTTTCTGACCAACTGACACATGCAGAGAGTGAATTCATAGATCCATTCTGTCTTATTTTTTTGTCACTATCACCCACCTTTTAATATATTTAATGAAGGAATAATAATAATAAAATGGAGAGAAAAATGGTATCTCAGTAAGTGTTTCAATATGTTCTGAGTTCAAATATAGCATTTATCCCTTCTTAGTCAAAGAAACAAACATTTGTTGATGACTAATCTTAAATACCTTCTGATCCAGCTGAACTACAATCAAAATTATTCCAACCATGACCATCCTGTGTTTTTAAAAGTATTTAGAACTACATTATCAAATATATTCTTTCCTTGTGTAAGATGATAAAATATTAATTGTGGAAAAATTTGATCATTTCTATCACATCACACAACTCTATAGAGGCACATTATACTTAAGTGAATTCAATGAAATATGCTCAATCACTTGAGAAAATTAGCTTAGCATTAATTAAAGAACAATATGTTTCTATCATAATTATATTTTCAACTGTGAAAGTACAGTAGAATAAAATTATGGCAAATTAGTTTCCCTTGTTCACATTATTAATGTTATTAACGCTAAAGTATTAATGCCAAATTATATGTTTACATATATATGCGTGTTTGTGTGTGTGTGTGTGTGTGTGTGCATTAGAGATATTTCATATGAGTTGTCCCTTGCAGTTCACTTAGAACAATAGCATTTTTTTTCCAATCCATCACCAACAATTCAACATTTCTGACTCTCAGCCTCATCATCAGGATGTGAGGTATTATTGGCATGTGAAGGTAAATAGAAGGTAAATAGAATCACTACCAGAACTAGAGAAGAAATTTTGGGTGTGGAAACAAGGTTTAGAATCAAAAGGCCTTAGAGTCAATGTAGCAAAGACCAAAGTTCTAGTAAGTAGGAAGGCGAACTCATCACACACCTGCTCGATCTGTAGAAAAGGTGTAGGTAGAAACTCCATAAGATGCTCTCAGTGTAAGCTATGGACACATAAGAGGTGCAGCAACATCAAAGGAAGATTAACTGGGAAGATAGCTTTCATGTGCAGCAGATGCACAGGGGCAATAAATACCACAGATGCTCAG
>NC_068981.1:154981260-154982302 GCF_001194135.2 Octopus bimaculoides
AAGATTAACTGGGAAGATAGCTTTCATGTGCAGCAGATGCACAGGGGCAATAAATACCACAGATGCTCAGAAAACAGATTCCATCACACTCCAGGGGGAGAAACTAGAAGTAGTTGTTAGCTTCCGCTACCTAGGTGACCAAGTTAGTAGTGGGGGTGGATGCTCTGAGAGTGTTACCACTAGAATAAGAATAGTCTGGGCAAAGTTTAGAAAGCTTCTACCCCTACTGGTGACAAGGGGCCTCTCGCTCAGAGTGAAAGGGAGATTGTATGATGCATGCATGCATACTGCCATGCTTCATGACAGTGAAACATGGGCCGTGACTGCAGAGGACATGCATAGGCTCAAAAGAAATTAAGCTAGCATGATCCGCTGGATGTGTAATGTCAGTGTGCACACATGACAGAGTGTAAGAACCTTGAGAGAAATGTTGGACATAAGAAGCATTGGATGTGGCAGTAAGAGAGACGTTTGCACTGGTATAGTCATGTACTATGGACGGATGAGGAGAGCTGTGTGAAGAAGTACCACTCCCAAACAGTTGAAGGAATCTGGGGTAGAGGTAGACCCAGGAAGACATGGGATGAGGTAGTGAAGCATGACCTTTGAATGTTGGGCCTCACAGAGGTAGTGCCAAAAGACTGAGACATCTGGAGATATGCTGTGACTGCAAAGACCCAGCAAATGAAGTGAGTTCATGGCTGTATCCTACACCAGTTTCGCATAACCAGCCCCAGCCCATTCAAAAGTACCTTGGATCATAGGGTGACCTGCTGTGCTTGAGGAGACCTATTGAGTCAAGTACATCAATATCAAAATGAAAATCAAATGGAAATTGTAGTTGTGATACCCGTGCCGGTGGCATGTAAAAAGCACCCACTACACTCACGGAGCAGTTGGCGTTAGGAAGGATATCCATCTGTAGAAACACTGCCAGATCAGACTGGAGCCTGGTGCAGCCTCCTGGATTCTCAGATACCAGTCGAACCATCCAACCGATGCTAGCCTGGAAAGTGGACGTTAAACGATGATGATGATGATG
>NC_068981.1:154983138-154986505 GCF_001194135.2 Octopus bimaculoides
GTACGTATACACATTCATACATACATACATGCATGCATACATACATACATACATACATACATACATACATACGTACATACATACATACATACATACATACATACATAAGACTCTATAAAATACAGATTTGACTTTCAAAATGCATAAAACACAACAATATGGATAACCTATACTTCACTACAAAGGAAAAATCCTTCTAGCCACACAAGAAGATAAATCTCTTAGCTTATCACAGTATACACTGAGCACATATTGAATCGTACTCCCCAACTCCAGCACTATCTCCCACCTACAACATAAATATAATCAAAACAAGAAAAACTTGAAATCAAACCATTAAATCAAAACCTAGAAAATTTAAGGGAAAAGAACATTATTGACAATGGATGACTTACTCCATGACTTACTCTCATGTGAATGTGATAAAAATAGACATTCCCATAATAATAAACATGCACTCAACAGGGAATTTAAGCCTTCCTGAATTATGAAATATGCAAGAGCAGCAAAAGTAACATGTTTGCAATTATGAATAGAAATGAATGTATTACAAAAATTAATGATTTTTCTCAAGGATAAAAACAAATTTATAAAGATCCAGAAGATAACGCCAACTAATTAAAAGTTAAATTCAGAAAACTAATTGGAGTGATAAAGACACACTTAAGAATCCTCTACTTTCTCGACATCAAAGGAGAATAAACTCCAGCACATATATAAAAACACAGTAAAAGTATAGAAACAAAACAGCCTGCGCCAGTCTATGATATCACAAATAGATATACCTGCTTATAAAATCACCAAACAAGTTGATAGCATTATCTATCTATCTGTCTGTCTGTCTGTCTGTCTGTCTGTCTGTCTGTCTGTCTGTCTGTCTGTCTGTCTGTCTATCTATCTATCTATCTATCTATCTATCTATCTATCTATCTATCTATCTATCTATCTTTAGATGGATAGGTTGTATTCCATCTAATTCGACTCTACTCAGAAGGCTGTAATATAATTTGATAGGAACACAGTATAAAGAAATACATGGAACAAGGTGGTAACTTTAAATGTCTTTAATGCCAGCCACATGTATATATACACAAGCTGAATGATAAATGTAAGAGGTTGATGGACATTTATTCATATATCTACATGCATCTGTGTGGGTTGTATGCTTGTTATTAACCCTAGTGAGAAGCCCATGAACAGCGATATGTTAGAACCTGTGAAGTGTTGTCGGTGCTGTGTAGATGTTGTTGACGACGTTGGTGAGAGACATGATGGTGACGATGAAGATGGAGGTCACTGTAATGCGGTCAGTGGTTAGACCTTAGAAGATCTGGAACCAACAGACCCCGAGACTAGGAGGAGGTGAGTTTTTATAGCTAACAGTAGGCTCAAATGTAGTTTAGAACAGACTGCCTAACGTGATTATTTTGGAGGCTGCAATTAGTTAGGTTGCATATTGGTGTGTGATAGAGTAAGAGACAAATTGCACCAATACCAACCAATCAGAGTGGTAGACACAACAGGGTCCAAAACAGCACCCAAAGGTTAGCTGTTGCCTGCTACATTCGTATGTATATATAATAGTGTGAGGAAGTTCACTAAAGTCCGCTACAGACAGCCCCACAAGTCATTTTGTGGGAAACAAAATAAACAATAAAAAAAGATTTCTGTAGCAGCAAAGAAAGGTGTCCAATCAAATAGAACAAGGCATATATGTACAATGATACAGAAAGAGAGAAAGTATGAATGTGGTGTCTATAACAACATAAGTCTATTCTCTGGAACAGTCAATGGCAAGGCAAAGTTAAGAAATATAAATAATCTGAGACACAGAATGTCTGACATGCAAACGTGATAACAACTGTCCAGGAAACTGTAAATCACAGGATGCAAAAGTCAAAGTGCTTGAGGTGCAATGTTAGCTGCTGAGACATGAGCAGTGCCAAGACTTTGCCTGCAAGGGCAGTGAGTTGCTTGTAGTGGAAAAAAGGTGTTGTTAGTCTGCAAGAGTGGTAGGTCGCTTGCAGAGGCTAGTGTTGTAAGCCTGCAAGAGCGGTGGGTCACTTGCAAAGACTGGTGGTGCTAGCATGCAGGAGCAATGAGAAAGCAACTAAAATCTTAGAATGTGGTGCATGTGTGTATGAACATCAAAACAAGATAACATATAATATACACAATATTCAGAATCATGTGTGTATGAGCATTGAAACAAGTAAACATATAAAAATATTCAAAAATATGTACATACATAGGTAAGGTCCTGAAAAAGGAAGTGATATGCAAAGAAAAGTGAAAAACAAAACAGACAACTGAAATGCAATACAATGCGCAGCCAAGGAAAAGTTCCAGTCTTTAAAGCAGAGTTCAATTAAGTCTGAAGTAGCCAAAATGTCTAAAGGTGCCATTCACGAGGGAGAGAATAACAGCAACAATTGCTGTGTCCGATGCAGTGTTGTCCGATGCAGTGTTGTCCGGAGCAGAAGAAATACAAGCTCATGAGAAAGACGAAGAAGCGCATTGTGGCAAAGGAAAAGTGACTCATTTTGAAAATAATAGGAATGGAATGCCATGAAGAACAGCTTGTTGAAAGAAACGCCATTAGAAATAGCAGTCAAAACACCCTAATTGAAAGAAAATATGATGAGCAGTGAACTAAGGCATTTTTTTCAGTAGCAGAAGATGAAAATAGGAGAAGTCCTTGCTAACGGATAAAGAACAAAACATGGCCAACATGTGGATAATCCGGGTGGTCGAGAGAAAGAAACTCATACCTGGCACGTAGGAAAAATTTGTTGTCCATGTGAATTCTGAAGAAAATTCCAGATAATTTTAATTCATTTTTATTTTACAAGCAAGAAAAATATTCCCTTAGGACGCTGTGTATGCAAAGACCAAATTGTAAATTCAGTTACAACCTGAGGAAAATGATTTGCAGTTTACCGCTTGAAAATGGTACCAAATTTTTCTGGTGAAGAAGACAATATGGAGATGAAAGGCATCAGTGGTGTTGCTATATGATGAATGGCGGTCTGGTTGCATAGACGACATCGCAAAGGAGAAAAAAGACTATGTATTCACTGGTCTGAATTCACCATTTTAGAAGGAATTGTGGTGTGTACTGAGTTGTGTCACCATTATGGTTAGCTTAGTGGCCTGGAATGTTGGGGTGTGTTTTACACATCGGGGCCACCATTATAAATGAATAGGTTGTAGTCCATCTCATGTGACTCTACTCAGAAGGCTGTGACTTTATATACCTTTAATGTGGCCACACATACATACTCAAGCTGTTCAGTAATCCTAGAGTCGCTCATGGGTGGTTATCTCCCCTGTCAGTGTATATATATATATATATATATATATATAT
>NC_068981.1:154987118-154991870 GCF_001194135.2 Octopus bimaculoides
GAAAGCATTGGTATTATTCCTGGGGGAATAAAATGATGTAAAACAATGTAATCATCTCATCAGTGAAAATGAAAAACAAAACACATCAATAAGCCATTTTAAGCGAGGTAATCACATTCGGTTAAAATGGCTTATTGATGTGTTTTGTTTCTCTTTTTTCCCTGATGAGATGATTACATTGTTTTACATCATTTTATTCCCTCAGGAATAATACCAATGCTTTCTTCAAAACATATGTCGGAAGTATAAAGATTTGAATAACACACGCGTTTAACTCCATTTCTTAATTTATGTGTGTATATATATATATATATATATATATATATACATACATACATACATATATACATATGTATGTACACACATGCACACAGTCATCAGAAGAATTTCTAGAGATTTCAGAAGAAACCAATGAAGTAGGCATCATTTCAATATTAGATGTGGTAAGCTTGTTCACTATCATTACAATGACAGAAACAATAAAAATTATATTAGACAATGTATACAAACAGCCAAAAATAAAGTCACATATGAGACCGGCCAACATATGGAAGAAATTATTTATGAAACGTACAACAGAAGAGGAAGTACCTTTTCATTGCCCACAAGTCAATTTATATACATAGAAAAAAATGTTGAAGCCGTGAGTTCTCCCTGGGGGACTGTTTTTTGCAGCATTCTGTCCTGCCACAATAGAGAACAAAGTAGTACCAAAACACAAACATATAATATATAACAGATATGTGGAAGATACAATTGTTGTAATGGACATACTAGAATATATTGAGAAGTTAAAAGAAGATTTCAAAAACAGCTTGGTAGAAAAATTTAATGTCTCAGTAGTACAAACAGTGTTCCATTTCTATATATTAAGATCCAAATTGAAAAGAACAGACATATCATGTTCATGTACATCAAGCACACAAATGAATGTATATATTTATATGGACTCTATATAATGGGTAGTACATCAAAACGCATATAATGAATACAGATTAGTCCTCAGACCAGATCAAATACCTTAAATCCAACATCAAACGATGGAAGAAGCAATCCAGGCAAACAAGAATTGGCTATAGGAATTGTAGTGGTCAAGCTAATGAAAGTAAAATAAAAGATGGACAGGCAATTGTTAATGGCATCAAAGCATTTATAAGTTAGTTTACATGGAAACAATGAATGTTCACTCAGTTACAAAATGCCGGTAATAAAATTCCTACTTAGTAAATCATTTACATTCTTTTCCACAAAGAAAGTACTATATAAATAAATCTACATAATAAAGCAAACACTAATTAGCAAAGGATATTCTCACAGACTAGTAGGCCAAGTCACATAAGAATATGGGCGCAAATGCTATGCAACACTGCATCAAGCATTACAAGACTCCTATTGTTAAATTGGTCATACAAGTGCAACAATGTCTTGTAAACTCACCATGCACTTACAACAAGGGGTAATTTCAACATACTATGCAATACAACATAAAACAACAAAACTAGATAGATTAATGGATAACACATCCATACTATACAGAATTCCTTGCAAAAGTGGCTGACTAATTATAGAAGCATTACTTGTAACATAAGATAGTGCTCGAACAGACACACAGACTACAAATACATGTCATAAACATAATAATTATGTGGCTAATGGTGTATAAATCTAATGATCACATTTCAAATTCCAGCAGTAACATCTTAAACAAATTTAGGTGATAAAATCTACAGAAATTACATTTGCCCACTATAAAAGTGGCAGTTACACATGCCTTTAACACTTTACATGTGAATAATGAGACTATCAAAGCTTAAAAATACTGATCATATATTAAGGAACTTTATTGTTCCAAATGAACTGCAAGACAGTATATGAATGTAAGGATAAAGAAAACCCTAATAACATTAAAACTAGAGCATAGCCAAAGTTTTGATACGACCTAAGAGGAAAGCTGTTCTAGTCATATATGAATATACATTTGCATGTGTGTATGAGTGTTTGTCTGCATGTGTGTGTGTGCATATACATACATATATATACACACATGTATGTCGCTCACTCTCTCTCTCTCTCTCTCTCTCTCTCTCTCTCCCCTTCTCTCTTTCTCTCTCTCCCCTTCTCTCTTTCTCTCTCTCCCGTTCTCTCTTTCTCTCTCTCTCTCTCTATATATATATATATCTATATATATATATATCTATATATATATATATATATATATATATATAGAGAGAGAGAGAGAGAAATAGAGAGATATGCACATATAAACATACACACATACACATATGCATATATGAATAAGTGTATGTACAATTGTGCATGCATACATACGTAAATACAAATGTGCACACACACACACACACACACATACATATGTACACACATACAGATACATATATATACATGCAAACATAAGTACATTAATACAAACATACAAATTATTTGCATTTATACTTATAATGATTAGATTTAAACATCAGAACTGAAACATCATCAATTAAAGTTATTTAAACAAATATATGATTTGCTCCAAATATTTACATAAATAAAAATTATCTAAATATACAAACTGGTGACATCAGTATTTGCATATTATATCATAGGATCAAAGATATGTGATGTGTTAATGAAGGAACTGTCACTTCCATCTTCTTGGAAGATTTTTTTTTTTTAAATTTTCGTTTAGTTATTCTGAGGATAATTGTTAACATTCATAACTTTTGCAGGTGTTCTCAGACTGATGAGATGGAAGTTTCATGCTCTGTATCTTTTCTGCCATTTACCTTTTAATTACTCTAGTCACTAGCATATAGCCATACTGGGAGACCATCGTGGCTGAAGAAAATTAACCCCAGCACTTATTTTTTTTAAGTCTTCAAATTATTCTATTAGTCTCTTTTGTCAAACAACTAAAAAAGAATAACACCAGCTGTCAAGTGGTGGTGAGGTGCGAAAACATACACAAAGACACACACATACATAAAGACATACATACATACATGCATGCATGCATGCATGCATACATTGATCCATTGATACATACATATACACACATATGAATATAAAGAATCCCTCTGTTACTGAATATGTACATAAACATCAACACAAGGAATACTAGTGGAACATTCCCATCAAAACATCTTTCAAGTTTAAATATTACAGGTTGGATATTGTTGTTTGGGACAGATGAGAAAAAACATGCACCATACATGCATACATACATACATACATACATACATACATACATACATACATACATACATACAAACAAACAAAAATACCCTGTTGTTGATGTTGAAATTCCAGTGAAGGAACCTTGAATCTAGGTTAGAAACCGGTTCTTTCTCTATTGGCAAGAAATCTTGAAATAAACTGAATAATGACATACATATATGTATGTATGTATACATATTATCGAATGTGCATACTTAATGTATGTGATTTGACATAGTAGAGATGACTCTCTTTTCAAGTACCAGGTGCTAAAACATCTGAAAGTCATAGACGGGCGAGACAACTCTCCCCAAATGTACATACACATACATGTGTATATACATGCACATACAGGTATGTAAAATCCGCCACTGGAAAACAGCAACATCTTTGTTGCTTTTATTTTTATTTTTTATTTTTTGTTAATTAAAAAATACCTTGGCAAGTTAACTTAGGATTCCTTAATGACAATGTAACTTTCATATAATTAGGGTATCTTCAGTCTAATGAGTAGCTAACTAAGTACCCTGCATTTAGTAATTATTACACCAAAGGATCTGCTTGCTAGGAAACATATATAGCTGGGATTTTGCCTGTTCCACTCTCTCAATTTGGATTTTTATTCACATCCATAGCAACTCAAGGTGCTAACTGTGAGTTATAAAAAATGTTTGCAGCTTATTGAACTTCGATATGAGAAAGCCTACAACCTTCAACACCAATAAATTGCTATTATTCCCGAACATTGTTTATTATACCTACCACAAACTGCTTGAAGTTTACAACCTTCCTACACTTAGATCCTTCGATCTTATAATTACACACACACACACACACACACACACACACACACACACACACACACACACACACACACACACACACACACACACACACACACATGCACACACACACATGCACACACACACATGCACACACACACACACATCATCATCATCATCACATATATGCACCCCATAGCTTGTGTGTACAGTTAGATGTACTACTGCTACTATTGCATTTAGAACTCTACGTAGGCTATCATCACCCATTCTGCTTCCAGTATAGTAGTTTGATTACTTCTATACATTGTCGTATTACTTGTTATGATATACTGAGCAAATATTGAAGAGATTATCATTGACACAGGTTTATATCATTTGTTTTCTATGTAAGTATCACACTTGTGTTTGTTTGGAATCTCTGCATTGGATGTTGCAGAAATCAGTTGATTTCTACAAATATAATGTCATAAAGTGTTCCCAGATGAAATACAGGCATGTCCTTTATGGCCATGCCTCCATACCTTCTGCAAGCTTTGTTTTGAAGGTGTCAGTGCCTCATAAAATGCACTCATGCCAATGTCACATCAAGTCCAATTGTGTTCAGACAATTGGAACCTGAACAGCTCTCCAGTTGGTCAGCTCCTGTCAAACCATCCAACCTATGCCAACATGGAAAGCAGATGTTAAACAATGATGTTGATGATGATGATGATGATGATGATGATGATGATGATGATGATGATGATGATGATGATGA
>NC_068981.1:154991887-154994811 GCF_001194135.2 Octopus bimaculoides
TATATATATATATATATATATATATATATATATGACAGGTTTCCACATAGTTTCTATCAACCAAGTTCATTCACAAGGCACTGGTCATCCTGGGAGTTATAGTAGAAGACACTTGGCCAAGGTGTCATGCAGTGTGACTGAACTCAAAACCACATGGTTGCAAAGTAAGCCTCCTAACTACACAGCCATGCTTGCACCTATGTAACAATGTACTTAGAGTAAAATGTAGGCAGAGGGAGGCTGGAAATCCAGAAGGTGGCAACTAGTGAATTGAAAAATCACCTGAGAGAGAGACCTCATAATCAGTTATTGGCAGCCCTTGTTAATTAGTTCAACAAATGCTGAGATTGATGTACCAGACTGGTTGGCATTTGTATATACAACACTAGTAGCTAAAAACCAGGTGACCCATGTCACCAAAATCTTCAGGCCCAAAGTATGCTTGAATGTGGTGTATAAATTATGCACAGGTTGTTTGAATTCATTCTTCCAGGATCAGTGAAACATACAGTGTGATGACTGATGAGTAAGCAACATTAAAGAAAGAAGTCTGGGACTGTGCTGAACAACTCCTCATTAACAAAGTTGTCCTTAAGAAGGTGAAACAGCACTGCTGAAACCTACTGACAGTATGGCCAGATTATAAGAAGGCCGTTGATTCTGTTCCTCCCTCATGTATAATAGAGTCATTATGCCTTGCTAATGTTCCAACTGCTGTAGCATTAAGAGACTGATAACAACTTGGTTCATAAAGCTATTGATATGAACAGAAGCTACTTCTATCATCATTAACAGAATTAGGCTACAAATAAACATTTCAAGGTGATAACTTATTTGTAATGTTTTTTTATCCTAGAAGCGAACTCTTTGTGAGCTCTGTTAAGGAAATACAAAAGCAACATGATAGGATCTGCTGATGGAAGAAAAATTTGTTACCTGCATTTTTTTGTTTACAACCCTTAAGCTGTGCCTGAATAATATTCACAACACCAAAAGACAACTAGAACTGGTGGCAACATTCTTGTGAGACATAGGGATAAAGCTTGGTCAAGATGAATGTTCATTATTGGTCGTCAAATGAGGAAAGATTGTCAACCATGCAAAGAATATGAATACCAATGGCTTGTTTGTCTTCCCTATCACCAGTGATGACTGTTAGAAAAATCTCAGAATTGCTGAGAAAATTGTATACAACGGTGTTGTGAGTAAAGTTAGAGTGACTTCAACAGACCCAAAAAACTATAGAAGTCAGAGCTGTTTGCATTCAATAAAACTAAGTGCCTTTACAGTGCCAGTGCTAGCACCAATATTTGGGATAGTAGATTGGATGCCTCAAGAAATCTGCAATTTGGACATTAAGGTTAAGAAGGTATTAACAAGATTGATAAATTGTATATCAACAGTGACACTGACAAGCTCAATGCTAATTGGTGCAATGGAGATGGAGGCATAAGATCAGTCTAGATGGCTTTTCAGTGCAGCAGCATCAATTAAATAACACCTTCTGAACAGTAAAGAGATAAATGTGTATCTCACGTGTATACTCAACAATAAAGGTAATAACATCATGAGAAAACCTCCTGAACAAGAATTTTTCACCTGTTCTCATGCTGTTCCAAGTCAACCAAGGGTGATCAGACTGATCTATTTAAATGAAGACATGGAGAAATACTCACTTTGAGAAATACTCACTATACCAGCAGAAAGTTATGCACAGGTATATGTCCTGTAAGCTCAAGAATACTATCAACATTGATAGGAAAAGTAACCTCACCTAGACATACAATAAGTACCTCACATCTTACGTAGCAGGCTATGTTTTTGCTATCCAAAAACAGGAGATGGCTATTAAATATCTGATCAACAAGAAAATTAAATATGACAGTAGACCTCCATTTTGTGATAGAAAATATCAATTGTACCATACCAGTGTGAAAGATACCATCCATATCAGCAGCTATCCAAAAATGCCTGTGATATGCTACCTTTCGATAATACATGACATTAGTCACTAAAACCATCTGAACTGCTATATGGTGAAAGGATTCTCTTGATGGCCATACAAAAGGTACACCAGAACCAGAGAATATCCACACCTTTAAAAATAAAGAATACTAATGGAACATTCCAGTAAGAACAGTTAGTATGAATACATTCCACCAGATATTATTGTATCAAATAAGGAACAAAAGACATGCAGTATTGTAGAGATCAGCTTCTCATTGGATGAGAATCTCTCATTAAAAATTGTTAAGATCAACAATCGAGAACTAATGAAAAATCTACAAATTTTATAACCAGGTTATAGATTTTCTTTTGTACTTGTTAACATAGGTGCATAGGACTATGAAACAACAGATTTGAATAAAAAGTCTGAAAATAGTGGGGTTCTCCAAAAAAAGGAACAGAGGAGAGTGGTTCACATTCTTCAAATATAATTCTTTAGAGGTAGACTAAGAATTTATAAAATATCTAAAATATCTCAAGGATTCTCCATTTGGGTGAACATATGCACATAATCAGATATACGTATGGAATACACACACAAGTATATACATAAACAGTTGTAGCGTACACTCGAGTGAAATTAGAAAGAACGGTTGGTCATTAAAGTAAAATGAAAGCTGGCACTGAACTATAGAAAGGAATGCATGTTCTAAGTCGGGTGAGCCATTTTCACAATGATAGAAGCTTTCGGCTGCTGGAAATCCTTTTAGACTGGGGTCACCATTTTATAATCATAATGGGAGAAGGAGATACTCCACAGGTATCATAAACCTCCCATTCCATTATAAAATGGTGACCCCAGTCTAAAAGGATTTTCAGCAGCCGAAAGCTTCTATCGTTAAAATGGCTCACCGGACTTAGAACATGCATTTCTTTCTGTAGTTCAGTGCCAGCTTTCATTTTGCTTTACTGGCCAA
>NC_068981.1:154994988-154999150 GCF_001194135.2 Octopus bimaculoides
GAAGTGGATGGCCCGCTTGCTTGAAGAGTCGTCCCGTTGCTGCATTTGGTGTATTTACTGGTATCAAATATTGATCGTCAACATTGTGGGAGAAATTACTTCAAAAGGAGATTATTTGCACACACTCTTGTGTACACACACTCTTGTGTACTAATATGACACACACACATACACACATACTATATGGATGCAAGTTTGTCCACACACACACACACACACACACACACACACACACACACACACACACACATATATATATATGCACACCAACCAATTCAGATAACTGCAAATTTTGAGAGCCATCTTAACTTAAACAAAATGTCCTTGCAATTTTTTGTAAGTAATTAGCTTGAATTCTGCAAAGGAAGAAGAAATTTAACAAATCCCAAACAAAAACTTACATACATTCATACATACATACATACATACATACATACATGCATACATTGATCCATTGATACATGCATATATACACATATGAATATAGAAAATCCCTCTGTTATTGAAGATCTACACAATCATCAACACAAGGAATACTGGTAGAACATTCTCATCAAAACATCTTTCAAGTGTAAATATTACAGGTCGGATATTGTTGTTTGGGACAAACAAGAAAAAGCATGTACCATCATAGTGGTCAGCTGTCCTGCTGATGTGAATATCTCTTTGAAAATCAAAGGGAAAAAGGATAACTATGGACAACTTCTTCGACACCTCCAGCTTCTATATCCAGATTACAAATTCATATTTATACCAATAATAATTGGTGCATTTGGTTTTGTGAGTAAATACCTAAGTGACAGTCTGGATAAGCTAGGGTTTTCAGAAAAAGAAATGAACCATCTGACTCACACATTACAAATACAATCTGTAAGTGGGACACTTTAAAATATGCAAGACTTTTCTCAAGTTTAAGATGTAACATCTTTTGATATCTACATTCCAATGAGGGAGCTTTGTATCTTTGTTAGAAACCAGCTCCTTCCTCAGAGGAAGAATTTAAATAGTTAAAAACAGAAGAAAACATGCATATATGCATACATATAGGTATATATTTTGAGAGATTTTCTTGCAGTCCTGCGGTCTTTCTTCACTAAGTGAAATTGCATTCAAGTTATGCACCATCCAATATCTCTGACCAGCATTCACTCAATTTAGCACTCCAAATTCTTCATCCTTTTTCATTGATCACTACAATCACTTCTTCACCAACTTGTCCAAAATCACCTCAATTAAAAGATGCCAATTTACATTAAAATTTTGGACTGAAATCTCATTAACTAAGTGATAATAATTTCAATAGGTAAACATTTGTCTTTTATCAAGTTGAAAGTTAGTTATTTCATTAAATCTCTCATAATTTTTGATTAATTTGAAAATTAAAACACAATGGGGTATATATTTGTTTGAAATATGTTCATAAAAGGATTAACATACTGCACTGTTTGTTGTTTTAATTTTACCAACTCCAAAATGATTGGAATTTATGTCAGCTACCACTATTGGTTCTAGTTCTAAGCCACCTTGACTGACCTTTCAACATTTTCTTATTGTAAATATGTTTGGTATTTATCATTAGTACTTTCAACACTTGAAAATAAAATCAGCATCGAGTATATATAATTGAAAATATTGATTAGTAATTTTCAAGAAAAAGATAAATGAAATTATAAAAATAACAAAATGTTTTAACATTATATTATCTCTTAATACCAAAAATAAAAAAAAGTTAGCATTAATGCTTTCACTTTTTTTTTCCTTTCTATTTTTTAATGTTAGCTTTTAAATTTCTGGCAGTAACTCAGTTATTTGCATATAAGTAGCAACAGAGCAAACAATACTGAATATGTGATATGAATTGCTTGAATACTTCATAACTTCTTTATCTTCATTTCGGGTAACTATTTTAAAGTTACATTTTTGATTCAGGGCATCATCATTATAGTTTAGTTTTAAAAGAATATTTACTTCATTATTGGTCTTCAGTAATGTAGAAGTGCCAACTGATTTAAGTAACTGATTAACTGCCCAAAATAGTAGCTAAATTTTTTTCAAATACTCTACACCTTCTTACAAAAAAGATGGGATGGTCACAACTGGAATGCATTTAATGATATCTACTTAATGAGGGTTGGACTAAAATTAAAAAAGCAATAATTATAACAAATGTACCTCTTTGTAACTTCGTAGTCATTATCATCATCATCATCAACATCAACAACATCAACAACAACAACATTTTCTAGCATTTTCCATCAAATATTCTATATCATTTGTTATAGTGAAACATTTACATACACCCACCCATCCACTCAAACCCACACACACACACACACATGAATCCTTGTTTGTGTGTGTGTGTAAGTATGTGTGTTTGTTTCACCTTGTTTTAACATTGCCTGATAGTCGTAAATGATAGTCACTGTTAGACAAGTGGTGTCATTTATTTCCAGTATTCTGTGTAAACATATCTGATCGTGGGAAGATATTACCTGACTTGGAAACAGGTGAGGGTTGATGACAGGAAGGGCATGTGGCAGTAGAAACTCGGCCACAATTAGAATTTTTCCAATCCATGCAGGCATGGAAAAGTGGACGTTAAGAGGATGATGATAATGAGAAGGAGGAAGGAGAGGAAGAGGATGATGGTGATGATGATGATGATGATGATGATGATGATGATGATACATTCATTCAGTTTCATTTTGATATCTGGATTAATCTCTGCATTTACATACATATGTTCATATTTACAATTATACATTCACATACAATTATTCACATGCACAGGTGTGGTTATGTTGTAAGAAGCTTGCTTCCCAACCATATGGTTCTGGGTTCAGTCCCACTGCATGGTACCTTGAGCAACCTGACCAAAGCCTTGTGAGTGGATTTGATAGCTGGAAACTGAAAGAAGCCCATTGTATGTATATTTATATCGCTCTATGTGTGTTTATGACCCTGTAACTTAGCAGTTTGGCAAAAAAAGCTGATAGAAAAAGTACCAGGCTTAAAAAAAAAACGACGTTTTGGTGGGGTCAATACATTCAAGTAAAACCTTTCAATGCAGTGCTCCAGCATGACCACAACCAAAAGACTGAAACAAGTAAAAGATAAAGGACAAAAGAATGCTCTATAGTCTTTATTTTAGTCATGTCAAAAGAACCGAAGACAAAAACGGTATGCAATGTGAAGTAATGACAGAAAGTACTACCTTTCTCCAAGAAAAGTATCAAATGTTAAGTGCAACCCAATATTTCTTTTATTTAAGTATTAAAAAAAAAAAAAAAAGAGGGTCATGGAGGATAATTGATTTACTAAAAATAGGTCACACAAGTAAAATATTAAGAATTGGTGTTAAATGCATTGGTTGATCAAGTTTAGCTTCAGAGGGTCTGTGTAGGCATCAAAAACATTTCCACTTTCTCCGGATGAAACCAAATAGAAATTTATCAAAAGATTAGCAAAACAAAAGAAAAAAAAATCCAGATTAATGCAGTAAAGCTTAAACTCATCTCTGTAGGTGCAGCACCTTCACCATTCAGTCATCAAACCTTGAATTTATCTGCACCCAGCTAGCATCACCACCACCACCACCACCATTACCATGAATGTAAGCACCTAAAAAAAAATGTTCATGTGAAATGATGCAAATGTGCTTCGCTGTTTTGAATAAGACTTCGACTGTTCTTTCTAATCAATATCTATGATAGTTTTGTTTCAGGCTTGATTGATTTAATTACAATTTCATAGCATATTTATTCAATCACATGCATTGATTGCCAATGGAAAAATGAGAATGGAGTTGTTAAACTGCTTTACAGTTTAAATTGGGTCTATAAATAAAATTATTTACACCACTATTTCTTAAACTAAATTACAATTATCGCATAAATTCACCTCTGACACATTATTTACTTTTTATTTACAACAGAACAAAAATATATATCACAAAATATTTCTAGCTTCCTATCAACACAAATTAATAGTTGTATACACCATTAAGAAATATATTCATGCTATTATAAGCAATGTACATGTATTTTCATGTATTTTCAACATTGGTTTGATATTCAGTTTTACAGTGCTAACACACATACAAACAGATTCACACACACACACGCGCACGCACGCAAATACCTACATGGTATATGTGTATATA
>NC_068981.1:154999931-155001925 GCF_001194135.2 Octopus bimaculoides
TATATGTATGCATATATATATAAATATATAATTAGAAGATAGCTTGTTATGGCTAGTCAGAGAGTGACCATTAATCTTGCACCTGTAAAACACTTAGCTGTACAGGTAACTCATCAGACTCAGATGGCCAGAAGCACATAACCTCTCAACAACTGAAGGGAGGAAAACAACACCAGGGTCAGTTGAATTTACAAACAAAAAATTGCAGAATGAAACTCTATTGGCAAAACCTTGGAGAATGCAAAGTTACCCCCATTAGATAAATTCCAGTTATGTCCATGACCCCTGCCAAAAAATTCTGAAGGTGGTAGCACTTCTCTAATCAACAAATAGGGAATTCTATGATTCCAACGGGAATTTCCCCTAATGAAGACACTGACAAAACATCTCTTTTTTAGAGTTTAAAAAGGTCCTCAAGCACTAGCGTAGTTAAAGTGTGTGCTCCCCAGGGTGGCCCTCCAGTTTTCTGCCCCTGGACCTCCACAAAAAATACATATTGCCTACAGCAGACCCAAAAGTAGTGCCATCCCCATAAAAGTGCCACCCAGGGTGGATTGTCCCCTCTGTCTCCCTCTAGCTATGCTAGTGTCTCCAAGTCAAATACATTTTTTAGGATTCTTACTCTTCCGGGCAAGCAAAGCTTACATCGTTTTCTCCAATTGAAGTATGGCCCCGGTTGTTCTAGGATTTAATTTTGCATGATGCACCCTACTTTTTTAAATGCCATATGTAACAGGTCAGGAACGTGATGTTGCTCGTCTCTGGTATTCTAAAAGAGGACCTGTGATTGCTAAGACAATGCTTGAATGGGCCACCTATAGAATCAACATATTTCCATGTCTGTGCCCTTGTGCTGATGGCATTACAGCTGCAGTTGTTGTTGTTGTTATTGCTCTTGTCACTGCCAGACCCATTGCTGGTGCTGTTACTCTGTTGCTGCTGCCACTGGTGCTCTTACTGGTATCATTAATGTTGCCACTGTTATTTCTGGATGCAATGCTGGTGCTGTTGTTACTATTGTAGCTGTTGCTATTGCTGCCATAGCGGCTGCTTAATGCACTGCTGCTTTATGGGCTGCTGGTGTAACTGCCACCACCATTACAATTGCTGTCACCATTGTTGTTATTGGTGGTGGTGTTGCCAGTGCTATTCCTGCTGTTGCTGCCAATGCCACTGTTGTCACCAGTGCCGGTCACTACCTTAGCGTGGTCTAAGGGTGCTCACTAATATTTTTTTAATGCTGGGCATACACCTGAAAGATACCCTTAAGTTGTGTCTATTAATCAAACACCTATATCTATGTCACTATGTGAAGTGTTTGTCCGCTAATCCGATGAATATCCTTCCCACACAAGTTTTGACATTGAGTGAGAAGGGTGGGGCAAACCAAATGACTTTACAGTGGTGCTTCTTTTGTGGATGTTAGGGCTGTAGGGGTGGGCATGTAGGAGATGCAGTCCTCAAACCTACTGGACACCAAAGGTGGTGAGGTGGGGTGGGGGCAAAACAAAAGAATCTTTACTAGAGGATAGTTTCAAAATATATATATAGTGGAGGTGCATGGCTTAGTGGTGATTGTAAGATTGTGGTCCTGATTCCTGGATCAGGTGATGCATTGTGCTCTTGAGCAAAACACTTCATTTCACACTGCTCCAGTCCACTCAAATGGGAAAAATGAGTAATTCTGTGACAGAGCAGCATCCCACCCAGGGAAGAATATACATACACCAGAGAAACCAGGAAACCAGCACTATGCTCCTTACAAAGTTGTGTGGACTAACGATATATATATATATATATTATCATCATCATCATTTAACAGCCATTTTCCATACTGGCATGAGCTGGATGGTTTGACAGGAGCTGACTAGGTGGAAGACTGCATCACGATTCACTGTCTATTTTCGCATAGTTTTACTGCTGAATGCCCTGCCTAACACCAACCACTCTGCAGGGTGGACTGTATATATATGTATATATATGTATATATATAC
>NC_068981.1:155001970-155004281 GCF_001194135.2 Octopus bimaculoides
TATATATATATATATATATATATATATATATATATATATATATATATGCATGTATGTATGTATGTATGTACGTATTTGTTGTGTCGATGCCCCCAGACGATAAAGTAGGCTAGCCCAATACGTAGATTTTGAGAGAGAAGTCTAGATGTCGGGTAGTTGCGTAGAGGTCATCCGAACGTGTGATATAAAAGTGGCGATGAAGATTTCATAGCTCACACAGCCACTGTGTAGTATTGCGATATAACAGTGGCGATGAGGTTTTGAATAGTACCGAAATGGAAGAGTTACTGAAAGCAGTTGTAAAACAACAAGAGCAGCAGCAGCAGCAACTACAGCAGCAGCAGCAGCAACTACAGAAGTTAACAGAATTATTACTGCAGTCAAGAAATACGACAGAATCTTTTTCAGCAGATGGTGTTGCAAATTCCATCAAAGAATTTCACTACAATCCGGATGAAGGAATTACTTTTGCTGCATATTACAGACAATATGAAGACATATTCTGAGAGGAATGCAAGGGATGGTCTAGTAAAAGGAAGGTAAGGCTCCTTTTGCGAAAGCTTGCTACTCCGGAACATGAAAATTTTTGTAACTTTATTTTGCTGAGAAATCCTGCGGAATTGTTTTGATGAAACGATAAATATTTTGACGAATATTTTTTAGCGAGAAAAATTCGCAGTTTAACATTTGAGGGGAATGTTTAAATTTAAAGAAAAACGAGTCCGATGATTTTGTAACATATGCCGGTATGGTTAATAAGGCTTGCAAAAGGTTTAAGCTGGAAGAATTAACACCCGATATGTTCAATTGCCTAATATTCATTAAGGGGCTAGTGGCAACGGAAGACGCGGAAATTAGAAAAAGAATATTATCAAAGTTGAATCAAGATGTGAAACTCACTTTGTAGAAAGTGGCTGAGGAATGCCAACAAATAATAAACCTTCAAGATGATACAAGAAAGATAGAAGACAAGAATAATAATGTACAAATGTGTAAAGAAAGTACAGAAAGAAGGAAAAATTCAAATTCAAAATGGTGCTATGGTTGCAGAGATCGACATTTAAGGAAAGATTGCTCTTTTAAAGATAAAACCTGTTTTAAGTGGGGTAAAATGGGTTTCAGACCAAAATGCAATTAGATACTGGTTCAGATGTATTGATAATAAATACGGCAACATGGAGTAAAATAGGCAGGCCATTGTATAAAAAAATTACTAGGATAACCCACAGTGTGTTAGGGGAAGGAGTTCAATTCTTGGGTGAAATTTCACCAGAAATAAAACTTAAAAACAGGACTCAGAAATGTAAACTAAAAACAGGACTCAGAAATGTAAACTAAAAACAGGACTCAGAAATGTAAACTAATGGCATCTAAGAATACAATGAATCTGTTTGGGACAGATTTAATGGAAGGATTCGACCTCACGGAATACATTATGCAACAAGGTGAATGTGTCACAGTCCATGTCAGAGAAAGCATCGGTAAAAATGAAATTTAAATTGAAAAAGATGTACCCTGATGTTTTTTTGAAAGAGCTCGGTATGTGTAAAAAAATTAAAGTAAAGTTTGAGTTGAAAGAAAATGCGGTGCCGGTGTTCAAACCGAAAAGGAATGTACCTTTTGCGGCGTTAAATCAAGTTGAGAAGGAATTAAAGATTGGAAGACATGGAAGTAATTGGAAAAGTAGACCACTCTGAGTGGGCAGCTCCTACGGTATATATAAAAAAGAAGAACAATGAGGTAAGAGTATGTGCGGACTTCTCAACTGGTTTTAATGATTGTTTAAAAAATTACAATTATCCGCTTCCAAACCCAGAAGAAATATTTGCTAAGTGCAATGGTGGGAAAATTTTTTCCAAGCTGTATTTGTCAGAGGCCTAAGGCCAATTACTGGTAGATGAAGAATGTGCTAAAGTATTAACAATCAATACTCATAAATGTCTGTACTGTTTCAAAAGACTGCCATTTGGGGTAAAGTTTGCACCAGCAATATTTCAGCAAGTGATGGATACTATGCTAGCAGATTGTGAGTTCACGGTCCCATACTTGGATGACATATTGATCAAAAGTGAATCAAGGGACCAATATACTGAACATATATGAGCAGAAGACTAAGCATGGATATATTAGTAGAAAGCTCTAAGATGATAGTAACATTGATCATTAAAGCAGTTTATCATGGACGAATAGCCAGATTACTACTTCCCACTTTGAAGGGTATGTGTGTGCAATCCAGGAACAGGAAATATTAACCAAGTACCTGATGCACAAAAGGGACAGAGATGCAGGTAAAGCTGTAAAATGTGATAAC
>NC_068981.1:155007042-155010356 GCF_001194135.2 Octopus bimaculoides
ATCATCCAACCCATGCTAGCATGGAAGGCGGACATTAAACGATGATGATGATGATAATGATATATATATATATATATATATATACACACACATATACATATACATATACATATACACACACACATATATATATACACACATATATACATATATATGTATATATATACATATTTATATATACATGAATATATATCTTTATTTCATTCACACACACATGAATATGCATGTGTGAACATATGCATATTCATGTGTGTGTGTGTTTGCAACTATGCACATTTATATACATAGATGCATACATGTAAATGTAAGTGAAACAATATATGCATGTATGTACATATACATACATACTACATATGTGCATGCATTCATGCATGCATACATACATATATACATACATACATACATACATGCATACATACATACATACATACCTACATACATACATACATGCATGCATACATACATACATACATACATACATACATACATACATACATTTGTATGCACTCATACACAGACAAACACACATGTATACACACATTTATTCCTATTCATATAAATACACCTATGCACTGTTTATTGGAGTTTTGCCAGTGGTAGGTTACATTTTAAGGAGCAAAATTTCATTATCAGATCGTCTTTTCAACATTTCAACTCCTTCTACCATAGATTATAGAATATTAATGCGTTAGTGAGAAGATTAATTCAAGTAAAGTAGAAATTATAGCTGTAAGCAAGTTATATTTCAGTTTAATTTTATAAGAAATTTCATGCCTTATATATGGTTAAATTCAAAGATTTAACTTCAGTAATTTGGTGAAGATTTTTTTAAATATTAGTAGCAATAATGGTTTGAAGATTGTATTCCAGTATAGCAGACTATGCCATGACGGCTAGCTCACACTAAAGAAATAAAATAGTGTGCAAGTTGCATCATCTCAAGCATTATCATTTGAATTACATTAAGTTTACTGAAAAAAATTATAATATAAAATGAAATATTATAACTTGAGAAATATTTTCTTTTCATAAAGAAACATTAAATTAGAACGGAAATTTTATAGTCATTTTATGAGCAAGGACATCTTATTAATTTAATAAAAGCTTCTTATTTCTTTCTCTCCTCTTTTTTTTTATTCACAAAGTAGCCTCTCTGTTTTTAGATGAGCCAGTGAGGAAACATCTGCATGGTTGATGTATCAGCTAGAAATTACAACTAAAATTGCCCTCAAATTACACATCATCATCTTAAGAAAGGAAAGATGCATTGAAAACTGGAGACATAGATATACAAAATGAAGAGATGATTATGGCTGGAATGACTAAAAGTTTTGGCTTGATCGATCAAGCCTGACTTGGGATTAAAAAAAGACACTGTTTCTAGATATAGCTCCCCTATGATAAAGAAAGTATGGTGTTTTTCCTGATGCTATTTCAAATCAAGTGAGATTTTTCTAAGATCTTGAGAATAACTTAATTTCGAAAAGTGGCTTTCATATATTTTAGAGAGAAAAAGATAACTTAGAAAAATTACTTAGATGCACCATCTGCAATAAAAATAACAGTCAAAGTAGTTTTACCATATTTAATGCCATGAATCTTAAAGAACTAATTAGAAATAATTATGCTGTGAGGAAAAGACTATTAATCAATGACCAAGGCAGTGTGATTAAGAAGTTTGCTTCACACCTGTGTAGTTTTGAGTTCAGTTTCTCTGCATTGTACTCTTATTGTTATATATTATTACCTTTGACCAACCAATGCCTTGTGAATGAATTTGGTAGGCAGAAACTGTGAGAAAACCTGTTGTTGTGTGTGTGTGTGTGTGTGTGTGTGTGTGTGTGTGTGTGTGTGTGTGTGTGTGTGTGTGTGTGCGTGCGCGCTTGTGTGTGTATGTGTTTACATGTGTATCTTCACCACCAGACCAATAGTATTAGTTTGTTTGTGTCTCTGTAACTTAGCAGTTCAGCAAAAAGACTAACAGAATAAGTACTACTCTTCAAAAATTAGTACTAGGATCAATTTGTTCAACTAAATCTTTCAAGATGGAATCCTAACATGAAACAAGTAAAAGAATAAAATAATATTCTGGCAAATGTGGGAGACAGCCCCAGGCATGTTTCAATGTTATTAAATTTCCTCAGTGAAGCATAGATTTCACTGTACTTGCCAAAGTATTTTTTTTTTTTAGTTTCTCTGATGTTCTTACAAGAGTATTAAGATGTCTAAAGACATTTATAACACTCAGGAAGTGAAAAATGGCATCAACTAGAAAATCATACCACATCACAGATTAGGCTTGGGAAGAGTCTTATCACCGCTATGAGAGTTATGAGAGATTAGACAGATAAATACATAGGAAATAAATCAATCGATAAAAAGAATTAAAGACAAGCTAATTCAGAAAGTTATAGTTTAAAGTTTACCAGAGTCTATGATATTGCAAGCATTCAGAGTATGTTTAGAGGATTCCAATCTGTTGCAAGTGAAGATGCTTAGTGTAATGGTTAAGGTTTTGAACTAAAGATTAGTAGATCATAGGTTCAATTTTTGAACTGGGCAGCACATTAAGTTCTCGAGCAAGACACTTGTTTTTGTGTTGCACCACTAAACTCGGCAAAAAATGAATACAAGTGATACTTGGAGATTAGCTCTGTAACTGACTGGAGTTCTGGTCAATGGGGAGTTTTATATTCTAAACTAGTGGGTCTCAACCATTTTTTGCCTATGGACCCCTTTGATTCCTATTTAATTCTACTGGTCCCCCATAGCCATTCGATGTGTGTAAAAAAACATCCTGCTGTATTTACTCTCTCTCTCTTTTACTCTTTTACTTGTTTCAGTCATTTTGACTGTGGCCATGCTGGAGCACCACCTTTAGTCAAACAAATCGACCCCAGGACTTATTCTTTGGAAGCTTAGTACTTATTCTATCGGTCTCTTTTGCCGAACCACTAAGTTATGGGGACGTAAACACACCAGCATGTTGGGGGGACAAACACAGACACGCAAACATATACACACATACACATATATATACACATATATGACGGGCTTCTTTCAGTTTCCATCTACCAAATCCACTCACAAGGCTTTGGTCGGCTCGCGGCTATAGTAGAAGACACCTGCCCAAGATGCCATGCAGTGGGACTGAACCCAGAACCATATGGTTGGTGAGCAAGCTACTTACCGCACAGCCACTCCTACGCCTATTAAATATTATTTGGAAAATAATTTGTGTATTGTAGAAGTATAAGAAATTTATTGCACATAAACTTTAACAACAAAATTTTATATAGACCCCTAAGGGTCTA
>NC_068981.1:155010366-155024699 GCF_001194135.2 Octopus bimaculoides
GTATAAGAAATTTATTGCACATAAACTTTAACAACAAAATTTTATATAGACCCCTAAGGGTCTATAGAGAACTACTGCTCCAAACTTTAAATATTTTGAAAATCTGGATATGATCTGGCCACATGAGGCTGTTCGCTTGAGGCAAACTATTTTTACATTGTTGAAAGCATTCAGACCAGATTTCAAGATTGCAAAATTGAGAGTAACCTGATACCATAATCTGTTGCTTCCTAATATCTCATTTTTTTAGAAATTTTCCTACTTCTTCCTCCAACCTATCAGCCATTGAGATTCTGCAAAGGTCATGTGTACTGATTAAATCATAAAAGTTTTATTTTCTTTAAAATTCAAACTTAAGTGATAATCCCCAAAACAGGTACTTCATTTGTTATTATCAATGAAGTATATTTGCTTGTAATGTTTACAACAATGCAAGCCCAGAAATCGAAATATATTAATAAATTTTCAATGTGTCATGATGTAGAAAATGATGAAGTGATAAGAATGTTAGCAGTTATAAATTAATTGAACTTAAACTACCGGAAGAAATACAAGTGCTATCAATATCAGGCATAACAACAATAACTTAGCTAGAAGATGACATTAATGTGCTATGGAATCACAAAGAGCTAACACCAATAACTGATGATGCATTACTTATAGCTGATATAAATTTAACATAAAATGTAAATAACGCACAACATCAATAATCTGTGACAACCATAATTTACGGCACCATTATCATTAGGTCAATGACAGCAGTAATAATGATTTCTTAGATTGGTACCATTTTAATAAATCTGGGGAAAGCTGATTGAATTTATGCCCTAGTATATTACTAGTATGCCGATATTTATTTTGATCACTGTGGAAAAAGAAAAAAAAATGACAAACCCAGCATGGCTTAAACTCAGATCTGCAAGAATCTTTTACTTTTTCTTTTGCTTGTTTCAGTGTATGTGACTCTGTGTGTAAATTCATAAACACACACACACACACACACATATATATATAAATGACTGTCTATATTCTGTGCAACTTCCCTCTACATCCCCTACACTCTTTGAAAACATACATAGCTTTGGTCATAATTTGCTATTATGTCATAGCATTTCTAAAGCGAGTTGATTGATTACCAAACATCTTCTCCTATAGTTATGAAGGCCTTGATTTCAAGAATTAAAAGAAGCTGCAGAACTCATGAGTGTTAATGACTGCAAAATATGCTGAGCAACAGAATTAATTCCAGGTTGCTGTCTCAGCATGTAGGCAAATACAGTAGTAGCAAACAGCTAGAGAATAGCTAAGATGGAATTTGAAACCAAATCCACATTTTTATACATTGTCAAACAAATCCTCAGTCTATTGATTTAGCCTTATTGCACTTACAGATTAATGAGAAAAAGTTGACCTCTTGATCTTTCTCAAGTCATTCTTTGATCAATTCTGATTAAGAATGAAGAACCCTATTGTTTAGCTCAACTTACTTTAGTCAGCAAGTTATAAAAACACAAGCAAATAGCTATCATCTCCTATTTGGCCAATCCACTGTGGACAGACAGCAACTCCGTCAGTATGCTGATCAACACATGCAAAAGTAGACCTCTTAATATATTATTCTACCTTGATTGTTTTATTCCGTCTTTCTCTTTAACAGCACAAAGATGAAGCTAGCTCCCACATACGATGATCATGGAACCAGAGACAAATATTCTACCGCATCCACGAAAAGCTGTGTACACAAACAAACAACCAGATAAGGTTGTATATTTTTTATATATTGTAATAACTAATATTATATTCATTTTCAACATTGTAATGACATGATCATTGATATATAATAAATGGCCTTATTAATAATCAAGTAACTATTGTTTTCCAATCATTTCTGGTTTACATTTTCACATTTAACCCTTTTGATGCCAACCTGCCTGAAGCCACCCTTGGTTCCATGATACAAACCTTTAAATTTAAATCTTCCACCAAAATTTCAGGTTATTTATGTTCTAAACACCAGTTTAATTGTGATAATTATTTGTGTAAATTTTTCATTGTTTTTTAAATTAACTGAAACAAAGTTGGTACATTTCAACAGTAATGTGGTAACGAAAGGGTTAAATAGTGTCATTACACAATATATACTCTATACTGCTCACATATGGACGCAACATGGCCAAATGGTTAAGAAGTTTGTTTTATAATCCTGAGGTCCAAGGTTTAATCGCACTGCTTGGCATTATGGGTAAGTATCTTGTGTCTTTTACCATTACCTCATATCAATGTAATGGAAACTAGGAAGACAGAAACTGTGCACAAGCTCATTGAATGGATTGTACATGTACTTGAAAGGTAGTCTTTTCACACTGTGTCATGCTGATCCTACCTCAGATCTACATTACGGAAACAGGTGTCTGTAGAATTCCCATCCACTTCCATGCTAATTCAATGAGCAGATAATCCAATTGGATGAACAACTGAATTGATTTCAATGATGGATCCTCTTTATTGAAATCAACAGAATTCACTAACTCATTACTTTACAATGCTCACAAACCAATGAGAGAGCTTTTAGATGATTCTTCAACCTGCTAGAAATAGCAGCTAAATCTGCTTTAAATGACTACCTACTATACACATTAGTAATGTTGTCCAGATACACTATGTCTGAAACTGTTGGAATGCCTCTGATGATTACAGATCTCCTTGACCAAGCAACCACAAAAACAGTGGCAAAGATGAACACAAGCTAATGTGAACACTATTGTCCCGAAGATGCCATTTAAACTGCAAGAATAGCAACTTAATTTTCTTCAAAACACACACTACTGTCTTCAGTAAGGAAGATACATAAGATACTGTCTCACTACATCATGTGGAAAAAAAGACAGAATAGTCATGACTAGAATGCTTTGATCAGAGGCCTCCACAACCATGAAAAGTGAAACAGTTTATGGTAAACAAAGGCATTTACAAAAGAGATGAGATGGTCATGATCAGAGTGCCTTTGGTCCTAGGCTTGCTCAGTCAAAGCTGACTTCAGGTTAAACAACAACTATTCCCAGATATCACTTCCTATGATAACATGCTATATATAGCTCTCTATGATGTTGTTATAAGTCTTATAATACCTGTCAAATCACCAGTAGCTTCTGTCTGGATTAGAGCTCTATATGATAAGCTTTTGAAGCATTCTTCAATGTTAAAGTTATTCTCCAAAGAATCTAGTAATACCAAGTTAAACTGCTGAGATTTAACCCTTTAGCATTTAATCCAGCCATATCCAGCCCAAATATTCTACCTGTTTTATGTTAAACTGACTACATCCACCTCTCACACCTACCCTCCAATGTCATTCTAAAAACATACCAACATACCATTGAAATCTTGAAGCTACAAAATAACATGTGATTAATTCAAAGCAATAGGAATAAATAAGTATTATAATTTGACAAAGAAACCTGAATGCTAAAGGGTTAAGTGTTATTGCCAAAGGCAAAGCACAGTATCTGACACATAATTTACATCATTCCATTGTTCATATCAAACAGGTATAGGCAAGGCTGTGTGAGGTACAAGTGTGGCTGTATGGTAAGCAGTTTGCTTCTCAACCAAATGGTTCTGGGTTCAATCCCACTACGTGGCACCTTGGGCAAATGTCTTCTACTATAGCTCTACACTGACCAAAGCTTTGTGAGTGGATTTAGTTGACAGGAACTGAAAGAAGGTCATCATAAATATATCATCATCATTGTTTAACATCCATATTCCATGCAGGTATGCATAGGACAGTCTAATAGAAAACTGGTGAGCTGCAGGGCTACATTGAAGGGTTTAAGTTGAACAAACTAATCCAAGTATGTTTGTGCATGTGTATGTGAATCTAAACGATGATACGACTGTCTATATTCTGTGCAACTTCCCTCTACATCCCCTACACTCTTTGAAAACATACATAGCTTTGGTCATAATTTGCTATTTTTGTCATAGCATTTCTAAAGAGAGTTGATTGATTACCAAACATCTATATATATTATCAATCATCGGACATACTCAGCATATGCTTTGTTAGTTAAAACACTTGAAATTCATAGACACAAGAGACAACTCAACTTGAATCGAATTCAGGAGTGACGGATACTGACATTTCACCATTTTGACTTGAATCACCAGTCTATGACTATATATAAGTAGTGTCATAACTATTTGCTGATGTGCCATTTGCTATATTATATATACATATATATTAGTGACAATTATAATTCTCCATTTTGGTGAAAAATTGCAAACTGCTCTTTACTTTAATTTTATATATACACATTAGCGAATCGCTAAACCATCCAATAATTTGGATGACAAAAACATAAATACAAATAGGAGGTCTGGAGAAAGTTGAACAATCTAGTGGGCTTAACTGATGAAGCAACGGAAATTGCTGAAACTGTTGTCAGTATTAAGAATTCTCAATCAACATTTTTTGGGATAACTACAATCCCTGTTAGCATATATGTTTTCATCCATGTGCATTAAGTACAGCACTAGAGCACTTTAGCTCTTATTTCTAGCTCAATGTAGATGTTTCCAAACACCCTAATCATAATTAGTGTCAATTATAAATCTCCTTTCTGGTGAAACATTGCAAACTGTTGTATATATTGATTTTATATATAGACATTAGCGAATCGCTAAATCATTCAATAATTTGGATGACAAAAACATAAATACTAATAGCGAAATGGGGACTGGCTTGTGCGGGTGGCACATAAAAGACACCATTTCGAGCGTGGCCGTTTTCGTGCGGGTGACACGTAAAAGCACCCACTACACTCTCTGAGTGGTTGGCGTTAGGAAGGGCATCCAGCTGTAGAAACTCTGCCAAATTAGATTGGAGCCTGGTGTTGCCATCCGGTTTCACCAGTCCTCAGTCAAATCATCCAACCCATGCTAGCATGGAAAGCGGACGTTAAACGATGATGATGATGATGATGTCCTGAAAAAGCCGAGCAATCAAGTGGGCTGAACTGATGAGGCAACAGAAATTGCCGAAACTGATGTCAGAATTAAGAATTCAGGATTGGCATTTTTCAGACAATTATGGTCCCTATTAGTATATATGTTTTCATTCATGTGCGTTAACTACAGCATTAGAGCTCTAGCTCTTATTTCTTCCAATGTTGGTGTTTCCTAACACCCTAGTCATATTTAGTGACAATTATAAATCTCCTTTATGGTGAAACATTGCAAACTGCTGTTTATATTAATTTTAAATATATATATATATATATATATACATATATATCATAAGGGCACATGAAGTGCCTACCTGCTTGAAAGTGGTGTTAAAACCTTCAACTAAGCCACCAATGACACTGAAAAATTCAACAGATAACAACAGTAATTGAGTGAATGAGTAAAAACATTTTGCCATACCATCACAGCTTAATGCTATATAGTTTGGTAATTTGGATATGATAAATATAAATTTTAATTATATAGGTATCTAATGCTATTTAAAGCCTGAAGCCACCTATATTATTGTTGTTATCAATTTATATTTACTACAGATAGTAATAACAATAATAATATCTTTATAAATATTCATTTTTGAATATTTACTCCTTATAATATATACACAGACATGCAGGAAATAAATAAAACATATTTAATTTTCAAAATTTCTGATCTAAGCATCTTCATATGTTTTCAGCAGTGTACAATTTTCAATGTAATTATTCTTTTTCATTCCAGGTGCCATTATATTAAACATTTGTGAAGAGTAGCCATCCACACACAAAATATTCAGCAGAACTGTCAGATTTTCAAAGAGGTTGTGTTGGTGGGCAATCTGAGGCTGGTCTTAGCCAACAAAAAATTGCCGAAAATCTTCAAATTCCTCTTTCTACTGTTAATTGAATTATAGTGCAATTCAAAAGCCAAGGAAAAGAATCAACAGATTCTCGTCCCAGCTGACCTGGGCCCTCGGGAAGGAAGCTTCGCTGTTTGAAGAGAATTGTGGAAAGCAAACCCCATTTGAAGGCTTCTGACATTGCAAAACAGCTAGAAGTTAGTCCAAGAATGTGTGTTACATATTTGCATAAGTTTGGGTATTATAGACGAGCAGTTAGAAGAAAGCCTTTCCTTCAACCAATTAATATCATGAAAAAAAAGAAATGGGCTAAAGAGATGTCAGAAAAATCCAGTTCATTTTGGGATAGAGTGATTTTCTCAGATGAATCCAGATTTGCATTCTTTTCAAACAGTGGACATGTTTGGGTCTGGAGGCTTCCAAATCAAGAATTTGATTTGAAACGACTCCAACCAACTGTAAAATATAGCAGTATCTCTGTAATGGTATGGGAAGCTGTTACCAGCAATGGTCGTTCTGAGCTGATCGAATGTGTTGGAACCATAAACTCTGAAAAATACATCGAAATACTTAAGCAAGGACTACTTCCAACATATTCACATGATAACATAACAAAAAATGAGTTTTTATTCATGGAAGATGGGGTTCCATGCCACACAGCAAAAAGGAATCAACAATGGCTGACTGAAAATAGAATCATAAAGCTTCCTTGGCCGAGCCAATCTCCTGACATGAACCCAATTGAAAATCTTTGGAGCATACTAGATAGAGCTTTATGAAAAACTCAACAGAAACCTAAATCTAAAGATGAATTGTTTCGATTGTTGTGCGAAAAGTGGGCAGAAATTCCACAAGAGACAATTACAAAGCTCATCAGTTCAATGCCAAAAAGAGATTCTGAATTAAAAACTGCAAAGGGAATATCAACTAAATACTAAAATATGTAGTCCTACCTATCAATTACTTTTCAATTGTTTACTTTGCATATTAAATAAAAGATTTTGAAAATTAAAGGTGTCTATTTACTTCCTGCATGTCTGTGCATATATGCTTTCAGTGCAAATTGTTTTTTATACAGCGCCGAGTTTACAATCCTGTAAATAATAATAATGGTATTTTTATATAAGCTTAAAGCTTATGGCAATCACCGTGCAATGACTAGGGAAATAGTCTAATTAAGGGGCATTGTAAGCCCTCAACAGAAAAAAGAAGGCTTTCCTATCCACGTGGGAGTTGAACCCACATCCCTTTGTTAACGCGACTAAGTGTGTTACCTTTACATACACACACACACATGCATGCAAATAGATATATGTATATATATATATGATCGGCTTCTTTCAGTTTCCGTCTAGCAAGTACACTCACAATGCTTTAGTTGGCCTGAGATTAGAGGAGAACACTTGTCCAAGGTACTGCACAATGGGACTGAACCCAAGAACACATGGTTGAGAATTTTGTTCCTCAGATGTGACATAAAAGAGAAAAAGAAAACCCTTACCATAAGAATTTCTTCTCTGTTTTTATCACTTATAGATCCATTTACATCTAGGAAACATAGATGTGAATGTGAATGGAATGAAGCCCAGTACTTAACTGATATTTTACTTTATTGATCCTGCTAGGATGAAAGGCAAAGTTAAAAGTGACATGATTTCATTTTAGAGTTTAAAGTGTCATACCTAAATACTATACCTATGTAGTAGAGCTTTTGCTGAATTCTGAACCATTGTTCTTAGATTTTTCTAACTTAAGACTATATTATCACCATAAAAGGCATGCCTATGTGAATATGGCTTGACTAATCAGCATTGGCTGACTTGTCATGGTTGCCATGTCAAACCTCAAAGTATGTATGTGGGTTTTCCTACCAAATAGCTTGATAAAAGGTTCTGGAAAAATTGGTTTATGGTTATAAAAAGCTGGTTAAATTCAACCTCAGACTAGATCCACTCAGCATTCCACATGAAACTATACCACTTTACTCAGTGAGTTGGTCTCTTGCTTTCTTTTACATTTCCGTTTTAACACGCTTATGTATTACTTATATGCTCAGATTTTAACTTCTTCAACTGATTTCATCTTCAATAACTAAGAACTAATTTCGTATTACCTAGTACATAAGTTGTACTACAGAAGGTTCCACTTGTTCTAATAAATCATTTATATATATGCAAATAAAAATAAATAGTGCAGGTTAAATAAAATATATGAAAACACAAATAAATATTAGTGGGGTTGTAGTGGGGCTTAGATTTTGAAACCACATTTGCTCAGTAACGAGAAATAGGCCACAGTATATCAAGTGATTTGGCCTAATTATTAGCCAATAGTATTTCGACTCTAATTGTTTGTATAATTTCCAACAGAAATTTTCATGAGTTTCTCACTGAAACAGGTATAAATTAAAATGCATGCCACAATCTGAGAGGCAACAGAGAAGGTAAGTTTCTTGGTCGTTGCCTGTTTTAAAGGAATTGTTTGTCTACAATGGACACAGAATTTTTCTGCTTCTCACATGACAATATAACTAGCTTTCCTAGCTAACATGTAGTCATATCTTCTATAACAATAAATGTGAAATTCTGTTTATCTAGGACCCCTGTATCTCAGTCTACATTTGCTCTAGATAGACATATTATACCTTTTTGGAATCAGGATGTCCTTCACTTGCCCTTCATTTGGTTCTTGAACATCCAGCATTGGGATCTGATTTAAAAGCATTTAGGTTGCTATTTCTTGCAAGTAAAGCTTGACTGATTCACACCATCTTGATTGGTGTTTGTCAGATGATGTTAGAGATTAATGGGGAGATTAATGACATTAGCTTCACTAATTTTACGTCGAGATAAGAACTCTGGGATAAATTGGTCAACAGTTGGAATTCAAATTGGGACTGAAACATTAGAATAATTGCATTACAGAATTAATTCTCATCTCTCCTTAACCTGCAGTCAAACACCACCAGGGCACAATGATTATAGTCATGCTATTTAATTCTCCTTAATTTTGGGCCACAAGCCCAATTAGCCCTCCACAGGAGCTAGCTTAAAAGTCTGCATGGAGTGCGACTTTTAAGCTAGTTAGTAATAAATGCTTATCTAGACACTTCTGGCATGCAGTTTACACCTGGCAAAAACTTCTGTATGCTTTAATTAAGTAAATGCTTTTGTTGAGAATATTGAATGAACTTAATTTTAATTTGGGTGACAGCAAAAAGCCAAAATCAGTCTTACCAATTATTGAACACCTATTTAATCAAGTTTCTGCAAGGTCATTATTGCCTTCACACACAGATTACCCAACATTGTGACCTACCAACAAAGAATAAATGACTTAAAAATTCCAAATTAGGAACGTTTTGTCTGATGCTCTAACAATTCTGCCATTGTTAAACAGAGGCGTTGCTTTGAAAGCGTATTGTACTAAAAGATTACATATGTAAGCCCCCACTCTGTATGTATTTATTGGCATTATTTCTATGTATTTAGTATGCAGAAAACTATTCTAAAGTATTTTCCCTCAGTTGATACTGATAATTGATGTGTATACATTGCCTCTGTTTCTTTTTAAATCTATCAATTCATTGTCATAACAATTGAGAATATGCTCTGCTGAGGAGATTTTAATAACATAGAAACAGGTTTATTGCTTTCACTTTTAAAGAAGTGATCCACATTTAATCGCAATGCCTTTTACTTTTTTGAAAATTTCAATTAACTGTTATTATTTGAGTTATGTGGTTACTTTTTGATCTTAAAAACCTATTGAAGTAGTTTTTATTTACTAATTGCTTTGGTAATTCCGTTTAATCGAAGTTTTACAATCGCTATACTACATTTCTGAAATCCTGCTATTATATGCCTCTAGTAGCAGAACGCTTCCTTGATTTTACCCCAGCCCTATTATATATTTATCCCTTTCATAAAGACATCACAGTTGAGAAAATTAATTCCGATATATTGACCGAACCAATATTGAACGTACCTTACACTCCTAATGTTTATTAAACGGTATTATGTTTAAAAGTCTATGATGAGAAATAACCTTTCCTTTAGTGTTATATCTTTTTTTAATATGGCGGGGTGAGGGTGGGATATCATCTCCATTTTTGTCTCATTTATTAAGGAAAATGATGAATACAACTGATCAGACCTATTGAACGAATAGAATTCTTTAAATAGATTAATGTCCTGATAAAATAGGTGAGTACGGATGTTTGGGGCATAAGAAAAGCCTTTCTCGAAATATCAGAACCACCCACCTTCTTTACGGCACATGAACTCATTTTACAGATTTTAACTGCTTTGTGATATATATATTATATATATATATCGTGTATCTGCAGATCATCACTAGTTTTTCTTAGATTCTATATTCTTTTCCTTTTACTATCCAACGAATAATGAAGGCATTCCTCACCACCACCACATCAGTAATCAAAGTAATAGTGCCGACTGTCTGATGTTATGATTGTGGTGATGAAGATGCCGTCAAAGCCAGGAATCCGTGTCGGTTAACGATAAATATCTTAAACAACTATTATATATACCATATATAATTTTATTGAAATGCACGTACATAATAGCATATTCGCAAAAACCAGAGATTGTTAGTCCCCGGTTAGTTCTCACTGAGCAAACCTACAACGATCAAAGGTATTCCAGCCATGGCCATCTCGTCTTTCTCTTGGGCAATACTTTTATAGGTTTACAATATGTCCCTCCCTTTTCGAGACAACAACACGTAATTTACTGAAAAATGTAGCTGCTATTTCTAGCTGATCGAGTTTCTTTGGTGAAGTTCGGAGAAACTTACCCAGAGTCGATAACATAATCAGTAGGGTCTCGCACCTGATTACCAGATGTAGGTGGGCTAGGAATGTAAGAGATAGAGTGGCTGCATTACATCTCGCAGCCGTCGACACAGTCGGAGTAGTCGTAGACAAATACACTTCCTTGAATTCTACTGATGACAGCGGCGATGACAAAAAGAGGTCCTTTATACGAGGAAAAATTATCCTCTCATTCTAGCATAGTTTATTTACAAACAGCAAAAACAAACTAAAACAGAATGTGCATCTTCAAACACATTGTCTGATGTTTTGTTTTGTTTGTTTTCTTCCTCGTTGTTAAGAAGAAAAAAATGATCAAAACAAAACAAAACACCGAGTTCATTTCACTCAAAATGTAAATTGAGATCTAAATTTTATTATTAATAGGAGTATTTAATGTAGCAGATATATCTGAAATGTGTTTTAGTAATAAATAAATGAACAGATATACAAAATGGTAACTTGAACGAAATAAAAACAAAAATGGCATGTTAAGTAATATACTCGGTAATGAGAAAATACTGAAAATTTATTAAGAATTTTTATGCTCAAGATATTCAATGAATATCAACAGTATTATTTATGATAAAATTGATTATAATTATTATTAGGAAAACTATTTCTCCAGTTGTATTCTTACATTATACTTTAGTCCATCATTCTATTGAAATCACAAGTTAGCTCCCTTGGACACCGTTATTGAACGAGTTAAAGGAAATCGCCATCTTGCTGTCAACTTTAAGTAAATGGTTTCATTGCAATCGTCGACTTGCATTGTGATTTGAAGTGAGTATCCGAAATAACGCAATTTTCTAAAATATTTACTCTATTCCAAACTAACTCTTATGTACATATATGTATGTTTATACTTTGTATTGTACAGCAGAGAAGAGTTTTACTGTATAATACAGGACGGCGATACTAAAAGTGATTTATGAAAAGCATTTTAATCCGAACTTCGAACAATAGTTTCATTAATATTTTATATATATATATGTATATATATACATACACCATGCATTGTATTTGTTAGACAGTTTGCATTTGTCATCAAAATACACGAGTAAAAAGAAAACGGACAGATGTAGGGATCATAACAACGTCTTTCTAAATAAATACTTTTAATAAATTAAGGAAGCGATGTGAAATTTGTTCAATTTTATTAACTCTTTTTGTTTCTTTTTTAACTTTGGTTCTGATGACAGTTGTTATTTCAACGTCTGGTTTAATGTTAGAGTTAAATATAAAAGTCTTATATTTATACTCGAGAATTGGCGTTACATAAACTGTAACAACATCTTCCCCCTAACACAATATTTTATTTATCCTGACAGATTATCGAAAGCTTTTACACGTGGGTTTATGTCTGGATAAATAATAGTTGCTGTTTTCTGTATGCTTGTGTTTAACAATTCGATGAAATCTTTATTTTGTTTAAAGTATTATGATTATCGTTAGGGCTATTTGCCTAAACGAAATCACCACCAAAACACTTAGTATTTAGTATGTCATTTGAAGATGACATGCGTAAAAATAATGCCGACTCTGTTGACTTGTACAGGCAAAATGGCCGGCGAGTTTCTGGATAGAATTGCGTTTTGGTTTAACAAGCAAGCTAAGATGTTTTAGTTAATGTTTATGTCGGCACACATAGTGTTCACGATAGTCAGCAAACTAACTACCTCTGAGTGTGAGTTTTGATGTCATTTACACTGGAACATATTGCGAAATTTGTCTGTTAAACATCATAATAATAGAAATTAGCTAAGTTTTTGTAAGTCGTATGAAGCCTGGTAGAAACTTCAACTGAAACATTAAAATTTATACTACTGCTTCACGACAAATGAAGAACCTAATGAAATTTTGCCGACTTTATTCACAGATTTTTACCTTCGCTTATCACTAGCTTACCTTCGGATTCTGTACTTTTCTATTCGCTATAATGATTATGATAATTATTCTTCTAATTTTGGCAATAAGGCTTGCATTTTGTTTTTAAAGAGGAGTTAGACTAGTACCGAAAGATCACCGTTAGTCGATTACATTCGACCTCAGTACTCAGCTGGTATTTATTTTATCGATGCCTGAAGGATGATAAATGGTCAAGTCGGCCTCGGTTGAATTTGTACACAACGTAAAAAGCCAGAAGAAAATGCAGCTAAGCATTTTGCCCAACGCACTATCCTGCTTACTGACTATATTTGATAATTCTTTCTAATTTTGGCACAAGGCCAGCAATTTTGAGGGGAGAGGGTATGTCGATATATCGACTCCAAAAGAATGTATGGCACAGTTGACCTCGGCGGGATTTCAACTCAGATGACAAAGAGCCGGAACAAATGTCACTAAGCATTTTGTCAGCTCGCCACCTTTATAATAACAATCCTTTCTACTACAGGCACAAGGCCTGAAATTTTGAGGGGAGGAGTTACTTGATTACATTGACCGAGTGTTCAGTTGGTACTTATTTTATCAACCACAAAAGGATGAAAGACAAGGTCGAACTAAGAACGTAAAGAGGGAAGAAATGTCGTTAAGTATTTAATTCGGTGTGCTAACGGTTGACAACAATAGGGAGAGGGGGTAAATCGATTACATTGACCCCTAAAGGATGAAAGGCAAAGTCGAACTCGGTGGTACCTGAACTCAAAACGTAAAGTCAGACGAAATGCCACTGAGCTCTTGGCCCCTGCAATTTTAGCGGAGGGGATTAGTCGAAAATACCGATTCCAGTACTTGTACTTTATTCAATCAACCCCGAAAGGATGAGCATCGGCGGGATTTGAATGCGGAACAATAAAAAGCCAAAACAAATGCAACAAGGAATTTTTTTTTGTACCGACAAAAAGCGTGTTACATAAGATGTGTGTGTGTGTGTGTGTGACGTCGAATGTATTGAATGTTCATAGTGTACAAATAAAGAAGTCTTTTTGAAACAGAAGCCTCAAACTAGGGATTGACCACAAGTGCCTGAGACATCGGGGACATTATGATTACGAAATTAAAACAAGATTTACAAGTAAAAGGATGAGATTAATAACTACAAACATTCATAAATATATAATAAAATAGTAATAATTTCTTTTATTTGCCACAAGGGGAACAGATGATGGGAACGTTACAAAGTACAAACAAAAACATTTACGCAGAATCAATTATGAAATAATATTTATGTAATTCCTTTGTTTGATAAGGAATTACTGATTTATGTAGTTTCGCATTCATACTAGCACGTGTTATAAACACTTTCGCTAATGTAAACATCGGCTACTAGTTAACTCTCAAGTACCCACTATACTAAACTCTAAGAGAAATTAGTTTTACACACACACACAAAAAAAAAAGAAAATTGTTTCAAAGTGAAAATAATAGTACTTCTTCCGAGTACAGTTTGTGAATTCTATTATCCAGGATAGGTTACAGAAGTGTTTAAATTTATAGTTGTATTAATTTGTGGTGATAAGATGTTTGGGAACATTTTTTTTTTCAAGTTTGAAAATAAAAATGATACAACAGTGTAAAATTGTTTTGTTGAATTTAAGAAACCTCCTCCCCGTTTTATTTTTTCACCGATAAAATTTGGTTTTTAATATATTTTAATTTAAATCATTTTATTATATATATATATATATATAT
>NC_068981.1:155024830-155035170 GCF_001194135.2 Octopus bimaculoides
TATACCCACTATATATATATAGTGATTTTCAACCTACTGACTTGGAAATATTGTTTATCGTGTTTTGTAAAATAAAGCTATAGACAATAAACTTCTCTATGTCAGTTTGAGTAAATTGTAAAAGTCATGTGAGAATATTATCGAAAGTACCTTATTTCTTTTCCTTTTCCCGCTAATCTTAACTGACAACTGCAGTTTAGCGAGCGATGTTTGGCCTGTATGTTTTGCTGGCACTCTTTTTCAATTTATTACTCAATTGATTATTGATACTTCATGTGCGGGTGAATTTGCTTCTACTGCATACAGTAGTGCTGCATTCTTTTGTCAGTATGTTTGCGTGAGTGTTCAGTAATGAGTTTACTGCGCCCACCGTTGTAGAGGTTTGTGTACTCTGCTTACGTTGTATCAATCGTCATCTTTCCTCCTGCTGCCGTCACTGCAGCTACAAATGCATTTCTGCTCAGTCCGAGTCTGACTCTGGTGTCGCCCTCTCGCTGTGCGATATCGTTATTGTATACGGATTTAGTATCACCGCCTCATTCAGCCTCTTTAACTTTGTTTTTGTACTGGGACTTGTTTAATTTAGCCAAAGGTAAACAAATCGTCTAAGTGGCCAGCCTCGACAGCCGTTTTCTTTTTTTTTTTTTTTTTTTTTCCACCAAGGGGAAACCACGGAAAACTAAAGGTATGCAACAACCATTCTTGGATGAGTCTCAAATGGTATTGCTTCGGAAAGAATGAAAACATGTACTTTTGATCGGAGTTGTCTGAGTCACTCTTTCTCAATCTACTCCTCTGTCTCTTCGTATGTGTTGTGTGTATGTATTTTGGAAACAAAATGTGATTAATTTACTAACCTCAACATTTAGGGGTTTCCCATTTCTCAAACTGTAATAATTGCATACATTAGACGCACACCCACTGAATTTCATGTTGATTCTATTTTTCTATTGTATTTATATGATGTAAACTTTGACTACTACAACACTGTTTTATATATTTATATAATTTCGCGATTTCTGGCGTATATTCCCTCTATAATCATAGCTCCTTTCTCAGTTTGTTTTTGAAAACCACCACTGTTCACAGTAACATTTTTGTCATTGTGATCGGATTTAAAATTTCTTGAACACTTAAAAAAAAAAATGTTAAAAATACTACAGTTTCGTAAAGAATTTACTGAATTTTATCACAGAAGAGAAATCTTACCATCATTTTCAGAAAACAAGTTGTATGTCATGTAAGGGGTATTTCCGCCTACTGACGATTCCAATTGTGGGAAATCCCACATTTGGATTCTATTAATTGCAATTAATTGCTCGTGATGGTAATGGTGATTTAGTTGCTACTTTTTCGTGTATAATTTCTAAGGTCTTCAAATTTCATTTTAAATTTCCACATTGTTATTTTCCCGGCACGTTTGTTTACTGCGTACAAGCAATTTACTAATGTCGTTTGTTGGTTTTCTGTCTATATTGTATAACCCCAAGAGAAGAAAGTGTTTTTTTCTAATGCTTTGTATTGTTTCCTATTTTTTATATACTATATATATATATATATATATATATACACATATACCCATCATGACCCATTTAAATTACTATTTCGTCTATGAAATGTGTATTCTATTACAAATTATAACCATGGATAAAAGCTTACATTTTGAAGATAGTCATTTCATTTATTTGTTTATATGTTCCCTTTCTACTTCATACCCTTGAATTTTATGATAGTGTAGAGCAGCACTGTGTGTGTACCATTATGGCAATAAACGATATCTAAATGTAATTTCTCAAAGCTCTCGCATATCCAGCTTCATATATTTTTGTCACTTGATTCCACAATCACTATTCTTTGATTATAGTGATTATCGTATAGTAATAAACTCTAGGATAGGAGCTTATGAAGTTTTGTTGAGTTTGGTACTGGGTTTTAGAATTTTTTTTTTTTTTTTTTTTGAAGTTCTAGATGTTGATTAATATATTTTGATTAAATTTAATTCATGCTTAAAATAACTGGAAATTATTGGTTATTCTAGAAGATTATTTTTATTAGTAAATGCTAAAAGTTGAAAATAATAATTTTATGTTTTACTATAGAACAGGTGAATTTTACCCGTTGAATGTTGGTAGAAAATGCTCTTTCATAAGAGGCGATGGTCCACTGTTAGAAAATAAATCTATGCTAAGATTTGATTACACTAGCTGTTTTTGATTAATTAATATAGAAGCACCTTCTCTGACCACTTACTGACTGCTACACTTCACTGAACAGAGCATAATAATACTGTTTCTGAGAGGTAGCTATTGATCTTTTCTACAGAATCACTGGAAAGCGAGGAGGAGGAGGAAGTGTGAAGACATTTGTCTTCATGATGATTAATGTCCTGATTAAAGAATTGGGTTATTTTGAAAAGGGCTCAGGAGTATTTTATGAGAATTTGTTTCTTTATATGTCAGTACCAATAATTATTCTCTCGTCATTTGCTTTGAATACTTTGAATGCTAGCTACTTCTCTTCTTTTCATAAGTTGTTCATTAATCACTTTGTTGCCTGACAGAAATTTTAGTAGTTACTCTTGAGATTTCCTTTCAGCAGCATTGTCTGATATTTTTCCATTTTATGTTTTTAACTGAATGATGAATCAGCTTCTATGAAACTTAATGTTTTTCAACAATTTTCTTTTATTTGTTTGATGTGGGTTTAACTGCACGAGCTCTAATTGTTGATAATTTAATTATAATTTTTATTTCCATATAATGGTTTGTAGATATTTGAAATGTATATATATTCTGTAGTAAAACTGAAAGGTTTTTATTTTGTTTCTTGTCATTATATTATTGCTTAAAAGATAGATTAATATTGGATACCCTTGAAAAGTAGGATCTTGCTCAAGAATATAAGAATATATACTTTCTAGAGAACTACTTTGATCAACATCCACTTTAATGATTCAGTGGTATGGTTCTGCTCCAATCAACACAACTTAAATTTACAGCTGCTAACTTAAATTGAGCATGTTCTCCTGTTCTTTAAAAAAAAAAAAATGTAAAAAAAAAAATGAAGCCATTTCTTTTTCTTAGACTTTTTTTTTAAAGTTGCTTATTTATCCCACATAGGTGAGACAGGTGAATATTTCTTTGCAGTAGTAAGTTGGGTATAGATTAGGAAAAAAATCATTTGACTTGAATAATATTGGATGAAATACATTATTTTAGGTAGTTATGGCTAATCTTCATTAAGTAATTATTTGAAGAGACAATGTTTGAAACATTTGTTATAATTTGGATGATGTTATGAAAGATTTCTCTCATTTTTATTTGGCAATAACTAATCTGAAAGCAAGATATCTTGTTTATTAATTAGTATTATTTAAAATCGGTATTTAATCATTCAGATTTTCTTTTATTTCTCTTTGTTTCACATAACAAAAAAAATTACCGGCCTTCATTTTCATGCAAACAAAAGCAAGAATTATTCTCAATACAAATTCATTTTTAGTGTTATACGTGTTTCTAAATATTGCATTCTCTGTCTTGTTACTAATCTAGATAGAATCAAACTATTGCAGATTACAAGTAATATTAGTATTAACATTTAATTTAGACAAACAAGAGTCTCTAATCAATTTGTAGCTTCTGTTACTAAGATATGAAATTATGACTAGAGAAATTATAGGGAATTAAAACAACTAGATTAATTATAATAGTAGATAAATAGCTGATATCTGACTCAATGAAGAACATCATTGCAGTTATGTTTTGTGTTAAACTGATAAGTGATCAATGTGAGATGAGTTCATAACAAATAGCTTTCTTTTATTAATAGACATAGCTTTGATTAAAATCTTGTTTGGTGGCCTTGTTTACTATGTAAATAAGGGTGGTTGCTTCCTAAAACATGTTTATTAGTGGCACATTAATAAAGGTTAACAAGTTTTAGTTGTTTGTTTGTTATTGCTCAGTCCTCTGCTGTTTTTATTTTATTATAGTTTCTAAATTCTGACAACATTTAGTAGAAATTTTCAGAGCTGAGTGCTTTTGGAAACTCCCATGCAGATGATTAATTAACTTTATGGGAATTCCATGTTTTTAAAAAAAAATGTTGTTTATAATTAATTTGTTAAACATTTTCCAGTATTAATGAGTGTAACTTTTCTCTGTAACCCAAACCCAACCTGTCCAACTCATGCCAGGATGAACAATGGACATTAAATGATGAGAATGTTAATATTAAATATTTGTTCAAACTGATATATTGGGCAATCTCTTATGCACTGAGTACTTTTAATAAATAATGAACCTTGTCCTAAATTTTGAAGACTTGTGATATTCAATTTGAAATATAAAAGTGAAACATTTGAGGGCAATTAATTGATCAAGTCTTGATTAAATAAATATTAAGTGGGTACACATTGATATCTTGTTTGAATCAGTAAACTCAGTATTTTTCTTGGAAAGCTGTTTACTTTTTTCACATCTATTTATCTATTTGCTTTCCCCTGTATTCATTAATTCTTTCTGCTATTACTTTTAAAAAGATTTACTTATGACTATTTTGCAATCAAAAACTTGAACCCTTATCTTTCAGAAATCCTCCTTTAATAATTAATATAAGATTTGATAGAATGCTTTACTATGTCTAATTTGGTACTTTACTGATCTTCATTCAAATCTGCTGTAATTGATGATCCTTTTTTGCCCCTCTGAGAGCTGGAAATGCAATTGATAATAACCTCCAAAACTAGTCTAATAAAAGAAAAATCAATATTTGGTCTTAAAAGAGACCAAACCTCACCTGATCAGGAGTGTTTAAAGTGTGTTTTAATTTTCTAGAATTTTGCAATTTTAATTCCCATTCCATTTTCATGTGTTGTAATAACAATTAAACCATATGAATTATTCATATTAGACAGTAAAACAAATGTTCAGGTATAAATAATATGTACTGATTCAATAATTTTTCCATAGAATATTTATATCATCTTGATCAACGGTATTCAAATCTAAATAGCCATAACCATTCTGTGTGTGTGAGCAGAATAGCCTGGTGGATGGACTAGATGTTTTGCTTCAATTAGGTCATTTTCTATATTATTATTATACTTCACTTAACCGTTGAAAAATAGGTCTGATCTTGATACCTGTACCACTGATCATCCAAGATTAAGCAGTTGACTATTTCACCTTGCACATTAATTTCATAATGTATAACCAATTTCATACAATTCCTATTTGACTTAAGTATAAAAAATTAAAGTAATTAGTATTTTATTTTTTCTAGAAATTCATAAGCTCTATTTGTAGGAATTTGTAAAAGGTGAATATGAAATACCTAGAGCATCATAAATTGAATTAAAAACTAAAATTTCAGTTTTAAGCAAGTAATTATTCAACATTTTATGGAAGTTGTTTTGGCGTTACATTATGGATTTAAAAGATAAAAATGAATCACCACCACAGATGTTGTGTTGTCTTTTAAATTTAATTTCTATCATCATTTACAGATTTGTTAGTCTCTTCTTTGTACTTACTTAAACTGTCCAAAGTAGCAATTAAATCTTTTATGGCAATGTCAATAGAATGCTTCATTAACTACACCTATGATATTGGTCTTTTCTGAATTGACTGGGGCTCCCTAGCAACATAGTTTGGTTTAGATGCAGTTTTTGATTTGAGTTTAATAAGTGAATTTCTACAAGAATACTTTGTGCAATTTTAGAGATGTAAAAGTAATATTGATTATTCAAAATTCAGATCTTGCTATCATCATTGAGATTGTTATTTTGTATAGTTGTCTAGAGCAAAGGTACACTTGTGTTATGGCTGCCATTATGAAATAACTATAGTATAGTGCAATATAAAAAACGGTAGGTGGTTGGAGATTTGACATTTTAGCATTGTTACTAGAAAACATTTTCCACTTCCTTGATTTAGATATAGAGATAAACTGGATCAATAGATATGGCTTTGTATCCCTTTTGGACAAATAATCACTCAAAACTATTTGCCTTAGTTTATCTAACTGTAGTATTGAACCAGACCAAAAAAAAAAAGAGTTGTCCATCGTCTAATGTTGGCATTGTTATGTCATTTATGAAAGGATTAATTATTGAACTTGTGAAGGCACATGACTTAGTGGTTAGGCTATTCAGCTCACAATTGTAAGGTTGTTTGATTCCTGGCAGTACATTGAGTCCTTGAGGAAGATACTTTATTTCATGTTGCTCCAGTCTACTCAGCTGGCAATAATGAGTTGTACCTGTAAGCCAAAGGGCCAGCTTTATCATATTCTGTGTCATACTGAATCTGTCTGAGAACTATGTTAAGTGTATGTGTGTTTGTGGAGTGCTCAGCCACTTGCATGTAAATTTCAATGGAGTAGGCTGCTCCATTGATCAGATCAAAAGTAACTAATGGAGTTCAAAAAAGTTAATTATTAAACTTGCAAAATAGCTCTATTAAGTTCAATTCTTTAAAGCTCAGTCAGTCCACATTTGTTTCAGATCTAATCCATATCTTAGGCAGTTATAGAAAAATGTTAAAATTTTGAAGAATTACAGTGGATAAAACTAAATTTCATTTAGCATGGCCTTGTGGTTAAGAAGTTCATTTCACAACTACAAGGTTTCAAGTCTATTCCCATTGCATGGCACTGTGCAGATGTCTTCTACTTTCACTTCAGACTGATTAATACCTTGTGAATGACATTGGCAGATGGAAACTAGGAGGTGCAGTGTGTGTATTTGTACATGCAAGTGTTGATTTTTATAATGTGCAGTATAAAAACAATGCCATCACCTATGCAACTGTGTCTTTCCAATCTGCTGCAGACATATGCCTGGCCATTAAGCTGTTCATTATGCAACATATTCTGGGAAATAGTATCTTACTTGGAAACTAGTGAAGGTTGGTGACAGGAAGAGCCATCAAGCTGTAGAAAAGCTTCCTCAATAAGTCTCATGTAATTCATACTGGTATCAAAAAGTGTGTTTGTTGAAATGGTGTTTATCTGTCTGATGTTAGGTGATCTTGCAAATTTAAATATTTGCTCATGTTTTTAAATTAGCTGTTTAATGATTAGAATCTCTTATTGCCATCTATTATCATGAATTGGGAGTGGTTAGGTCAGCTGCAACAAACAAACTGATTTATCTTAGGATACAGAACATTAACTAGTGTATAATATTGAATATTTATTACATAGAATTTAATATATGAGATGTTTCTTGTTGTAAGACTCCAAGATTTCTTTCATGAATTAGTTATTGAACCTATTACAATATTTCTCTTACAATATTTCAAGTTTTCTCAGCTGAACCAGTAACTATTCTTCATTGAAAAGATCTTTTTGCATAAAAGCAACACTTATATACTATTTATTGTTCTGGTATCTAGTCTGCTTGACCTCAACACTTTTTTTTTCTTTTCTGTTAAAGTTTGATCTAGAAAACATATTTTTTGCAATGTAATAAACTCAAGACTTGCTACTTGCATTGCTTCTCACTTTAGGGTAAATTTCGATATCACTTAATACTGCAGATGTGTTGTTTTATAAAAAAATTTCCAGTTATAAAACCTTTATCAATATCATCTGAAATATTGTAAACTGAGACACAGTGCCACAGAGAATAAGGAAGTTAGTTGTTGTATGTAAGATGCTATCTTAAAATGGGAATTAAACTTGTACAATTAATGCCTGCAGAGAAAGATTATAAGGATATTCTGTTGATTTTTGTAATAAAATATAACTTCTTTTTAACTTACTAATTAATGAAATTATTATTTTCAGCGAACATGGGAGATATCAAGCAGTTTTTATATGCTTGGTGTGGTAAACAGAAGGTCACTCCTGTTTACGAATTCAACACTGGTGGACCGAAACATAAACCTCGGTTCAAATGTGAAGTAAGTAAAGCTTTACCTTTTTTTTGTGCAGTATAAATCATTCAAATTGCAAAATAATTGTTCTCAATTTTTTTTAAAATAAAAGTACCAACACATCTATATTTTTCAACTCTTAGCATCTGTAGTAATTTATTTCTTTTCATTTTTACATGATTTCAAAGACATTATTCCTACACTTCAAATTTTATTTATCTCCAAAGTGCACTCCTATAAATAAACAATAACATGTGTGAGATATTTCTGAATGCTAAAAACTCTTTTAATTTTCCTCCACAATGTTTAGTTCTGTCTTCCACATTGATTTACATGATAATGTGTTCCACCATCTGAAATGTATCTTGCTCATAGAAAACAAGAATATCCTACATACTGTCCCCATTTTCTGGTTCACTCCAAACTTGTCCCTTTCTTGACCTCTTACAAACACCCTTATTTTAAAATGCAATTTCTGAACAATAGCATTATTACAGTTATATGTTCCCAGTTAATGACTCATTGTATTTCTGATGGCAAGAGTGTCAATAGAAGTAGTGTCGAACCTGATGCATAGCATTTAGTCTGTAAATTTGCACTTTTTTTTTCTCTCTTGCCAGTGTTTATATTCTAGGCTGATAATAGAATTAATGAAAGATACAGACATACTTAAATAATTGCATGCATTTATATTTGTCCAGTGAACTTCTGTGCAGTTTCCTTCTGCTGAATTCCACTTGACTATTATTAGCATTCAACTTGATGTTATGGTAGAAAACATTTGCCTCAAGTACTGCAAATAGGTGCCATTTTTGTCTCTTTAGATCTTGCAGAAAACCTTTTACTTCCTTTCTTAGAACTGCCATCTGGTAACCAACTACAACAATTCAACTTAGCAATAAGTATTCAATATAAACATAAACTATACTAACTTTACTTAGCAGTAGATACAAGCATGGCTTGTAGGGTTAAGAAGTTTGCTTTGTAAACTACAAAGTGCAAGGTTGATCCTATTGTGAATGCACCTCTGGCATTTGTTTTCTACCATTATCTTGGGTTGACCAATAACTTGTGAGTAGAATTTGATTAGTGGAAATTGAGCAGATGTACAAGGTTTGTGAGTGAGTATCTATGAGCAAAAGATATAAGCATTGGCAAGAGACACTCCTTTGTCTATTGCACTATCAGAAATGCAATCAACCAGTAAGTAACTGACCTATTGCAACTCTGAAGCTTAGGATGTTGTTCACCAACTTCCAATGTAAAACCATCTCACATCTCTAGTGCTTGATGGTTTCATGTGGGTCTATTTTCTACCTTGCTTTCTTGACTTAATAAATGAAGCATTTTTCTACACCTGTTTGGTTTTGACAGATGTATAAATTTGGATGTTGGCGTGAATTATTGAATTGGTTATTTCTTACAAAGATTTATAACATAGCTGTTATTTTAGGTATACACATTTCTGTTTAAAATCTCATTTTAATTTTTCTATTTATTAACTTAGGCTGAAACCATAAAACAAGTGCTGGAATACTGACTGCTTGTTCATGGACTCATTCAGATTTTGTTACTGTTCTCATTACGTTGTATGCTTAAGGAACATGCATAGTACTATTTTCTTGTGTACTTTGCTGAAAAATACATCTGAATCCACCTTAATTTGTAAAACTAACCTTTTTAATGGAAGTGTTCTGTGAAAATACTTAACATTGGCACATGTGGCTGTGTGGTAAGAAGCTTGCTTCCCAACCACATCATTCTGGGTTCAGTCCCACTGTGTGGAACCTTGGGCAAGTGTCTTTTATAGCCTCAGGCCAACCACATCCTTGTGAGTGGATTTGTTAGACAGAAACTGAAAGAAGCCCATCGTGTGTGTGTGTCCTGTGTTTGTCCCCATAACTTAGTACTGGGATTGATTCATTTAACTAAAAATTCTTCAGGGTGGTACCTCAGCATGGTCTCAGTCTCATGGATAAACTCTAAAATGAGGTAATTTACAAGACTTTTTGCATTGGTTAAAACTTTATAAATCAGTTGTCCATGTATATCATAAACTATCTCTTCAATATTTAGTATAAATAGCTAACAAATATAAAGGGCAATAATTTGATCTTATAGATCTACATATGTTGTTATTATTGTAACTACTTTCCTACTAGAAACAAATTTAAATAATTATGCTATATAATTTTTCTCTGTTAAACACAAGTATTCAAGGAATCTAGCAGTGATGTGTATTGGCAAAAGCCAATTTTAAGTGTCATGAGAAATGAATTCTAACCATTCTTCTATGTCAGAATTTTCTCTTTACATCTCATTAATATTTCATCTGTTTATATAATCCAGTCTTGTACGAAGTTATTTTAACACATCTCTGAAAAACTTTAATCTCCTTTATCTGTAAACTCTTATAAACTTCATTTAAAAAAAAAAAAGTTTTTTTTTTTTTTTTTTTTT
>NC_068981.1:155035180-155058523 GCF_001194135.2 Octopus bimaculoides
AAAAAAAAAAGTTTTTTTTTTTTTTTTGTTTTATTTCAAACTTAGATGTTAAAAAGTATTCATGATATAATTTTTATTTTCGATATTTCTGAATGATTCAGCTTTTGATCATTTTTTTTTTTTAATGATCTTATAATGTAGGGCAGGAGCGCACACATACACACACATTATTACTTGGAGTTAAGGTGGCAAGCTGGCAGAATTGCTAGCACATTGGGCAAAATGCTTAGCAGCATTTCATCCATCTGTTCTGAATTCTAATTCCACTGGGGTCGACTAGCCTTTCATCCTTTCAGGGTTGATAAAATAAGTACCAGTTGAGCACTACAGTTGGTGTAATTGACTTAGCCCCTCCTCTGAAATTGCTAGCCTTGTGCCAAAGTTTGAAACCAATATTACTTGAGCGTGTTTGAAATTTGTGATGAGCTGTGTTCTTGATGTTATAATCATTTATATATTAAGTTTCATGGATTTCTTGTCATTATCAAATGTACTTGTTAGTGTATTTTTATATAATTAGTTTTACACGGTTCTGCTTTTGTTTCCTACAAATTTCTGTTACTTTAAAGATATGAAAACCAAATTTTTTAGAAGCAGTTTTCTTATACTGTTTTCATATGATGTAAATGAGATGGAAGGAGAATGTGAAACATTGATTTTTATCATGAAGTAACTTCAGAAGACTTACTAGATCTTAGCTTATGATGTATGGCAGGAGCGCACACATACACACACACACACACACTCCCTCCCACTCTCTCATACATAATGTTATTGGCTGAAAAGAGCAGGTGACCAAATATATAAATTTCTTTGGAGCTCTTTTAAATTGATATTAAATAAAACTCCATCAATAGTATAGATGCACCAGGAATTTAGTTTGTGCATAGATATTAATTCTGGTTGCTTTCATGCCATATTTTACTGTTGCCAGTGGATTTGGTAGATCAAGAGCTAAATTTAGTAGTTATTGAAAAGCAAGTTTGTGTCTAAATAAAGTATCTGGTTTTATAACCCATGATATAGATTCTTTGAATAAGTAGTGTAATTGTATAAAATTAGTGAGGTTGAATGTTTTACCATTCTTTGGCATATCAGCATCCCACATGTTATAGAATTGATGCATTCCTGAAAATGTTACTATAGCAGGGAATTCCATTCCGATTGACATTCATGTAATATGGAAGTCAATGGGAAAAGGTTTGCATTACAGAATTCTTTGCAAAAAGGTTTTCAGGAACACATAACTTCCATAATGTGAAGGATCCTTGTTTGTTTACTCATATATGAATGTAAAGTTAGATAAATCTGGAATAGTAAAAACTTTAAACTGCAAAAGATAGTTGTATAGATACACAAACATGGCCATGTGGTTAAGCAGTTCATTTTGCAACCACATGGATTTGGTTTAGTCCCACTACATTGCACATCGAACATAGGCGAGTGTCTATTACCAAAGCCCTAGGCCAGTTCTTTGTGAGTTAATTGGTACAGGGAAACTAGTTAGCCCATTGTCTTTGTATGTATGTGTGAAAATGCATGAGTGTTGATATTTTGCTTGTTGTCATGGATAAAGTGATGGTGATAACATTATGACTTATCTCTCTGGACTTGTGGAATAGAGGAAATCCTTTACTTGAAAAAGAGGTTGGTTGGCAACTGGAGGAACTCACTATTAAAAGTCTTTGACTTCTTGTCCAAGCCATACAAACAGAAAAAAGGATGTTAAATGAATGAACATACATACATGCATCTCATCCTAATTTTGTATCTACTTTTGTGTGTGTTATGTGTTTGTTGTACACCACACTGGTTTATCTTTATCCACCATATTATGGCTTCTTAATATTTTTTTAGCATGATAAATGGGAAAAGAGGTCAGTCCTGCTATATTTCTTGGAAGAAACAAGCACTGACTGGTAGCTTTTCCAGCCTTCTTGGAGTACTGCATAGCTGATTCTGTTAGAGTAAGAGAGAAAATAAAATTAGTCCTAGTACATGTCTTGGATGGCTAAATGGAATATTTGAACTTAGAATGTACAATCAGGAACAATTACTGCAACGTTTTTGCTGAATTCTCTTATGATTCTTCCAATCAACTGCTTTGTGTGTTTGTGCAGGTGTGGGAGGTATGGGTTTGTGCCTAATTATCTGTGGAGTTAGTTGTTAGAAAAATATATTTTGTAGGGAGAATAAGGCAGGTGAAAAATGTTCAGCAAACCATTATCTCTCTTGACAACAAAGGGTTATTACCAGGGCTGTGGAGTCGAAACAAAAAACTTTGACTCTGACTCCTCTACTATTGGCACCTCCGACTACTCTTTATGTAATTGATTGGGTTTACATATCCCATAAAGCATATGTATTTGCTTGTACTTTGAGTATGCCTATATGTTATAACTGGTTTATATTAAAGAATAAAGATATTGTGAGTTGGAGTTGATATAGTTTTACCGATTCTGACTACCCCTTAATTGCTTCTGACTCCAACTCCATGGGCCTGGTTATTACACTAAACTTCAGCTAGCCAATCAGATAGATTTTTCTGTATAGAGAGATTCTATCCAGGTTGATTCATCTTAACTTATAATGTCTTTCAAAATTCTTTTCCAATCATATTCATTTACATTTGACATTGTACTCTTCACTTAGACTGTTTGTAAACTTTTAAGTTTACATGACTGAAGAAAAATTAGTTTAATTCTAGGTTTAGTTTACTTATATTTCCATTGTTTATTCTCTATCAACAGTAGGGAAACTGAATTGATATACCACAGTTATAAAATCATTGATACTCAAAGTTTGCCCATATCATATTTGTGTATGTGGGTGCTTGAGGTAAAAACACATTTATCAAAGCTTGTGCTGTTGTTCAGTTCAGGTGAGCACTGGTAGGATAGACCTATGATCAAAAAGTGTTTCGGTTGTTGTTCTCCCTCCCCACCTCTCTTTCTCACATCGAAAGCATATCTACTACTACAAATGTATGCTTGCTAATCCCTTGAGTGCCTGCTTAGAGCAGCAGTGCACAGCCTATGGGTTGCATTATTCTGAAAGAGTTGTGAAGATAAAAATCTTTCACTTTTGTAATTTTTGATAGAACATATGTTCTGGAGAAAAATACTTTTTGCTGCAAAGACTGAAGAATTTTTCTGTGATGAAAATTATGAAATGCTTATGTGTGTTTGTTGTATATGTATACTGTATATAACTTAGGTGTTTAGAAAACAGTTGCAATTGATGTTGATTTGCATAAATGGGTTGCAGTGGTGCGACTTGTATGTTAGTGGTTGGTTCACTGTCAAAATATATAATTGTAGGCATCAAGAGTTTATCCTGTAATTGGCAGATTTTGTCATACTCTTTTGGTATTGGCTTCTCGATATTTTGAGCAGTCTTCTATTTTGAACATCTGTAGTAAATGATTGTATGTTAATAACAATGTGCCTTTGTCTTTAAGTGAAGAAACACTGAAAAAGCACTAAAATAGGGAAGTTGTAATTGATTGTAGCATAGTTGAAATTAAATTCCAATTCATAAGTCCTCCGACCCCGACTATTCATAGTGTAGATATTTTAAGATTAGAAAAAAAGCTCTCTGCATACTGCTTCACAGATATATCAAGTTTTAGACATCTTATGTTAAGTTGGTTTTTCAGGAATATTTTACAGATAAGTCTGCTTTTGAATGCATCAGAAAATTTCCTTCCTGGAAAAAATACAGCAAATTTTTTTGTCTATTGTCACTTAAATCAAGAACTAGGGGTTTATGGACGGAATCCTTGCATAAACTTTTTTTTCTTAATTTCTACTGACTACATTAAAATTCAAGTGTATCTAACTTTTTAGATACATATTATTGTTGTTTTTTAACATGCACTTTTCTATGCTTGCATGGGTTGGGTGGAATTTGTTGAGGTAGATTTTTCTACTGCCAGATGCCCATCCTATCACCAACCTTCACCTGTTCCGATGTGAGGTGATATTTCCTCATGACCAGACACATTTTTATGTAAGATTGGAAATGAATGACACCACTTCCGTAAGAGTGCTACTCATTTACAATTATCATGTGAAGGCAAGGCAAGGATATATAAGCACACTCTCTCTCTCCTGTGTGATGGGTTTCTTTCAGGTTCTGTCTACCAAATGCATTCACAAGGCTTTGATCAGCTCAGAGCTACAATAGAAAACACCTGCCCTGGGTTTCACTCAGTGGTATGAAACTTTAACCTTTCGATTGGTTTAGCAACTTAGTTACTAAACAGCTATGCCTGCACCTCATAAAGTTAAGCAAATAGAAACAGCTGTTAATGTGTTTTTCAATTTTTGTTTGTTCTATGCTTGCATTAAATTAGCTTACACTTGTCACTGTCATTTTTCATCTGGCAAACCAACAACAAAGTCATCAGTGATAGATGGTGTATGTCTTATTATTTATCATTTCTTTCTTCTCCATGCTGACATCATAGATTCAGTAGTTCAACAGGTCAGAGGATCACATCTTGTTTCAGTTCTGGCTTAGTTTCCATGGTTGGATGCTCATCTAACACTGCATACATTCTTTTCATGGCACTAGCATTGTAGAGGTTGTCTTGCCCACAACAAAACTAAAGGAGTCCCTTAAAGCCTTGTGTTTTTTCGGCTTCATTTCCCAACCACTTTATAGAGTGCTTTTTTTTTTCATGCACTAATAGTAGTGAGATCACCTTGTAACTCAGAGAGTGAAAGCACCTCCTCAATTGTAAGAGATAATTGATGACATTTGGTGAGGTGTTGTTAGAAGTTACAGTACGATGGAAGAAATGGATTTGTTGTTGTGAGGAGGTGGTGGCTGTGGAGAGAGTTGCAGAGGTGACTAAGGAGATGCTAGAGCATAGAGAGAATGGTGAGTGAAGTTTGCAAGACTGAAATACCACCCCTCTGCATTTGAGCATCATGATTTAGAAGACTAGAGAAAGAAAGGTAGCAGGATATGAATGTGGAGGCAGGGGAGATCCAGAATGTATAGGTTGGGTGGCATGGTACTATGTGTAGAGGAAGAGATGAAGAAATTGAGGATATAAGGTATAGAAAGAGCTGAGGATGTAATAAGTACACATTGAATACTTTCGTGGCTTAGTATGATTAGTAGAATGTGTGTGTGTATACATACACACAGATTTTTGCATGTTTCTTTAGTGAAATAGCACCCTTTCTGTTATCACTCACTTAACAGCATGGACTGAGTCCATTTTATTGTGCATTGCACTAGAGAGGTTGTCTTTCAGGTCTAAAGAAGCTTCTCGACTATCATTCCTGAATTTAATATTTTATAAAGATATCAACACATGTTGAATCATTGTTTTAAACTCAAATTCAACCACAATGCAATCTGACTTGCATGTAAAACTTTGAGAAACTCACAAGTTTTAGAATTTACCTGTTATATTGATATAAATATATAGTCTGTAACTTGCATCATTTACAGTGTTAAGTGTAGTTCAGCATAAAAATTGTCTCCATTATGTAGGCAGAGAGGTTGGAGTTGCAAATATTCTTGGGCAGTTTCTTTAGCACTGCATAGAAGGAGATATTTAGGGTTTGAAAAGTTACAAAAGAAGTTCTCATGTTTGGTATCGAGAAGGGGTGGCTATACTATCCTCCAATAAAGTTTACTTCTTTTTATATGTATGTGTAGGTTCACTCATGGCTTTCTGGTTAACTTTGCAACCACATGGTTTCAGATTCAGTCTCACTGCATGCTGTCATGGGCCAATGTCTTCTACTGAGCCCCTAGTGTACCAGTGCCTTGTCATTGAATTCAGTAAATGGGAAATGTTTAGAATCCTATTCTGTGTATGTGCGTGCATGCATCTTGTTTGTTGCTCTCTACTTGACAACTGGTGTTAGTTTGTTCACGTCTTTGTAACTTAGTGGTTCAAGAAAAAAGAAACTGATAAAGTATCAGGCAAAAATAAGCACCAGGATTTGATTTGGTTAACTAAACTCAGGTTAGTGCCCCAACATGTTTATAGTCCAATGACTGTAAAAGAGAGAGAGAATGTGTGTGTTTTTTAATAAAACATTGCTTATCTTGTCTTCATCTTCCATCCATTCCATCAATATTTCTCAGATTTTCTTTCAGAGTTGCCATTTTTAAAGTACAATTCTTAGACTTGTGGGCAGTGCTACATACATAAAATATTAATAGAAATATGATTAACATAGTTTTATCTTTCAGAAGTCAATAACCATTTAATCATTTGTACAACTTGCTCTCTGACCTGTTGCTGATATAACACGGTTGCAAACTGGCAGCAGCAGTTTGAGTTATGATTTACAATTTGTAAACTATGATTCCTGATCACAATTGGGTTTTCCTGTTCTACTTCCTGCTTCAAGTTCTTTACCTTTTAGTCTGAATCCAGAACATTACTTTGTGTATAATTACTGTAATAAAACAGATAATGGTCCTAGCTTGCTCATCCGATATCCTTTATTGTTAACTTGTGTTTCCTAGATAATTTTAAACAATTTGATACTTTCCTATAATTTCAATGTGAATGTAAAAAATGTAAAAATTTGGGTTAAAAATTGAAATAATATTAATAATGATTTGTTAAATGCTTTTATTTCTTTTCATTTTAGATTCGGGTTGATAATTTCGACTACATTGGTGTTGGTAATTCAACAAATAAAAAAGATTCCCAGGCAAATGCTGCTAGGGATTTTGTCCAGTTCTTAGTTCGGCAGGGACAGGTCCAACAATCAGAAGTGCCTACTGTAAGTACATATCTTCAGTCTTTTAGAAAACTTTAAAAAATTTTTTTTTTTAATTAACAATATTTGCATCTTAAATATGTCAAGTCTACATTAATATTCTATTATTGTTAGCATTCTTAGATATGTAGAGTATCTTCACAATTCATTAGGTTGTTTACTAACATCCATCTTCCATGCAGGCATGAATAGGACTGTTGACAAGAGCTGGCCAGGTAGAAGACTACCCTAGGCTACTGTGTCTGTTTTGCAGAGTTTTTATGGCTGGATGCCCTTCCTAACACCAACCACTTTGCAGAGTGGATTGAGTGTTTTTCATGTGACACCAATGTGTTTATAAATAATAATAAATTAATGTCGATTAACATTTAAGAATTTTCACTGCAAGGTCTTCATGTCGACTTCAGAATAGCTTTTAAATAGTTCCGTTTAATATATATGAAGAAACTGTTAACTGGAATATATTATGCATTGCTATTTTGTATTTCACCACTTCAAAATTGTTATTGTAGGATAAATTAATAGCCATGTGCATTATTCATGATATAAACTAGAAAACATTTAAAAATGAATTTTTAGCTAAAACCATGAATCACAAATAATATGTAATAGTAAAGTACAGTTTTATCTATTCCCTTTTGCATTCTTTTATCTTCCAGTTAACTGTTGGCATGGGTGCTGGGACAGCAGAAACTGTGTCTGGAAATGACACACCTGCAGATGATATGACTGATTCTGGAATATCTTCTGGTGGCTGTAAGTTAATTCTTTCTATACATTTCGCTTTTAGAAAAAACAGTTTGTTAATGAAGAATTTACTTTAAACAAATATCTTCTTTCTTGATAGCTTTCCCTGGATTAGACGCTAACAGAGATATTCCTGCTTATCAAAGGGGCCCACCAATGAGTTATTTGGACCGACTTGCAGAAAAAAGGAAATTGGAAGAAGTAATTATTTTTTCATCATTTTTTCTTGATTTTTGCTGTCAATGTCTACATTATTTATTTACCATATTTAGTTGAAGTATTGAGTGAAGAGGTGGTGGTGGTGGACTTGTTTCATAATTGTTCTCTGTTAAGTTTAGGGCAAGTGCAGACTTTTTTTTTTTTTGGAGTTAAGAAGTTTAAATTTGCGACTACATAGTGCCAGGTTCAATCTGTTATGCTGTATCTTATAGAAATACATTCTACCATAGCCTTGGGCTGATCAATCCTTGTGAGTGAAATTTGGTAGATGGAAACTGTGGAAATATATCTGAAGGATAAATCCTGTTAGTACCACTGTCTGACCTTTGGGTGCCTTTAGCAGGTTTGACTGTTTTAAGAATTCAGCACAGTCAGCATTGGTAGCCCTAAAAATGCTGTGGGTTTTATCCTATCTTCTCTGACCAAGCCTAAAAAAAAAAAAAAAGATGCAAATGTTGTGTGGGCTTTGTTTCCTTTTGTATTTGAATAAAATGGAAGACATAGATCATATTCATATCGACATAATAACTTGAAAGTAGCTTTTAATGTGGTTATTTATTATAATTAATAGGAAGAAAATATTTCCATGTACAAGAACTTCCAATAATGCTTGGCAAAGAAGAATGGATCATTGATAGATAACTATTTCATTTTATAGTAGTCCTGTAGCAATGAAGCAAGAACTAAATGTTATGATATCTTTTGTTACCATATTTCTGTTTAAATACACTTTTGTTTCAATTAACTCTTAGTAAAAAATTAAATAATTTTGCCATTATTAAGTTGGTTTTTTGTAACTTAGATTTTAACAGAAAGTTTTAATTTAGGTCATCTTAACCTTTTTGACACTAACCCATCTAAGACTGCCCTCTGGTTCTATATGATGCAAACTCCTCGTTAAAAGTGATCTAAATTAAAAACTTTCAAAATGGACTGTTAATTTATGTTCCAAATACCAGCATAATAATGATAGTTATTTTTCTGTTCTTCGTTAATTTCAGAATTAATTGAAACAATAGAACTATAGGTTTATCTTTGATGGGTTGGTATGAAAAGGGTTTAAAAGCCTTTTATAAAAATTAGAATTTTAATGTTATTTTAGAGATGTCAGAAACTAAATATTTAGGAGGTTATATACTGACACGGCGCTAGTTGCACAAGCTGATACTCGTTGTTATTTAGAACCAGATTAACTCTGATCAAAAGCCTTTCTAAGTGTGAATATCACTTTCCCCCCCCCCCTCTGCTCAAGCATATTGACTATAGAACAATGTTGTCTAATATGTCCTTCCTGTTTTTAAGACAGTAAAGTGAGATCTAGCAGGTTGAGCAACCACGTAAAGAATCTTTTTTTATTTGCTCATAATGATATTGGACAAGTTTAGATTGTTGATATTTGCAATATCTTTTTCTAAAGATGGGCACATTGCAGTTAGCTGGAATCTGTGATGGAACTAGTAGATCTTTTTGCATGGAATATAGCACAAATGAACTCAATCTCAGTTTTCGGTGACATGACACTACTAATAATAAACTTAATTTACATATGTTAGATATAATTAAGGTATTAGATTTCTCATTACTATTCTGATTTTATTTCTTCAGTCAGAAGATCTTGACTTGAATGCTAGTATTCACGGCAACTGGACACTGGAAAATGCTAAAAGCAGACTCCATCAATTTCTGCAGCAAAATAAAATACAAGCTGATTATAAATATTCTATGATAGGTCCAGATCATAATCGGTAAGTTAAAATGTTGGATATTGTTTCCTTGTGTTGAATCTCTCTTGACTCCTGAAAATTTTATTACTTTTTCATGAAATTTCGGGTTTTAAAGTTCAAAGTTCTTAATTCTTAAACAGGTTTTATTTTATGTGTAAACTACAAACTTAGTATAACTTTCTCTACATTGGAATATATTTACATATATTATATAGTAGCTACAAGTCATTCACTAGTATGAGTAAACAGTTAAATGTAATGCTTATTTATAAAAGCAGTAATTTAGTTATTTATAGTAGTTAGTCTTATATTTTTTCTATCTGATGAAAATGTAAAACAAAACAGTTGTACTTTTTTCATGTGTTCTCAATTATATAGATATATTTAAAAACTATTAACTTTGTTTTAATTTTCTCTCTTATAATTACCATTAGCAAATGTTAAGAAATATTAAAATAAACGAAGCTTACCATCACTACAAAATTTGCTCTAATTATGCAACTGTAATTTCTGGTTTGACTTAGAATTACATTCGTATTATTTTATTTTTAAGTTCCCATATCTCAATGTTTAAAATATTGAGGAATACTATCTTTTGCCAATAATTACTTTTTTGTTGAGATTTAAGACCAACTCTGTCAAAAAATTCTTTATATCTCCTATCTGTTGGTTTGTAGTCTATACTAGATTAATATTTAGTGTTTATTTTGTAATTAGTTAATTGGATTTTTTCATGTTTTTTAATAGAAATAATTGTAAAATATTCCTCTGATCATTCTTTGGAATTTTTATTGGTGATTTCTTGTAATGGAATTTTTAATTTTTTTAAATTTTTTTTTTGTATAAATAAAATATTTTCTTTTAAATGTTTTCAATAAAGTTTGTTTCAGGAAACAATATTTATCTACAATGCTTGGGTCTGCTAAAAGAAGATGCATTATCTGCATGAAATATTTGTGAATGTTTGTGTCATTTTGTGTGTTAAGATTATTTAAATTACAAAAAAGTTTATGCTCAGTAAGATAGTGCCTTAAGGTACTGCTAATTCTCTAGTTAACTATTTGACTTGTAATTTTGATCAGATTATTTAGGTATAGTTACTGAAAAACACTATATTTCATTTAGGAATTTTATTCTTGGCTTTTTTTTTTTTAACTCAATAGCAACTTAATACTTCTGATACGATTGACTTGCTGTTGATGTTTGTTTAATCTGTTTATTATATATTTTGTAACAAATTATATTTGTAGTTTTAAAAAGTAAGGCCTAAAACTTAGTTTCTAAAAATGGTGATTAAATTAGTTATAATAGTTGAATGAATTTAAAAAGAAAAATTTTTTGATCAAAGATTCTCTATTTGAAAGATTGAAAGTTCAGTTTTTAAAAAAAAATTTTCAAAGCTTAGACTAATTAAGGTTTTCTTTTATAATTGCTTAAATTTGCAAAATATTTCACCATTAGTCAATTTTGCTTTACAGCTTAAGTAAACAGTTATGAAAAACTGAAAACAAAACAATTTTATGTTCTACATGTTTGTATAGGGGGTTGGCATAGGTGTAAAGGAATAGAAAGAAAATTTTAAAGAACTGTTATGTGATTACAAATATGAAGTGGTTCCACTGAATCAGTGTATCAACACTGGTTTCAAATGTGTATAGATTCTTGCACATATAGTTTGACTGTCCTATCTACTTTTCAAAAATGTAATCAGTTCTGATGAATTTGAATATAATTATTTTCTCTTTTAAAGACATCCCTAAACTAATACATTACAGCCTTTATGTTTATCTTTTACTCATATTCTATTAGTCTCCTTTATTTTGGTCATCATTAGCAATTACCTTCACACACTTGTGTTAACACTACATCTTGAATAAAATTAACTTGGTGTCTTTTGTTATTGTCTAAGACAGGAGTGTTATAATTATAGAATATTAAATTATCACTACTGTAAAAGTAGTGTTAATTTTATGTTCTTTTATATCTGTAAATTAGTGTTAAATTCTCTTGTTCCAGTAGACTCCTTGTTAAACATTAAATTGATATTACATCCTAGTAACTCAGATGTTTGTATTTTTTAAAGATTTTTTACATTGTTGTTGTTGTTTGTTCAACTGGTTTAATTGGCTTGTTTCAATACATGCTTTTTTTAATACTATAAATGAATAGATTTAGATTATTTATTCTCTAGCTGTTTGGTAGGTTACAACATCTCTAACTTTGGTAAGAAGCATGTCTAATTGTTGTTAGTGATGCTGTTAGTTTTGCTGTTTACACCTTGGTGCTGCTGTGCTGTCTGACCTGATATTTGCTAGACAACGCCTGCTTGCGTGGCTTTTTTCTATTAAAATGTAATAGAACTGAAATGACTACAGCTCAAATAGCTAAAATGTAATTCGACAGATTTATTGTTTGTTATACTCCTCTTTATTCATGTTGATAATAAACCAATATGAAGCATTTAATTTATTAAATGTATAGAATATACAAGTGAAAGTTTGTATACTGATAGGAATAGTAGGCTTTCTGACATTTTCTCAGAATTCTTCTGGCTTTCAGTGTTGCTATAATTTCTATAATTTAACGGGTTTAATAATGTAAGAAAGAAAGGTATTTTATTCTATTTATTCTATATAATTCAGTATTAACTTTCATTATTTAATAAGATTACAACCATGATTTGCCAGAATGATGGATCAGTGGACTAGCTTTCTTGGTAGGTGATACTTTAAAGCATTTTGGGTATAATAATGGGTAAAATGTTTTTTTTTTAATGTTGTAATAAATGTTAATTGTAATTTAAGTTGGTAATTTACATATGATATGGAATAGTCAAGCCAGTTACTGGTATTGTAATGTAAATCAAAATAGGAATATTTTTTCATAAAGATACATTCTCAATTAATATTAATAAGAAAGAGAACATATTGTGTTGCAATTTCCGGTATTAATGTTGACTGAGAACTATATTTCAGTACTTTTGTCACATATATTTGAAACTTTATTACTACTTTAGAAAAAAAATTATACCAAATATAACTATGAAAGCAAGAAAAAATTTTTGAAATGTCAAAAAGGAATTTATTCTGTGTAATGTGAGCTTCCATAGATAGATGACATAGTGTAATTATTTCACTCATTAAAGCTAAGTGTTGTGTTTTTGTAAATCAAGGAAAGTAATTTATTTATTAGCAAAATTTAGGAGACATCATGAGAATTAGATCATAGAAATATGTTCAGTTTTCATTCTTGATCTTCAGAAATTAATTCTGTTAAGAAAATGTCCATGTTCAGTATGAGGGGAGAATAGACGGTAGCAAGGCAATATTTTGCATGTTGTGCACCTTGAATGTTTGAGTAAATGAATTCAGTTATTTTTATAGTAAAAGTCCAAGTAAAACTAAAAATATAATTCAAGGAGTATCCAGGGCTTGAGTTAAAAAAAACTACTAATCTTCATTCAAATGTTAAGTTACATAACCTTTGCATGCTGAAAGTATTTTGTTGTATAAGAATGAAAATTAAGGACTTTCAGTAACTGAAGAACAAGAAGAAATATAAACATATATACACACAGGTAGATAATTTTAATTTTAAAACAGCTTTTGGTTCTATAAAGTAAAACTGCCAATGTTAGCATGTTCACATTTAATTTTGTACCTTTCACCATAATCTTATATGAGCTTTGCTTCATGGTGAAAAGTTATTTTATTTAATTACTAAAAATTCCTGATTATTTTCAAATTGAAATACATAGTGTATGTCAATGACAAATAAGGTAATGAGAGGGTTAAAAAAAGACAACTGAAAATGACTGCCTGTTCTAAATGAGAGTTTATTATACAAGTGAAAGTTGCTAAAATGTTTTACTACTGCCTGGTTTGGTCGCGTGACTGAGTAACTGTCTGAGAAAATAGCTAGTGTTTGCTTTTAGTGGTAATTATACTAAAGGTAAGTCATGGAATATTTGAAAAATATGACTTAAAAAGTTTGCGTTAAGAATGGAATAAGTAGGATGTGGTTGTATGACCATTTTATAAAAGTATTTTAAATAATTGTTTCTTTTTTCAAGCTAGATCTTATTCCACAAAATGAGATTATTTGTTTTAATTTAAGACAAACTGATTTTACATTGACTAGTTATTTTCATTTCAATTTTTAATTTAAAAAAAAAAATTAACATCAACTTCTTGCATTCAATTTGAAAACAAAAATGCTATATGGATATGTTTAACACCTTTTTTTTTTTAATCAATTCTTTAAAAGCATAGTTTCTAATATATTTTCTTTCCCTCTCGATTCCCTCTTTCTATGGTTCTATCAATGCAGTGAGTTTGTCTTTACAGTACTCTTAGGTTGCACAGCTACAAGTGCCTGGACTTGCAACAACAATATTTAATAATCTGTGGCACTGAAAGACTGATTTCTTTTTCAGTCGTTATGCCACTGAAACCGACGACAGTATCATTCTTATTAGGTTTGTCCCACAACATTTATCAATTTGGATTATTTAGTAATCATAGCCAAAGCTCATAAAAGTAATCTGCTGAAAATTTTATTCTGTTTTATTTTTATATGAAAATATTCTGTTTTCTATTTCTTATACTTTTCTATTTTCTATTTAGACATTTATTTTTCCTAAAATGTTTTTTTTTTTAATGTTTATTATATGCTACTCTGTATACCAAGAACAATATAGAAAATATGTAATTGTATATGTTTATAGACTTTAAGAAAACATGCATTCAAATCTAACTCATATTTGTTGCTCATAGGTGCTGTTTTATTTTTCACTATTTGTTCTAATTAAATGGTATATTTAAATATTTTCAATGTGTATTAGAAACTTTAAGGTTTTAGTAGTTTCAAAATGAGTTCATGCTATATTTAAACATAAAAGTTGATCATCTTAAGGATTTTAACTCATGAAGTTTGAACAGTGCCATTAGGAAGTTTATGCTGGTTTTGCACATAAATATTGTGGTGCCACTTAATCATAGTAACAAGAATGATAATTATTTCTTTTGGCAAAATACAAGGCCATGTTTGTGCTCAATGTAATTCATTCAATTTCTTGCCTGTATTTGTTAAACCCATTAAAATTCTAATAAATTCAAATATTCAGGTACCATATTACATTGGTATTGTTTCCTATCCTTCATGGGCATAAATCCTGAGATTCTTAAGAAAGGAGGAAATTAAATGTTTTAAAACATTCAAGAATTGAAATCGAGTCACAGGCTCAGCTGGCCAAAAATTTAACTATACTCAATGATTCTGGCCAAATGATAATGACTATGATGACATGAGAACAATGGTGCTGCTGTTTCAAAATTGCAGTGCTACCCTGTAAATAGAATTAAGGAATATATATAAAAAACGAATTTCAAGAATTAATTATTTGAAATTCTAAATTCATTACGTTGATACGTAATAGCTGCTCTTGATCATCTTCCTCTATATTATTGTTTAAATGTTGGGTGTTTACTTAGTAATTGTATCTGCTTTCAATTTTTTTCTGTCATTAGTTGATTGAAAAGTTTGTGGTATATTCTGTATCATTTTTACTGGCCTTTCTGCATGAAAATAATTTCAGTTTGGTAAAGATAATCTACATTTTAGCACATAGTGCCATCAGCTGAATATGTCCTGTTACTCACTTTTGATAAAACACTAATATTAATCTTCAAATTAGAAATTGACACATTAGATTCTATGTCCTGATTTTTTTTTTTTTTACTTTGGTTAACATATCTACAGCAGATTGTTGGAGCTTTGAGTAAAAGAAACAACCAATACATTGTCTGATATTTGTTGATAATGTTATAATTGTCTACATTTGTGTTTGTTATGTTAGTGGCAAGTATCTGTCAGATGTATTATTTTTTTAAAAATAAGTATTGCATAATAAGTATAACTTATTTTTCTGTTGCTGCTAATGCCAGTTATTAGCATTTCCATTTAGTAAGTAGAACATGATTATATCAAGTCTTACCATTGTAATGTTAAAACAATTGTTATATTATCTTGTAATAAATTAAGAATAGGAAAGTTAAATTTCTTTCAGTAGACCTACCTGTTGTTAGCTTCCTTAAAAATTGGAATAATTACAATAAAATGCCATTATATATACTTACAGATATTTCTGTTTTATAAACAGTATTTAAGGTATTCATTTTTTATGAAATTTGGTCTTGTTGGTTGTAAAATAAAAACTTTTAAAGCTGCATCTTGGTTTCAACAGAACTTTTGTTAAGTTTGCAAAAAAAAAACAAAAAAACTGGAAATCAGTTGGGTAAAAATAAAATTTGTCATTTAATTTTTTTTTTTTTTTTCATATCAGCTATTTAAAATGAGATAGCTATATTTATTGTAGGTCCTTGTGAAGTTTTATGAATAAGCAGTAATAATAGAAATAAATAGCTTAATGTATTGGTGTAATAACCGTTGTTGGTTGGTAGATTTTGAAGTCTTATACTATTCTATGATGTATGAAGATGCTATCAATCTGTTATTATTGACTTGACAAATAAATTACTCTCTTTATGAAGTGATTTCTGGAAAAAAAAAAAAAAAAACATTATTGTATTACATGGAAGGGATTGACTTTGATAATTGGAACAGGTAATTGTCCTTTATCCAGTAATTTTTGCAAGTGTCTCTTGAAAATATTGTGTAGATTAATGCAATACTCATACAAAGGATATGCAGTTGTACAAACCACACACACATACACAAAATAGCTGATATACAGAGCAACAGAGTTGTCTAGTTTTTCTCTATTACTGTGTGTTCCAGATGCAAAAGATCTTTTGAATGGCGAAGCATTATGAGACTCAACCAACTTGGGAAAATGAACATAAAATTTATGTCTGTGTGTTTGTATTTAATTTACATATGAGCACAAAACCATGATGTTGTCTCATAACATACTTTTGTGTAGCAACTAGACATTTTGATTAAAATTTCCTGTTTCTGCAGGTAAATAAATAATAGAAAGCTGTGGAACAATGAAAAATAGAAAATTATCAACAAAATAAGATGTTTAATAGTATGAGGGGAAAAGAACTGAGTATGCATGGTATCCAATTTTATAAAATATTTTGTGCATACTTATTTTTAATAGTCCTTTCCTTATCCTTATATTTTTAAACACCTTGTTTTGTCTGTAATTTTCTGTTTTTGCCTTGTTACTTTTATGTTATTATAGTTGATTATTAGTGTGGATATGACAACCAAAAAATGAAATTTTAATTTGGCCATTGAGTTATTGATTTCATTTGATTTGTATTTCAACTACAACTCTAACAAAATAAATTGTTGATAACAAATGAGTATGCATCTGAAATATTAAAGATAGTCCTATTATAGTTTGGGGAATGCTTCGAACAACACCACATTGCTTTCTTACATATTCCATTTAAAATTAATATAATTACTTGAAATATTTGGTTATGGAACAAATGAAAGTAATAAGCATTCAGGTTACAAGAAATGGAGGATTTGGCAGGGCTTTTCCATTGTGCTTAACTGAATTTCACATTTTATATTAATGTAGATTTTTGAAAACAGGATAATGCATGCAAATTCAGAGTTCTGGCAGTGTAAATAAATTCAAATACTATTATAGGTATTAACTAAAACAGGTATTAAATAGTGCTTGTTTTATTGGCTATGCATGACTAGGATGACGTTATCAATTTTTATAATTTCAATGTTTTCATAGCCATTTTTTTAGTTATTTATTGTGACCTTTGTTTGCTATTTGTTTAAAAGGATTTGACCTTATTTGGTATTTTCATCTCAACTAAAATAAGATTTATCTGTTGAAAATTGACAAAGAAATCTAAAAACATTAACCAAGTGAGTGGTATCACTCTCATGGTAATGGATGTTCATTTGTTAATAAGTCTGATACTGTCGTTGTTTGACCCTTGTCCTTTTACCATGCAACTTAACTTACCATCATGGCGTTTAACCCTGAAAATTTCATTGCAAGAAACAGCTTTCTACATGAAACATTTGAAGTGTGCAGCTCTTATTCTATAACATTAAGCTGGCATTGTGCATGCTGTGGTTTCCAGACATAATTTAATTCCCTTAATGCTATTTTAAGTCTCAAAAATTTTCCTTTAATTATTGAAATGATTTGAGCTGTTATAAGAATGTCTTAAGATTTGTTCCAGTAATCACTTAATGATTAGAAATTCATAAAGTTATTTTGTATCAATTCTTTGTGTCTGGAATATGGTTCAATATCTGTTTAGTAAATCTATGAATGATGATTAACTATACTATATATTATACTTTACCATTGTGTTTTCCAGAATAAAAGGAGATTGTTTTATGCTACATTATCTGTAATATCAACAGATCTGTCATATTAGATCTATTTATATTAAAGATAAATTCTCTCTCAAAAAAAAAAAAAACCCTTTTTTTGGTGATTTGTAAAAGGATAAAGGAATGTATATTGCAGCTTAAAAGAAAAAAATCTGTAGAGTTTGAAGTGCATTCTTCTGAGATTTTTTTTTTATGTTGAGTTGATTTCTTGCCATAAAATTTAATTTTATCTTAGTCAATTTTCTTACCTACAGAAAATCTAAGATAAAAGAAAAAAAATTGTTCAATTATTTGTATGCACTAAATGCATACATAAATATTAAATATTTAAGATGGTAAAGTTGCAATTCTTCACTGATTGTTTGTCCTGTATTCCTGCTGTAGTGGGATGGATTTTTTATGTCCCCCACTAGAGCAGTAAAGGGCTTTAGAAGGGTTAATATATTTGTTTGTCTGTCATGCAGCAGGCACTCATAAAGTTGTTGCAGTCGTTGCCTCTCGTTCCTCCTCAACAGAATCTTACCATTGTGGCACTTGTATGCTGTGCAACCCAACTGCGTGTCTTCCTTGCTAGTTAAAGACAGCCCTGTATCTTCTCAGGTAAGTTATTTCCTGCTCTGCAGAAAACTGCAGCCCTTTTATTTCAGCATTATAGTGTACTACAAAGAAAACCAGCTGGAAAAAGAATAAAATAATGCAGTCATATTTATATATATTCTCTTCTGCAAAGATTCTTACTGTTTGAAAATGTTCTTCTATCACAGCAGTACAGTCACTTAGACAATTCCACTACTTTTTTTTTTTCCGCCCCTTCTTTGTATTAGCTGATATTAAATATTTTATTTTCAAATCACAAAGATGGATAGCTCTGAAAAGAAGCATTTATCACAATAATACCTTCTATTGAAATAACTGTTTTTAATTCATTTTTATCATCTTTTTTTTTCTATTTTTTTAAGTCTGAAGTTAGTTTCATCTAGTTACTTTTTAAAAGAATTAATATTGCTTTCATCTAAACGTTGACAAAAACTGAAATATTTATTGGGCTGTTACACCTGCTTTGGTGAAGTTGAATGTTGGAAGTGAGTTTTAAAAGTGAAATTGTAATTTCTCCTCCCTTATGCTTTAGATGTAGTCTATTGATATGCTAAATTCTAACATTAATTGTATCTTTAGGAGATCAAATATAAAGATCTTTGTTTAAGTACTCTGACAGTTTATGCAAAGGACTCAGCAGGTTTTTGGATAAACTATTATTGCAGCATTAATATCAGTCTTACTAGAAATATTCTATTGCTATTTGGAGCAATAATTTTGATTTTTCATCTTTATATATATCATACAACTTTTCAAAATTTAAGTACAAGAAATTTCTTCTTAGACTCCTTAAATTACAAGTCATTATAAACATTTTCATTTAGGAACCAGCCTTGAAACATTTTGAACGGTTTCTATAAACATAAATTTGTCACTAAAATACATCAGTTTTATATTTGTTACGGTTTATCATTAACTTTATTCAACAGTCTTATTTCACTTCCTCCAAACAAACTACTGAAAATATTGTATGTTTAATCAGTTGGTCTCAAGCAGATGACATGTGTGTTTTGCTTGTATGTATGTATTTATGTGAGTGAGTGAAGTGTATAACTGGTGGAATACATTGTTATGAGGAGTTTTTAAATTACTAACCTAATCTCAAATTGTACAAAGAAACATTAGAATTATTTCACTAAGTAAGAGTAAAATATTGTTTAAGGACCCTGCAAATGGAATGGTCAATTTATTCTGGTGTCCACCTGTTAGCTTGATAAACTTAGATTTAAATATTGATGAAATAATTCTTTGAAATAAGGTAAATATTATTTAGTTTGTTTTTCTGCAACAAAATGCAAAATAATTTGAAAATATCTTTTAATGATGCCTAGGATTTTTTTAAATATGTAAATGGTTTTCATTCTGTTTCATTTTAAATGAAGAGATGGAAAATGCATTTAAAGCTCCTAGTTATTGAATACTTGAGAAGTAATGTTTCCTATATCAGTTCTTGTGTAATCACAAATGTTATTCTTTACTGCCTCCACCAATAATTTTTACTCTGAACCCTAAAGTAAGCCACGGTGTGATCATTCAACCAGCTAGAAATATCCCCTATATAACATTCTACCTAAGTAATGAAAGGACACATTAGATAATGTACCCCAAGATAACTTTGATATAGTTGGCATTAGGAATAATATAACGCTATTAAGAGGTTTTGCTCTAAATATTTGATGACTTGCTCGTCTAGAAAAATACCATTCAAAGTAATGAATCTAAGAGCCTGGCTACTTGGCTCATTTTAGGAAAATGACGTTTGAAATCCTTTCTGTAACATAATTATTTTATAGTAGAATATTATCTTTTTATTTTTTATTTTATTTCTGGCAATAGTCCAGATGAAAAGAGTTGATGTAACATATTAGTGCTTATTAGGAGAAAAATCAATTCACTTGAAGCGCGTTTTATATTTGATTTTTTTTTTTAGCTATTTTTGCATTAAGTGTTGTAAGAATTATTTGATGGCTAGGTTGTAGCCGAATAGTAACTACTCAATTACTGGTTTCGATAATTGTTAAGTTTACGAGGTTGTAATGAAATTTGATTAGTGCTTATATTTTTAAATAAATGCTTTCAGTTGTTATTTATTAATCATCTCTAATCAAGCAGACTGCTTATGGTAGTGGTTTGATAGCAACAATGGCTAAACATATTAGGTCTACTCTTTTTTAGTGATAGGGATTGCTGTGTGAATGACTTCTTTGCCTTCAGACTGAAAGAAAGGTGTGGAAGACAAAGCTTTTAGAGTTCTCATTTCATAGCATTACGACATACAAATACATAATAATGTATTGTCATTCCATTTGTTCTCTAATGCTAAACAAAGTACTTATTTATTGACTAGATAGATTGAAGACTATTTAATTTGACCTGGTATGTGTTGTTTTTGGTCTAAGCAGGTTTTAACGATTTATAAATATTCAATCTTTAGTATCAAGGGCGATAAATATTAGAAATACCAAGAGGAGTTTTCTCCCTAACTCATAGGATTGGGTCATCCTATAAATAATGTGGCTTTTTCAATTGCATGAAAAGTTGGAGGGGGACAGGATAAACTACCTGCATCAACTTGCTATAAAAGCAAGTAGTAATTTTACCTTGTCCTTATTCTTAGTGTAAATTTTGAAGAGCTGTTCGATTTTAACAGTTACTTTTTTAAAGCTATAATGGAAGTGACAAAGGTGCATATTCAGCCTATTTTGCTTTATGAGTTCAATAAAGTTAACGCACCAGAAAGTGCAGGGAATATTAATGCAGTATATGGGGATTGAACAATAAGTGTAAGCCAGTGTCAATGGTGCTTCCAGAAATTCAGAACCAGAAACTACAGCCTGGCAGATGAGCCTCGTCCTGGAAAATCTGTGGAGTTTGATGAGGATATCCTGCAAATCTTGGAACAAAATCCTATCATAACTGTTGAGGAACTAGCAGAGTAGCTTGAATTTGGTCGTTCAACCACTGATCAACATCTGTGTGTCATTGGAAGAATCAGCAAATTGGATCAGTGGGTTCCTCACAAACTTTCCGAGTCTAATCACATGGAGAGACTGAATGTATGCTCTTCTTTGCTGTCATGTCTCACAAATGAACCTTTTTTGGACCAAATAGTGGACAGGTGACAAGTACTGAAAACAGTGGGAAAAGGAGGAACACCAGCACCCCAGGCTAAAATTCTTCACCCACATAAGGTGTTATCTGTTTGGTGGGATATGAAAGGTTTAGTCCACCTTGAACTTTTAAACCCAGACCAAATGATAACAAAGGACATGTACTGTAAGCAGCTTGAGTCGGCGCTAGAAGTAAAATGACCATCTTTGGTTCCAAGATGAAAAGTGAATGCTTGGTCACATACAGCAAGGATGACATTCCAAAGGCTGGAGCAATTTGAATGGGGAACTATGCCCCACCCACCATATTCGCCAGATATTACTTCATCTGATTATCATTTATTCCGCAGTCTTCAAAACCATTTGGCTGGAAAAAATATGAATTCTGTAGATGAGGTCAGAACAGTACTGGGGGAGTATTTTTCGTCATGGACAAGTGAATTTTGGAAGAGCATTGTAAAAAATGAAGGAGAGTATATTTTAGAGTAAAAAAAGAATATTATCTTAATTTTGAAAAGTAAAAGAAAACCACATTATTTATGGAGAGCCTATGTATTTTACTGTTTTTAATGTGTGCTTTGGGGAAAAGAAGACTATATATTAAGTGTGGTATGGATCTATACATCAGGAACCTAGCACATTAAATTTACTAGAATTTTTTTTTTTGTTTTTACTGGCCCCTGACAATAGATGGTGGGGTGTTGTCTTGTGTGTGTATGTACCTGGTATATGAAGCTGTAGAGAGCATCTGCATTTAGTGCTATGAATTGGTTTAGTGAATAGTCTCTGTGTTTGAATGTTTTGATACGCTTTAGATTTTTAAGAGAAAATATAGAAAGGCTGGTCTTATTTAAACTCCAATCTTTGGTGTGAGAGTGCAGAACTTTTAGCACTTGGAAGTGTAATCAAGTTTATGGATTTGTACAGCTTTCAGAACCAATGTTTTGGTGCAGTCCTCTGAGATCTTCCAGATTTTAGTCACTGCTTTTTCATGTTTTTATTTGTCCATTTGATACATGGAAGCAATTTAGGACTGTTGTATTGCTTCCATTTCATCAGTGAAGTTGGTATTATAAAGTGCCTTTCTAGAAGAGGAATTTTATTTAAAAACTAAGGACAAGTATCTTTTGACTGGACCAAAATTGGTGTTTTCTAAATATTCTCAAGATTCCATCCTGCTAGTAGTTTGCAAATTGTCATAGCATTTCATTAAAATAATCCTGTAATAGTAAACGTTACTTATAATTTGTATGTGTCACATGGATTCTGATTAGGTATTGCATTACCTTGTACATCTACATTGCGATGTGCTATAAGGCTCATAAGGAATGTGTTGTTTCTATCAAATCAATGTCTTTCTGTAGGTTTTTGACACCATTGAGACTCTTAATTACTATTGATATTTTAATGTTATTGTTTGTAAAGATGGTAGTTCTGAGTAAGATTTAAATAAACTATTATTCAAGAAAGAATTCAAAAACGATATAATCAGTGATTTACTTGCTTTAAAGATAGGTCAGCCAAACCTTTTTATTTTTCCTTTAGCATCAATGTGGCCTTTTGTTTTATTTTTTATGTAGAAAATTTTAAATTCTATAAACCCTTTTGAAGACTTGTCCATGTTAGCAGTGTTTTTGAATCCTTTAAATTTTCATAATCAAAACCATACTCATTCTAAAATAACATTTTAATGTGTGTATGTATATGCACATATGTCTATGGGTGTGGTGTTTGTATGTAAATTGTTGTGTGTGTGTGTGTATGTGTACTTGCATGTGTACAGGTGGCCCATAAATGGCTTAATATATAATGTTATAGTAATGCAATATATATATATATATA
>NC_068981.1:155058674-155079370 GCF_001194135.2 Octopus bimaculoides
ATATATATTCATGCATTCTTGCTTTCATTGTTCTTGTTATATTAAATTTGGATCTTGGATAGATCTTTTTCTTTTGTTATTAACATTATTTTATTGTTCTTTTGTAGGAGCTTCATTGCCGAGATGAAAATCTATGTCAAATCTATTGGGAAGCGTAAGTATTTTAAAAGAATTAAAAATGTTTCTTTTATTAATGTTATATATTCTTATGTTTTATAGACTGACTCAAAATGTAACAACACTATACAATTTTTTTCCAAAATGTCTAAGCAGCTAAAATCTTTAATGACCATTTGATACAAAAAGAAAACCATTCTCATGTATGATTATTTATAACTACTTCATAACTTTCATTTGATTTTCTTTCTCTCTCTCTCATGTTAGATGTATCATCACGAGAGCATGGTTCAAATAAACAAGTGGCTTCCAAATCATGTGCTTTGTCTTTGGTACGCCAACTCTATCACATGAATGTTATTGAAGCTTACACCGGTTTGAAGAAAAAGAAAGATGCTGATAAGGTATGTTCTTAAGGAATTTTATCACTATAGTAAAGCCTTTCCTTGAGTGCATTTTGGAATAATTATGTGGAGAGTTGTAGTTGTACCACTGGTGTGTGAACAGTACCTATATATTATGTATCACATATTCTTTTGGTTCTTGCATCATAGAACATCTATGGGAAAAATTTCAAGATGGTGCGAGTGATTACTTATAATTGTCTCTTTCAATGTCGTTATTGCTTGCAAACCCAACATACACTGTTGTGCATTGTCACAGAGAGCCAACAGAATGCTTTAAGTCTTGATAAAATACCTTTATTTCATGTTTTTATAAAGTAATCATTACACTCAAAACTATTTGTAAATATTTTTATCATTGGGTGTAAACAAAGCAATGCACTGTGGGATGGTGGTAAAAAAAAGGGAAGGATTTGAAATGCATGTGTAGATGTTTACTAATTCAAGTAGGGGCAGGTCAAGTGAAATTGTTTGAATTTGAATGTTGTTTGTGGAAGAAATGGGAGTCCCATGGTGTTGTACAAGCTCACAGTTGGAAAAAAAAAATAATGGTGGGAATGACATAGAGAATTGAATGATGGACTACAGGCTTAAGATATCTGTACTTATTTTGTCAATGAATGCTGACCAGTTTCTCATATATATATATATATATATATAACCAATTTCGATCACTGGCACCCGTGCCACAGTAAAGTGATTCTAAAATCCTCGTAGGAAAAGCAGTAATGTTGGTTTTAAGAAGGCAAAAAGCAATGAGTTCTAGTTAAGAGATGCTGGCACTTCTGAATATCAAAATAGTCCAGTGTTGTGACACAGGCTGTGTTCATTGGAGTTGTATGATGCTTGTGTATAAACAGTGATAATGCATGGTAGTGAGACATTGAAACTCTAAGCAGGGAATGTGCATAGGTTGGAGAGGAATGAAGCGAACATGATCTGCTGGATATAGAATGTCTGTGTATGACATGAACTGATAAAAAAACTGGGTATAAAAGTAATCAGTTGTAGTGTGCAAATGAGATGGTTACACTATTATATAGAGGTAATGTGTAATGAATTATTCACGTGGGTGAATAAGTACCAGGAGATGTGTGGGAGAGGAAGACGGGGACAGAAGTGGTAGAGGTTGATATCCGGATACTCAATCATACAAAGGTGATGGCAAAGGAATGTGACAAGTGATGGGATACCATGTTAAGGGCCTATCCAGCTCATGCAAGTATAGTAAAAATGAACTTAAAATGTTAATTGTGTTATAATCTACTAGTTCTGTGTGTATATTGTGTGGTTGAGAATTTAATGATAATAATACAGGTATTTGAACCAAGTGTGCTTTTACTTCATATCATTTACAGATACCACCATTTGAAGTTTCCATTAGTCCTGAATTGGAAACTAGTCTGGATGAAGCTTTGCATGCATGGAATATCGAGCCTATTCAAGTAGTAAGTTGTTTATTTATTATTAAGTAATAAATTTACGGTGTTTTAACTTGATGCCTTTTATATAACATTTTCTCATTAACTATTTAATTTCTATCTACATTTTAAAGCCTGCTGAACTTTCCCCGGAGCCATTCTCACTAGTAACTCATACTCAACTGGATGAATTTGTTCCTGCACCTAAACGTCCTCAGCCAGGTGTGGTTTCTTGGTGTCCACCACAACCCAACTGGAACCCTTGGACAAATTGTAACATCGATGAAGGTCCTTTGGCGCATGTGAGTAAAACATTTTATTGTGTGTGCAAGAGAGTGCCATGTGTCTCCAAAATAAAAGAATATAAGTTATGATATGAAAGGAATGGCAGAAAGCTGAATGTAGTGCGTGGAATTCTTGGACTTCTTGTTCTTGTGGAAATAACCTCTTTACTGGCATGTCTCTGTTTTTTTTTTAACTATTATATATACATAAAAGGAACTGCTTTGCCTGAGCAGGTTTTTCAACGAAGGGTTTGATCTTTATGTAATTGTAAATCCAAAAAGATGCATTTGTAAAATTGGTTGTAAAGAATTAAAATATAACCTAAAAATGTATAATATAGTGATGCAGTATTAACTGCCTCTTGGATGTTGTTTACTGTCAAGCTAACTCTGATCAGGTGAATCCAGTTGAGATCATCCTGTCATTTTATGAGTATCTAGGACTAAGGCTTGAAAGTTATTGGTTGGTTATATAGATGAAATGGACTGCTTCCTAATTCTATGTTCAGATGCTTTCTGTATTGACTTCACATTCCAATTTTCTATAATAGGTAATGTAAAACACTAAACTTTTTTTTCACCGATAAAAGTTTACTTATTACCATTAATATAAAAAAAAAGTATGTTGAAACAATAGATCCTTCCAAAAATTGCCTTTCTTTTCGTCAAACTGGAGTCAATAAAAGTACCTGTCAATTTTTAGGGGCAGATTTAATTAACTCCTCCTGTCTATTCATATGACTTTGCATCAGTTAGAATTAATTATTATTATTTATTTTCTGTGATTATTATTGTTATTTAGGCCTCAATGGAACAAATCAGTCAGGATGTGTACCGGTCACTAGAAGAACAGAGAGCCAATGATAGAGATCTTCAGGCTGTAAGTCCTCATTGCTTAATTGTATATGTTACTATATTTTTATGTCTGAGACCGTCTATATCTTTATTGCTAATAATTTTGGCAATAAAGTTGTATGTTAAATAATATTTATTTTGAAAATATTAATAGTAGATACATTTTCTTTGAATTAAGTTTTAGTTCAGTTATTTTGAGCAATGATACCTTTTTTGGTTCATGTTGCCATGAATCAATTTAAGCAGAATCAAAACCAATGAACTTGTGTTAGTGTAGCATTTTAATTTTACTATCATATTTTCCATACTCTTCATATTTCCTTGTGAGAGTAATACATGTGAATATTTTTTCCATATTGTAACAGTAGTATCCAGCATGAGGAAAGAATTAGAAAATTATTATTTTAGCAGGTGTTTGTTGAATGAAGCATGGATGATCTATTCCAGTATGACTAAAATTAAATGTCAATATACCATTATGATATTTTCTTTTTTTTTTATTTTAAACATCTTTCATTGAATTTTTTCTGTTTTCAGATGCTCCATGATCGAAGCAAGTTACCTATCAATCAATCTAGAGATCATATTGTACACGTTATCAAAACTTCCCCGGTTGTTCTCATAAGAGGAGAAACTGGATGCGGTAAAACAACACAGGTAATTGACTTTGTTGTTTTATTTGTGAAAGAAATTAAAAAATTACTTGCAAAATGTGCGAGTAAAAGTAAATATGCAGGTTTAAGTGCTCCTATTGCTCACATGATTAAATCACAAGTCAAACTTAAAAGATAGATACTGAAAGATGAATGATAGTCTTTTTAGATATTGTGTCTTAAAAAATAAAAAAAAATAAGGTTGTGGCTGAAAGGCTTTTGAATGGGTCAGACAATGAATATTTGAAAATTTCATATGTAAATCTAAATTTTTATTACCTTAACCTTTTCGTTACTATATTTCTGACCAAAATACACCCTTCATGAGTTTCAATTAAATTCTAAAATAATCATGAATTTAGACTAGTTTCATTAAACAACTGTAACTTTTTTACTTATCAACATATGCTTTCCTGGCATATACTATCAGAAGCGTACCCTTCCTTTATACTCCACCATGCCCTCATCAACAGGTAAGTATCTCTCAGGGTTGTAAAATATTTTATATGCATTTTGAAAGCAGTCGATGAGGGGTCTTATTTTAAATAAGAGATCAAAGTTTGGTTCTCCATGTATTGTGGCACTGCTAGTATCCCTCACATGTCGATACTGGTTCAGTTTCACAAATCATATTCAGATCATAATACTGGAAACATACTGATTGCCAAAAGGTTCCTGATTGTTCCAGTAATTTGTAATCCTGGGTAACTGTCTAATAACCCATAAAAATATTTATGGTAAAAAAATGCCCGTATTTCTTGTGGGAAACCACAAGCTATCTTTTTTTCCAGCTTCCTTACATTCTGCGTAACGGTTTGTTTCTTCAGTGATCACTTCAAACAAGTATGCTGGAAAAAATAAGAAGGAAATGTCTAATGGTTTCGCTTCTTGAGAAAGACTATAAGTAGACCCTGTCTCCTCAGAAAAATTGTTAATAAAAACATTTTTAAAGTTTTTACTCCATTCTGGTGTAAAATCGTCCTCGCTATCGCTGCTTTCAGTTTCTTCAGAATTGCTGCTTTTGGACTCCGATACACAAATATACGATTCATTTTCGTTCACCATGTGCTTTTGTACCTCATTCATTCTTTTTCTCGATATCTCCATATCTTCCATTGAAAAGCCTTCAAATTTGGAATCACTGCTTGATAGCATGAAACTCCTCTTCATCTTCAAAGTTTTAAAAAATCAGCACCGTAAAAATGTGGCAAAAAATCTTTCAAAATTCACCGAGTTCAAATATCGCGCCAAACAATGTTGGATACAATAGCTCAAGTATTTACAAAGTGAAATCACGTTTCTCACGAATATACTAACAAGATTTGTGTTCAAATTTACATTTAAATAACTCTTGGGTACTCACGGCTGGTTATGGCCGGGTTGGTCTTATGAACCAAAATGTTTTTTAGCCGGCTACAGCCAGGCTTGTATCAAAAGGGTTAACTGTGAAAATCCTGTTGTTTTTTCTCTATATTAATCTCCCAATCCTGTTAGGAACTAGAGATTTTAATGAAATGCAGTTAGTTGAGTATAAAAATCATAAAAATATAACTGTTGCATGTATTCAGACAAAATTTACTGATATGGTATAATGATGATTGGTGTACATTGTGAATGATTTTTTTTTTTTTTTTTTTTTTTTGGTAATTTTTACCTGTTGTCATATCACATTCACGTACAAAGGAAAGTTGAATACAGTTAAGTTGATTACATATAAGTGTTTTCACACAATTTTGATTCCTGAGCATTGAGTTTACAGTCACAGAGCTGAATTTGTACCTCAGTTGGTCTCTAACTTGGAAACTGCACAACTCCTAAAATCATGTTGAAGAGCTCAATTACCACTGAGGCCTTGCTCCTGCATAAAATTATAAAATTTCCCAGTGAAGATGTATCACTCATAAAATGCACATTTTACATGATTGATAACTTTGTGGCTGAAAACAGTTTACATATTTTTTCTTTTCTTTTTATGCTGCTTGACTATAATGATTGAAGCTTTTAAATCTGATGTTGGTTTAAATCTTTCTATTTTTAGGTCCCTCAGTTTATTTTGGACGGCATGGTTGCAGAAGGCAAGGGTGCTGACTGTAATATAATTGTGACTCAGGTAAAACTCTTAAAATACTTAAAAGTTAGTTTGCCATGTAATAGCAAAAATTATTAGTTAGACATTTAAAAGCAAAAAAAAAAGAGAGAGAGAGAAAGAAAAAATAAATTATTCTATTCATTTGTGAACATCAACACTTATCTTTGACTGTTTTCTGTTAGGTGCATTGTTAGTTTAATAAGGGTCACTCTTTGCCTGTGTACAAGTTAATCTGTGATAGTCTGAATTTGTACATATTAGTTAATATTTCAGTGTCTCTCTTACTTTTAGTTTAAGTCATCTTAACAGCAACTATTTTTAAACATTTAGCTTAAAGTATAAAGTTATGAGTTTTTAATAATTTTTACTGTATTTTTCTTTTCTTAATTGCTACAATTTAATGACTTGCAAGGTTCAACACTTAACCTGTGCTACAAGATAGCAAAAATTCCACTGTTGTTTTTGCAAATTATTCCTAAATTTTCATAATACTTCAAATGCATTAAAGAAAATAACAACAAAAAAAACACACATCCTGAATTCCAACTTTTATGACTAATTAATTCCATCACTTTGAATATGCCACTTCCCTTAACACAGAATATTAAGCCTGTAGTCAACTGATACATTCATTCATATTAGGTTCCCATTAATCTCTGAAAAAAAACATCTTTCCATTATTGATTTAACAAATGAGTGTATTTGTGGATTGTTCAGTATGTATTAGTAATATCTGTTGTAAATTACAGCATTGAGAAATACTGCTTGTAAATAATTAGTCACTAAAATATTTCAGTTAGTCTTCAATCTCAGATTCTGTTCTGTAATATGGTATCATTATATATAGGGGTCATATTGTAGTTGACTGACTCACAGTGTCTTTACTAAGCTATTGTCTTCATCCAGCCTAGAAGAATCAGTGCCGTATCCATCGCCGAAAGGGTCGCTATGGAAAGGAATGAGAACTTGGGGCTGAGTACTGGCTACAGTGTCAGATTTGAAAGTGTTCTACCTCGGCCCTATGCAGCTATTCTCTATTGTACATTAGGTATGTACCTCCAGAAAGTTCTTTACTATTTACGTTTTTTTTTAATGAACAAAATGCTCTGTCTTATTCTGTTCATAATGTAATCTTCTCAGATCTATGTTTAATTTGTTCTGTATTAAATTGATGTATCACTATTGTATCTTTGATTTCAGGAACATTATTACGACGATTAGAGAATGGCTTGCGTGGTGTTTCTCATGTAATTGTTGATGAAATCCATGAAAGAGACATAAATGTAAGTTACAGTAATTACATAGTTTGTTTTGTCTCTTTTCTAATACTCTTCCTACCACTATCATTGAGGTTGTTTTCCAACTGGTCAGATTGCATGAATATTCAGACAACATAAATGCAGCTGGTTTTATGAATTCATCTTATGCTCATACTTCTTTTATTTTTTTTTTTTTCCTTCTATTAAATTTTAGACTGACTTCTTGTTGGTGTTACTCCGGGATATGTTAGCAACTTATAGTGAACTGCGTGTTGTACTTATGTCTGCTACTGTAGATGTAACTCTGTTCTGTGAATACTTCGGCAATTGTAGAGTGGTAGAAGTTTATGGCCGAGTTTTTCCAGTTCAAGGTTAGTCGTATTTATTATCAGTAGTTTCCTTCTGTATTATAGATGGAACAAAAAATTTATGTTTATGTATTTTAAAATCAATGTATAATTACTAAGGAATTTTTTTCTTGGTTTTTCATAGATTATTTCTTAGAGGATTGTATTCAAATGACTAATTTCGTGCCACCACCATCAGATAGAAAGAAAAAGAAAGAGAAAGATGAGGATGGAGAAGATGGTGACAAAGAGGTAATCTTATGATTCTCAAATAGTACCAGAATTTGTATTAATATATATATATTTTTCCATCAATCATTTTCAATTGGAGCAATACTTCTGTGTATTATGTTCAACCTCTGAAGTTTATTCAAACTGATTAGAAAGCTCCATATTTATTAAGTACAACATGTATGAGGATATAAATAAAAATAATTTTTGTAGCTTTTTCTTTACATTTTTACTGTTAGTATATTTCTTTACCTATTTTCCTTAGAAGACAATTTAGTATATTTCGACTCTTTATTTTACAGGAAAATTGCAATTTGCTGATATCTGGTGACTACTCAGAAGCCACTCGAAGAGCAATGGCTATGTTAAATGAGAAAGAAATGTCATTTGAATTAATTGAAGTAAGTTCTATTTTTAATGCAATAGGATAAGATTTCAAGCATTGTTAGTAATAGTAGTCAATGTTGAATATTAGAATGATTAAAAAATCCTGTATTCTTGTAACATTACATCTTGTTTCTTGTCAGGCATTACTACAATACATCAAAAGTCTGAATATTCCCGGTGCTGTCTTAATTTTCTTACCTGGCTGGAATCTCATCTTTGCTCTACAGAAACACCTGGAGATGTCGGCTGAGTTTGGTAAGTTTGATTGTCTTAAGTTAGCACTTTTGTTTCTTCCTTTTTTTTTTGTAGTTTTTGGACAGTAGCTAATACAAGCACATCTACATAAAATATTACTTTCAATAACCTTTTTGAACTTCTGTAAAAAAAATTTTAAGTTCTGATTTTCTTACCAGTGAGTGTAATGATATTCTAAATCCCATTATAAAATATTACATTTTCAGGCTCTTCTAGGTATCGAATTCTTCCTTTACATTCACAAATACCTCGAGAAGACCAAAAGAAAGTATTTGAAAGCGTGCCACCTGGTATTACGAAGGTAAGTTTACCTTGTACTGACTATGATTTTTAGAGTAATAAATTAATAATTGAAATAATACCCGCTTTTTTCTTTCACTATCATCATCATCATCGTTTAACGTCCGCTTTCCATGCTAGCATGGGTTGGACGATTTGACTGAGGACTGGTGAAACCGGATGGCAACACCAGGCTCCAGTCCGATTTGGCAGAGTTTCTACAGCTGGATGCCCTTCCTAACGCCAACCACTCAGAGAGTGTAGTGGGTGCTTTTACGTGTCACCCGCACGAAAACGGCCACGCTCGAAATGGTGTCTTTTATGTGCCACCCGCACAAGCCAGTCCAGGGGCACTGGCAACGATCTTACTTGGCTTGCCGGGTCTTCTCACGCACAGCCCATTTCCAAAGGTCTCGGTCCGTAGTCATCGCCTCGGTGAGGCCCAATGTACGAAGGTCTTGCCTCACCACCTCAGCCCAGGTCTTCCTGGGCCTACCTCTTCCACGGGTTCCCTCAACTGTTAGGGTGTGGCACTTTTTCACGCAGCTATCCTCCTCCATTCTCACCACATGTCCATACCAGCGCAATCGTCGTCTAATTTTCCTTGTCATTTCTTATACTACTTGTTCACATTTCATATAATTATTCCATATAAATTCCTCAAAAGACTCAAATCTTTCTGATAATGTATCATTTTGGAAATAAGAATCAAAATCGAGATATTTATTTGTTTTTTAAATTTTTTTTTGACAACACTAAAGTCTGTGATTTACATTAGTTACTATTTAGTTGCATTTCTAACAAAATGGTAACCCTTTGTTTTTTAGATTATTCTCTCAACCAATATTGCTGAGACCAGTGTGACCATCAATGATGTCGTCTATGTCATTGACTGTTGCAAGTAAGTTTAAAATTATCCCAAGTCTTTGTTACTATTATTGTAATGTCTGCATTTCTTAGTTAACATTCTACAATGTGGTTTTATTGGTATATTTCAGAGCTAAAATGAAACTCTTCACTTCACACAACAACATGACTAATTATGCTACTTTATGGGCTTCCAAAACTAACTTGGAACAACGTCGTGGGCGTGCTGGACGTGTTCGGCCTGGATTCTGCTTTCATCTTTGTAGCAGAGCCAGGTATGAAAGGTGAGTGATAGTGCTTTGTATACTTCCTTCATAAAATTCCATTCAGTAAATTAAAAAGACAAAATATATTGTAATAAATCAGTAAGCTATAACAATGTTAGTGATATGAACATAATTTGTTAGTAATTCTTTAATCTTTAAGCATAATACTCATTAAACAAGGCATAGTAAAATGTAACTTTACTTTGAGAATTTGTTTACATACTATTTAAAGAAATGTATATTGGATGCTTTTGGTGTTTAGCTTTCTCAAAATTTGTGTCTATGATAGAAATTAATGTTATGATTGAGATAAGGCAGAGATATTGTATTTTCTTAATTTTGATTTCAATGTAGTTTTGATGATTAGTTAAAATCAGTGCTGTTTATTTTCAGGCTAGAACAACATACAACACCTGAAATATTCCGCACACCACTTCATGAATTAGCATTGGCTATCAAACTGCTAAGGCTCGGGTCTATTGGTCTATTTTTGGCCAAAGCTGTTGAGCCACCTCCTATTGATGCTGTTATTGAAGCTGAAGCCCTATTAAAAGGTGAGGATTTACATATCTTAAAATTCTTGGCTAATCTAATTTTATCTCTTGTTTGCAGTGTAAATAAAATATATTGAAAATCTTATTTTTCTTTCTAGAAATGCGTGCTCTTGATTCTAATGATGAATTAACTCCTTTGGGCCGTATTCTTGCCAGACTTCCTATTGAACCTCGCTTAGGAAAAATGATGATTTATGGTTGCCTGTTTTAGTAAGTTGCAGTTTTCTCATGTCCCAATATTGTTTGCTATATTTTCTTTTTTTAGTTACTAACCAGATTTATAACCATTCTTGAGCATCTTATTTTCCAGTATTACCAGAAGTAACTTGAGACTAATTCATAAATTTAGTTACAGGTTACTTGAAATGAACATTGTTTTTGTATGAATGGAAAAGTTATGTTAATAGAGTGGTTTACTTTAGATTTAACTAAATGTCTATTATGACATGCTGTCAAATGGTGAATCAGAACCTTTTAATTGTAATTAAGTATCAAACAACTGAGAATCAATGTAAATATGAAAATATTCATCAACCCTAAATAACAGCTAACCTTATACAAACTACCATTTTAGAATACTGCTTATATGTCAGAGTAAGAGTTATTTCCTTATATGCATATACCATAGAAATAGCTATGATAAACCCATGTTTAAGTTCAATTCTACATCATTCACCTTTTGTCTCACATCCACCTCATTTGTGACAATGACTTTTTTTTTTTTTACTTCTTGTATAACTAAATGCAAGACTGTAAGTAGGCCATATGCATTTCTCTTCCTCTAATTTTAAAGTTGCTTTCAGCAGTTTGATTCTTGTTTCTCTATTTCCCTTCTATGATTCAAATATATCTTTATACAGCTGTGGAGATGCTGTGTGTACAGTTGCTGCTAGCACTACGTTTCCAGAACCATTTATAACACATGACCGGAAGCGCCTTGGCTGGATACATAAAAATCTGGCTGGTACAAGATGCAGTGATCATGTAGCCTTATTGAATGCATTTCAACTTTGGGAAGATGCTCGGTGTGTACTCATATTCATTTCCATTTAATTCTACCATTTTATACCTAGTTTTCTGAATTATTTTCTCACCCAAAATATATGCTTTTATTTCAGTATGGCTGGTGAAGATAGTGAAGCTTGCTTTTGTGACAATAAATCTCTTTCAATGCCAACGTTGCGAATGACATGTGAAGCAAAGGTAATCAGTTATATTTATGTACATTTATATATATTATGAAATTACCCTTATTCTTGTCAAAAAAGTATTTGTAGCAATGTGTTTGAATTTGGATGGCTTTTTGAGTACTTGAATTTAGCCATATTTTTAATTGGATATTGAAATTGTCATCATCATTAATATCTGCTTTTTTTCCCCAAAATATCATCTTAAGTTTAATGTTTACTGTCAGTCATTGTAATCCTTTTGTCTTTTCAAAAGTTTTCAGATCGGACTTTTTCTTGTTTTCCCTAGCTTTACCACAGTTATCTTACCCTGCATACATCAGTTGTTATCTTCTCAACTCTCTCAGCTAATAATTGTACATGCATCAAATCGTACACACCTCATTTCACTCCAACTTTTATAGATCTGCTGTACAATGTTGCTGCTACCATGCAACATTTGAATTGTTGTATATGCTTCATACAGTCTGCTTCTTACTGACTGAAAAAAAAAAGGGGTGGGGACTAGTCTAACCAATACTTTAAAGTGCCATTGAGTATTATTATGTTTCTGATTACTAAAACGTTTTTGTATATATTTTTTCTTCCTTTACATTTGTAGAATCAGTTAAGAGATATTCTTACCAATACTGGTTTCCCAGAAGAATGTATGTTGCCCAAAGTATACAATTACACTGGACCCGATGGTAATTTAGATATTGTAAGTAATAGATCAGTTTGAATTTGTCAGGAACTTGCTTCTATTGCAAAGATTGTAAATTTCTCACTTTTATGCGTTTTATTTATTAACATAGGTACGAGTTAGAAATATGCTTATATGCTTTCTTAATCTGAAATGTTATGAAATCATAAACCTTTCAAATCTTAATTCAGTCAAATTCTTTACTATGTAAATCAAGAAGTACAATATTTTGTGGGTTGGTGCCTTTTTACATTTTTCTATTTTTGTGTCAAATAGTTTTTGTTATTGATTTTACAGCTGAAAGCAGTTCTTATAACCAATTCATTTGTAGAATAAAACTTGTATCTTGCTTCTGGCGTTTTTAAATTCACAAATATTGCGTGTGTGTGTTATAAATTCAAATACAAACAATCTATTTGGATGTTGGGTTCACAATTTTAAAGTTAAGGGCCTGATTTGTGGACCAGGTATCATGGCACTTAATTTTACACTGCTCTAGTGTTCTTGACAAAAATGGATATCAACCAAGTGTTGGTGCAATTAATTTTCTCTCTTGTGGTCATGTCCTGTAATCGTTCAAGAGGAGAAGGTATCTATGTTCGCTCATGGCAATATAGGCACCTAAAGCAGTTTGCGAACGCATGGTACTATGCAAGTGAGCTAAGGTTGTTTTTGAGTTATGCTTGTAGATAGTTGCATGTTAGCTTGTTAAGCAAGAGACAAGAGTCTTAGTGCCTTCATTATTTTTGCAAGTATATACCAATCTAATGTGTGTGTGTCTGTGTGGAGAGAAAGCAGGGGAGCTCTAAGAGATATACTATGTATTAAAGAATGAAAAGTTTAGATGAACGCTGACATTTGTTTATTAACTAAAAAGGAACTCAACATGTATTGATTAACCTTCCTTTTTGTGTTGCAGGTGACAACGCTCTTATGTATGGGTCTTTATCCCAATGTTTGCTATCATAAAGAAAAGCGTAAAGTACTCACTACTGAAAGCAAGCATGCCTTAGTTCATAAATCATCAGTGAACTGCAGTAATTTTGAAATTCATTTTCCTTCTCCGTATTTCATATTTGGGGAAAAGGTAATTCTAAAACAATTTTCTGAAATTGAGCTTCTGAGTTTTTTTTGTTTTCTTTTGTATTAATATTGTTATGACAGTTATTATGATGTCACTTACTAATTACAAAATGGCAGAGCTATGACCCAGATAAATAATTTACTTTCAAATCTTTTTTTAAAATTCATCTCCATTCCTCCTAGGTTTTAAGTGGATTAGTTATGTGCCTTTCATATCAACAATTTCATGTGAGATAGCCACTAAGATAACATTATAAGCTCAAATCCTGTAAGAATTGGCTTAAACTTTTTAGAGATTGCTAATGTATTTTTTCTGCATTTCTTTGTGATCGATAGATACGTACTCGTGCTGTGTCTTGCAAACAAATGACAATGGTATCACCCATCCAGTTACTGCTCTTTGCTTCTCGTTCTGTGACATTTCATGAAGATTTGGTTATTCTTGATGAATGGTAAGGGGCATTCTTTTTGCTCTCTCTCTCTCTCTCTCTCTCTCTCTCCTGCATTGTAATTATTTTAACTCTAATATGCTTATGACCTAGTCCTTATATCAGAGTCGGTTAAAGAAGAAATTCCAGGCATGGAAGCAAAACTTAGACTTGAGAAATCTCGGGATAAACTGGGCAAAGGTCAAAGATTTGGTATGTAAAGACATGACACTTATCATCAGAGAAATGATTTTGCTTGATACGTAGAAAAAGAGTAGGTAAGGACTCCATACTATGAATACAATATGGTGTACAAAAGGTCTTTTAGGATCACAGGGAGGCTGATGCTAAATTAAAACCATGTAATTAGTAGTCAGTGCAATAGCAAAATATCCTTTCAGTCCTTCAAAGGAAATTAGAAGGCAGTTTCTGTTACTTATGCAACCTGAACAGCAGTGGGGGCAGGAACTCTGAAAGTATAGTAGCCAGAATATGGAAGTTATGGTTCAGAGAGTTGTCTCTGCTGACAACAAGAGGATTCTTCTTTTGAGTGAAAGGTAGATTGTATATTGCTTCTGTATAAGTGCAGTGCTGCATGCTAGTGAGGCAGCACTGACTGCAGAGGAAGTGTGAAGGCTGAATGAGTCTAGCATGCTTCTCTGGATGTATAATTTTAGTTTGCATGAATGATGTGGTACAGATGAGCTGTGAAATAAACTATCTATTAGGTTGTGGCATAAGAAAACAATGACTACATTGTTATGGGCTTATGATGCAGATGAAGTATAATATATGAGTAAAAATGTCCTATGATATCTCAGTGGAAAGAGACAATGGAAGAGGCAGACAAGGAAGACCTGGATAGATGTAAAAATGTGTGTTTAAGATAATTTTTTTCATTTTATTTATTTATTTATTTTTTAAAAAGTCTCCGGTTTTATACTGTATAGTATATAATTCTTCATTTTTATGATTTCAGGATTAATTTAAAAATGAACCCTAATATTGCTGCCAAAATTGTCGCTCTCCGTCCGGCCATGGAAGCCCTAATAGTGCGAGCCACCCAGAACCCAGCTGTAATTAACCAGCCAGGACCCCAAGAGTCTTCGCTGATGAGTGCTGTGAGATTTTTATCTCAACCAAATGCTGGTCGCTTTGGACTTGCTGACCAGACCGAGTGAGTAACATGTAGATGATTAATATTCCCCTATTATTTAAGTAGACATTGTATACTTGATCATATTGACCTCTTGGTTACTAAATGTCCATTAATACGTTTAGAGTAAAAATGTTCAAATTTCATTTAGTTTATCCTTGTTTTTTTTTTTCCCCCCATTTGTTTACATTTTTGCATAGTTATTAGTTTCTCTGCCACTTGAAAAAGGGTAAACAAGGCAGTGAATTTCGAGTCATGAAAATGAGTGAATGGGTCTGGTAGCTTTCTTAAAATTTTCATCTGAATTCACTTTCTAGGAATATCACTTTCACTATCACTGTCCAATATTGTTTACACCATTAGATATTGAAAAAAAATCTTATTTATACTTGGTGGCATTTTTCATTTGCTGTATTCAAAAATTATTCAGTCAGTATTACTAAATCTGAAGTTTATATAATTTTTACTGAATGTATAAATTTATAGAAATAGGCAAACAAATAGCTAAAATATTTGTTCATTAGCATTTAAACTGGTTCTCTCACACTTGCCCTACAATATCGTTCTAAAAATAAACAATAACATCATCAGCATCTCGAAGCTATGAGATAATGCATGATTAATTAAAAACAATGTGAAAAATAAGCACTATATTTGACACTGATCTGAATGAGTTAAAGATGTTGGGTGATGTACAGCAAGTGATTACATCATAATTTTGATTTAAATATGAAGAGAAATTTGAGTGCTTTATCTTATCTTATAATGAGAGACTGTTTGGTAATGAAAGGATTAAAAGCACTGCAACAGGTGCTCTCTAACATTTTCATTAGTATTCAAGTAATTATTTAGATCTTTGTCTTAGTTGTCGTTTTCTTCAAATCTTTTGCTTTGATATTTACTTTTTTTAAATATTTTGTTGGAAGATTATTCCTATCCCCTCTGCTTTGAAGATTTTAGTTTAGTTCATCCTCTTTCTAAGTTATTTTGAAAGTGTTAAATATGTTTAGCAATGCAAAAGTAAGGATTTTCTCCATCCGGCAGTCTTTATCTCCCCTTTGTTCATTATTTATTTGTTATTCAAAAATTATTAAACTCCGTTAGAAATTTTGCTGTTCCCTGTAGATCTTCTCATTCCAGGTTCAGATTTAGTAATATTAATATCTATGTAATATTAGTTTATCAGTTTCTGATATTTTACTTATTAAGCTGTCAGCACAGCTTTGTTAAAATATTACATGGTACTTTGATTCAATTGTGGTAGCTTGAGTGCCACCAATTTTGATGCCGTATATCACTTAAGTATTAACTTCTGGATTAGAAGATCTCAAATCAAATGGCAAGTGCCTTTTTTTTTTTTGCCTCATTTATGAGCATGCTGGGGATGGCCATAATATAACCTACCCATCAAAATTGCTCTATTTACTGCTCCTGTCTTGTGTAACTTTCACATAACAAACTAGGTACTCCCAGGTCTTTCAGAGCTGCCACATCATCATCATCATCGTTTAACATCTGCTTTCCATGATAGCATGGGTTGGACGATTTAACTGAGGACTGGCGAACCAGATGGCTGCACCAGGCTCCAATCTAATCTGGCAGAGTTTCTACAGCTGGATGCCCTTTCTAATGCCAACCACTCCGAGAGTGTAGTGGGTGCTTTTACATGCCAGCGGCACGATGGCCAGTCTGGCGGTACTGGCAACGGCCACGCTCAAATGGTGTTTTCTTCACATGCTACCAGCACAAGTGCCAGTAAGGCGATGCTGGTAACGATCACACTCAAATGGTGCTTTTTACGTGCCACCGGCACGGAAGCCAGACCGCTGGTCTGGCAGTGATCTCGCATGGATGGTGCTGTTAGTGCTTCACTGGCACGGGTGCCAGTCATCGAAATATATAAACTATCTAGTGCTGACATGGGTATTAAGTATTCTATACAGCTGTTGTATAATAGGTAAATTGCAGCAAGGTACCTTGGAGCTACTTTTATTGCTACCTGGCCATGGTGAAGATGAAATAGATATCTGCACTAACCAGGCACACACTGATCCTTTTGTCTAAGCCAGCTTTAGTCTAGGTCAAAAATCCATTTAATCACAAAAGTATTTGCATTTATAGAGGCACTTGTTTGCATCTTCCTACTGTATGGCTGTGGGACATGGCTAATGAATGCTGTAGACTTAACATAGACTAGAAGTTTTTATCTGTCTTTGCTTTCAGTGTGTTCTCTGCGTTAGCAGAACTAGAAGATTGTTTGTCATATTCTTGTTTAGCATTAACTCCAGCAAGTTCTTTTCCTAACTGAATTAGGTACTGTCTTCTTTTATCCTTGAAACTTTGCAAGTGAAGCTGTTTAGCAACAATGAAAGGATTCACTGCACTTATATCAATCATGTTGTAGAATATAACCATTAAGCCATCATTGAATCATTCTTTTTGCAAGTCCATACCATCTTATCTAGGGTATCTACTCCTCCTTTTGTTTTGTTGGAACATGTAATAACTCCAGGTTTCTTTTCAGTACTTTTTGAATCAATTGAAGGATGAGAGTGCATTGTACTCATAAGTGTGACTACATAATTTTTCTTGGGACAATAAGAGGACTGAGGACTGGCGAACCAGATGGCTGCACCAGACTCCAATCTGATCTGGCAGAGTTTTTACAGCTGGATGCCCTTCCTAATGCCAACCACTTCGAGAGTGTAGTGGTTGCTTTTGCGTGCCACCGGCACGAGGGCCAGTCTGGCGGTACTGTCAACGGCCATGCTCAAATGGTGTTTTTACGTGCCACTTGCACAGGAGTCAGTCCAGCAGTGCTGGCAACGACCTCGCTCGAATTTGAAATCCAAATATTGTGGCTCATAATTTTGTTGAATATTGGACGGCCGTCTTCTTGACTCCATAACTTTTCATGTTTAGATTTATAAACACTTATTAGAAAAATCAGTCCCATGAATTTCTTTAGTTCAGAGGGATCAGTTTCTTTCCATTTGTTTTTTTGTAAAAAAACCTGACCTTCAAAATTTGTCTATTTACGAATTACTTCAAGAAGATTCTGGCATATAAAGATAGTAAAACATACCTTTTACTAAAGCAGAATGGTCCACATTCTTGACGCACGATATTGCAAGATGAAGTTTGAATAAGAGGATTAGAATGCCAAACTCTTGTCTCTCTCCAGAAACATATTGCTCATTCATAATTGGGTGGCTTGCAGATAATTGTATCATCATTAGCTGATGACACAGAACCTAAACTGTCCAGCACACAATCACTTTCACTATCATCTTCATCTAATTCCAGTAACCTTTTCGATATTTGGTCTTCACTCAAGTTTTCACGTCTAGGCATATTGGAAATCATAACTGAACTATATGAAACTTGATAGCAGACCAAAGGCAGATATTACTCTCCCACATATTTATACTCTCCTGAAAGATGATGCAATATATTGTAAGAGTTGTGTCATCATATAAAAATATTGTATCACCCTATAACCTAGCAGATTGAAGGTGATGCAATACCACATAAATTTACTAGAATATTTTCATAATTTTTCCTGTTTTATCTAAAATTCGGGAAATAAATTGAATGCAATTTTATATCTGATAAGTATCTAGGAAAATATTTGATATTGCTTTTATTCTGTTTAGGATGACAAGCATATTGTCTGAATTTAATTTGAGGGTCCAATAGACCCATACAGTAATTAAAGTGAAATTTTCTAGCTTTTGTAAGCATACGGAAAATTTCCCATTTGACAAATAAAAGAGAGTCTAGAAAAAATAAGAGTCACGAGAAATCAGCAGAATCAAATAATATAAACAATAGGAAAAAAGCAACTGAAATTGGTAGACGGAAGGTTAAAATATCTTGATTATTTTTAGTTAGGACACACAAAGAAATATAGATTCCAGAGGTATAAGGTAGCAGAGACCTAATTTCCATAAAACAGAGTAACCCACTGATACTTAATGTTCTGCCTACAATTCTTTCTAATTGCTCTGTAAATAGTTTGTTTTTTAGAAGGCAGTTTCTGATGAAATCAAAAACTGAAAAACAAAAAAAAAGCATTTTCCACTTAAAAAAGATAATTTCTCTTTGATTCATTAGTAAACAGTAATAAGATGTAAATGTGGCAACTGTGGAAGGATTTTCACTCAGCTAGAATTCTTGTTTCACATTCATTTTTGTCTCTCTTTTCACTTGCTTTTTCTTTTTTTTTCAGAAATGGACCCCCAAACAAATTTGCTCGGTTCGGTGGAGGTGGGAGAGGATTTCGGAACTTCAGCCGAGGGGGCAGCTTTGAGGGTGGGTCCCGAGGATATGGGGGTGGCTATGGCAGTAATTACCGTGGTGGGATGAGTACAGGGTTCACCAACAACTGGAGAGGTGGTGGCGGATTCCGCGGTGGATACAATCGTGGTGGGTATAACAGAGGTGGAGGTTATCAGCGATCTGGGGGTGGTGGGGGTTACTACTGAATTCAATAAATACCTAGAACACTATAATGGATGAACGTTGTTTTCATCTTGGATGTTTGAGCTTTCTTTACCAGTTCCAGCTCATAACTGGAATTTCTGCTACAACTATTGTTAGTTGCAGTCACTTGACCAAAGGCCCAAATATTAGTCTCATCTTCATCTCCCTTCCCCTTATAAATATATGTAGACTATTTTGTTGTTTAGTTTTATATCTTGTGAAATTGGTTTAGTTCCTTTAGTTTGAAACAATGTGTTTCTTGTTCTATGTAAATCATTTTGCAGGTTTCCTAAGGACAGGTTTGTTCCCTTCAATGAGGGCAAAAGGCAGTGTTTTGTCAAGGTCTTTTAATTACAGGTGTAGTTAAAATAAAATCTCTTGTTATTATTTGTTTCTTCTGGCATAAAATTCCCTTATAATTATTGAAGCTGCATGTTTCTGGTTGTTTGTGAATTAAGTAATTAAGTTGTTTAGTTCCTTTAGTTTGAAACAATATGTTTCTTGTTCTTATTGAAAAGTTTTATGTAAATCATTTTGCAGGACAGGTTTGTTCCCTTCATTGAGGGCAAAAGGCAGTGTTTTGTCAAGGTCTTTTAATTACAGGTGTAGTTAAAATCTGTTATTGTTTCTTTTGGCATAAAATTCCCTTATATTATTGAAGCTGCGTGTTTCTGGTTTGTAAATTAGTAATTAAGTGAATAAGACTGCAAACAATCCATTCTGTATCACACAATGTGTGATGGTTTATTCTCAGTAGGCTGTAACTTTTTTTATTTTTGCTTATGAAAATGCCATATGTATTTTTACATAGGCAAAATTAGCTCCTTTATATAGTTAATTAACCTTTTGTTAGTTTACTCTGAGTTTTCATCATATCTTTATCACTGACCATTTACAGTCGAAGCTCATAATTCTTTCATAACCCTCTTAGCTGCTACTTAAAAATCTGCCAGCCATATCCTTTTGTTAGTCTTTCTGAAAATGCTCCCACAGAGAAAAGAAATTTCCACTCTTACCACCGCGACCACCACCGCCACCACCTCATAGTTGATTATCAGTCCGAGTGTTAAGAATTTATGAATGGCCACCCCCCATCCCCCAGTCAGCTAAAAGTAATCAGTTAGTATTGACTCATTATTTTCTAAGCAGGATTAATTATCTCTTCTGTAAAAACCAGGAAATTATATTGGGAACAATATTATTTCTAATGTTTCTCTTGTCCAAAATGGAAGTAATTGCAGGATACCATCTGAAGTCTTATTGATTACAGCTTTTAAACTGTAAATGGGAGACTGTTTTCATTTGGCAGGATGAATGAGATTTTTTTTTCCTGAAGTTTTAATTTATGGTGAAAGATTTTTTTTTGATCAAAATTAACAACAAATGGTTTGATCTCTTGGCCAACAT